>NC_080610.1:600000-955086 GCF_027887145.1 Ammospiza caudacuta
AGGCGTAACTCAAACCTTAACCCTAGGAAGGAAAATCAGCCTATGGCTCGGGGTGGTCTCATGGAAATATCAGTGGTGGCAGCCAAGTTGCGTCACTTTTGCGCTCCCCTTGGGATGCCTTTCGCAGCTGCAGTGTGCCTGGAGCCCAGGGCTTCCTGGTTTTAAAAGTCCTAGGCCTAAGCCTAACAGTAACCCTGGGAAGGTAAATCAGCCGGGTATTAGGGTTCTTCCTAAGGAAAAAGCCGTGAAAGCAGCCATGTTGTGGCACTTCTGCGCTCCTCTTGGGATGCCTTTCACAGCTGCAGTGTGCTTGGAGCACAGGGCTTCCTGGTTAAAAAAATCCAAGCCCTAGGCAGAACCCTAACCATAACCCTAGGCAGATAAATCAGCCTAGGTATAGGGATAGCGCCAACGAAAAAGCTGTGAAAGCTGCCATGGGTTTGCACTTTTGTACTCCCCTTGGGATGCCTTGAACAGCTGCAGTGTGCCTGGAGCTAAGGGCTTCCTAGTTTTAAAAATCCTAGCCCTAGGCCTAAGCCTAACAGTAACCCTGGGAAGGTAAATCAGCCTGGTGTTAAGCTTCTTGCCAAGGAAAAAGCCGTGAAAGCAGCCATGTTGTGGCACTTTTGCACTCCCTTTTGGATGCCTTTCACAGCTCCAGTGTGCCTGGAACTCAGGGCTTCCTGATTTTAAAAACCCTAGCCCTAGGCCGAACCCCAACCCTAAGACGAGAAAGGCAAATCAGCCAGGAATTAGGCATGTCCCCAAGGAAAAAGCTGTGGAGGCAGGCATGTTGTGGTACTTTTGCGCTCTTCTTGGGTAGTCCTTCGCAGCTGCTGTGTTCTTGGAACTCAGGGCTTTCTGGTTAATAGAACCCTTACCCTAGGCGTAACTCAAACCTTAAGCCTAGGAAGGAAAATCAGCCTATGGCTCGGGGTGGTCTCATGGAAATATCAGTGGTGGCAGCCAAGTTGCGTCACTTTTGCGCTCCCCTTGGGATGCCTTTCGCAGCTGCAGTGTGCCTGGAGCCCAGGGCTTCCTGGTTTTAAAAGTCCTAGGCCTAAGCCTAACAGTAACCCTGGGAAGGTAAATCAGCCGGGTATTAGGGTTCTTCCTAAGGGAAAAGCTGTGAAAGCAGCCATGTTGTGGCACTTCTGCACTCCTCTTGGGATGCCTTTCACAGCTGCAGTGTGCTTGGAGCACAGGGCTTCCTGGTTAAAAAAATCCAAGCCCTAGGCAGAACCCTAACCATAACCCTAGGCAGATAAATCAGCCTAGGTATAGGGATAGCGCCAACGAAAAAGCTGTGAAAGCTGCCATGGGTTTGCACTTTTGTACTCCCCTTGGGATGCCTTGAACAGCTGCAGTGTGCCTGGAGCTAAGGGCTTCCTAGTTTTAAAAATCCTAGCCCTAGGCCTAAGCCTAACAGTAACCCTGGGAAGGTAAATCAGCCTGGTGTTAAGCTTCTTGCCAAGGAAAAAGCCGTGAAAGCAGCCATGTTGTGGCACTTTTGCACTCCCTTTTGGATGCCTTTCACAGCTCCAGTGTGCCTGGAACTCAGGGCTTCCTGATTTTAAAAATCCTAGCCCTAGGCCGAACCCCAGCCCTAAGACGAGAAAGGCAAATCAGCCAGGAATTAGGCATGTCCCCAAGGAAAAAGCTGTGGAGGCAGGCATGTTGTGGTACTTTTGCGCTCTTCTTGGGTAGTCCTTCGCAGCTGCTGTGTTCTTGGAACTCAGGGCTTTCTGGTTAATAGAACCCTTACCCTAGGCGTAACTCAAATCTTAACCCTAGGAAGGAAAATAAGCCTATGGCTCGGGGTGGTCTCATGGAAATATCAGTGGTGGCAGCCAAGTTGCGTCACTTTTGCGCTCCCCTTGGGATGCCTTTCGCAGCTGCAGTGTGCCTGGAGCCCAGGGCTTCCTGGTTTTAAAAGTCCTAGGCCTAAGCCTAACAGTAACCCTGGGAAGGTAAATCAGCCGGGTATTAGGGTTCTTCCTAAGGGAAAGCCAGGAAAGCAGCCATGTTGTGGCACTTCTGCGCTCCCTTTGGAATGCCTTTGGCAGATGAAGTAAGCCTGGAACTCAGGGCTTCCTGGTTAAAGAAATCCAAGCCCTAGGCTGAACCCTAACCCTAACCCTAGGCAGATAAATCAGCCTAGGTATAGGGATGGTGCCAAGGAAAAAGCTGTGAAAGCTGCCATGTGTTTGCACTTTTGTACTCCCCTTGGGATGCCTTGAATAGCTGCAGTGTGCCTGGAGCTAAGGGCTTCCTAGTTTTAAAAATCCTAGCCCTAGGCCTAAGCCTAACAGTAACCCTGGGAAGGTAAATCAGCCTGGTGTTAGGCTTCTTGCCAAGGAAAAAGCCGTGAAAGCAGCCATGTTGTGGCACTTTTGCACTCTCTTTTGGATGCCTTTCACAGCTCCAGTGTGCCTGGAACTCAGGGCTTCCTGATTTTAAAAACCCTAGCCCTAGGCCGAACCCCAGCCCTAAGACGAGAAAGGCAAATCAGCCAGGAATTAGGCATGTCCCCAAGGAAAAAGCTGTGGAGGCAGGCATGTTGTGGTACTTTTGCGCTCTTCTTGGGTAGTCCTTCGCAGCTGCTGTGTTCTTGGAACTCAGGGCTTTCTGGTTAATAGAACCCTTACCCTAGGCGTAACTCAAACCTTAAGCCTAGGAAGGAAAATCAGCCTATGGCTCGGGGTGGTCTCATGGAAATATCAGTGGTGGCAGCCAAGTTGCGTCACTTTTGCGCTCCCCTTGGGATGCCTTTCGCAGCTGCAGTGTGCCTGGAGCCCAGGGCTTCCTGGTTTTAAAAGTCCTAGGCCTAAGCCTAACAGTAACCCTGGGAAGGTAAATCAGCCGGGTATTAGGGTTCTTCCTAAGGGAAAAGCCGTGAAAGCAGCCATGTTGTGGCACTTCTGCGCTCCCTTTGGAATGCCTTTGGCAGATGAAGTAAGCCTGGAACTCAGGGCTTCCTGGTTAAAGAAATCCAAGCCCTAGGCTGAAGCCTAACCCTAACCCTAGGCAGATAAATCAGCCTAGGTATAGGGATGGTGCCAAGGAAAAAGCTGTGAAAGCTGCCATGTGTTTGCACTTTTGTACTCCCCTTGGGATGCCTTGAATAGCTGCAGTGTGCCTGGAGCTAAGGGCTTCCTAGTTTTAAAAATCCTAGCCCTAGGCCTAAGCCTAACAGTAACCCTGGGAAGGTAAATCAGCCTGGTGTTAAGCTTCTTGCCAAGGAAAAAGCCGTGAAAGCAGCCATGTTGTGGCACTTTTGCACTCTCTTTTGGATGCCTTTCACAGCTCCAGTGTGCCTGGAACTCAGGGCTTCCTGATTTTAAAAACCCTAGCCCTAGGCCGAACCCCAACCCTAAGACGAGAAAGGCAAATCAGCCAGGAATTAGGCATGTCCCCAAGGAAAAAGCTGTGGAGGCAGGCATGTTGTGGTACTTTTGCGCTCTTCTTGGGTAGTCCTTCGCAGCTGCTGTGTTCTTGGAACTCAGGGCTTTCTGGTTAATAGAACCCTTACCCTAGGCGTAACTCAAACCTTAACCCTAGGAAGGAAAATCAGCCTATGGCTCAGGGTGGTCTCATGGAAATATCACTGGTGGCAGCCAAGTTGCGTCACTTTTGCGCTCCCCTTGGGATGCCTTTCGCAGCTGCAGTGTGCCTGGAGCCCAGGGCTTCCTGGTTTTAAAAGTCCTAGGCCTAAGCCTAACAGTAACCCTGGGAAGGTAAATCAGCCGGGTATTAGGGTTCTTCCTAAGGGAAAGCCGTGAAAGCAGCCATGTTGTGGCACTTCTGCGCTCCCTTTGGAATGCCTTTGGCAGATGAAGTAAGCCTGGAACTCAGGGCTTCCTGGTTAAAGAAATCCAAGCCCTAGGCTGAACCCTAACCCTAACCCTAGGCAGATAAATCAGCCTAGGTATAGGGATGGTGCCAAGGAAAAAGCTGTGAAAGCTGCCATGTGTTTGCACTTTTGTACTCCCCTTGGGATGCCTTGAATAGCTGCAGTGTGCCTGGAGCTAAGGGCTTCCTAGTTTTAAAAATCCTAGCCCTAGGCCTAAGCCTAACAGTAACCCTGGGAAGGTAAATCAGCCTGGTGTTAGGCTTCTTGCCAAGGAAAAAGCCGTGAAAGCAGCCATGTTGTGGCACTTTTGCACTCTCTTTTGGATGCCTTTCACAGCTCCAGTGTGCCTGGAACTCAGGGCTTCCTGATTTTAAAAACCCTAGCCCTAGGCCGAACCCCAACCCTAAGACGAGAAAGGCAAATCAGCCAGGAATTAGGCATGTCCCCAAGGAAAAAGCTGTGGAGGCAGGCATGTTGTGGTACTTTTGCGCTCTTCTTGGGTAGTCCTTCGCAGCTGCTGTGTTCTTGGAACTCAGGGCTTTCTGGTTAATAGAACCCTTACCCTAGGCGTAACTCAAACCTTAAGCCTAGGAAGGAAAATCAGCCTATGGCTCGGGGTGGTCTCATGGAAATATCAGTGGTGGCAGCCAAGTTGCGTCACTTTTGCGCTCCCCTTGGGATGCCTTTGGCAGCTGCAGTGTGCCTGGAGCCCAGGGCTTCCTGGTTTTAAAAGTCCTAGGCCTAAGCCTAACAGTAACCCTGGGAAGGTAAATCAGCCGGGTATTAGGGTTCTTCCTAAGGAAAAAGCTGTGAAAGCAGCCATGTTGTGGCACTTCTGCACTCCTCTTGGGATGCCTTTCACAGCTGCAGTGTGCTTGGAGCACAGGGCTTCCTGGTTAAAAAAATCCAAGCCCTAGGCAGAACCCTAACCATAACCCTAGGCAGATAAATCAGCCTAGGTATAGGGATAGCGCCAACGAAAAAGCTGTGAAAGCTGCCATGGGTTTGCACTTTTGTACTCCCCTTGGGATGCCTTGAACAGCTGCAGTGTGCCTGGAGCTAAGGGCTTCCTAGTTTTAAAAATCCTAGCCCTAGGCCTAAGCCTAACAGTAACCCTGGGAAGGTAAATCAGCCTGGTGTTAAGCTTCTTGCCAAGGAAAAAGCCGTGAAAGCAGCCATGTTGTGGCACTTTTGCCCTCCCTTTTGGATGCCTTTCACAGCTCCAGTGTGCCTGGAACTCAGGGCTTCCTGATTTTAAAAATCCTAGCCCTAGGCCGAACCCCAACCCTAAGACGAGAAAGGCAAATCAGCCAGGAATTAGGCATGTCCCCAAGGAAAAAGCTGTGGAGGCAGGCATGTTGTGGTACTTTTGCGCTCTTCTTGGGTAGTCCTTCGCAGCTGCTGTGTTCTTGGAACTCAGGGCTTTCTGGTTAATAGAACCCTTACCCTAGGCGTAACTCAAATCTTAACCCTAGGAAGGAAAATAAGCCTATGGCTCGGGGTGGTCTCATGGAAATATCAGTGGTGGCAGCCATGTTGCGTCACTTTTGCGCTCCCCTTGGGATGCCTTTCGCAGCTGCAGTGTGCCTGGAGCCCAGGGCTTCCTGGTTTTAAAAGTCCTAGGCCTAAGCCTAACAGTAACCCTGGGAAGGTAAATCAGCCGGGTATTAGGGTTCTTCCTAAGGGAAAAGCCGTGAAAGCAGCCATGTTGTGGCACTTCTGCGCTCCCTTTGGAATGCCTTTGGCAGATGAAGTAAGCCTGGAACTCAGGGCTTCCTGGTTAAAGAAATCCAAGCCCTAGGCTGAAGCCTAACGCTAAACCTAGGCAGATAAATCAGCCTAGGTATAGGGATGGTGCCAAGGAAAAAGCTGTGAAAGCTGCCATGTGTTTGCACTTTTGTACTCCCCTTGGGATGCCTTGAATAGCTGCAGTGTGCCTGGAGCTAAGGGCTTCCTAGTTTTAAAAATCCTAGCCCTAGGCCTAAGCCTAACAGTAACCCTGGGAAGGTAAATCAGCCTGGTGTTAGGCTTCTTGCCAAGGAAAAAGCCGTGAAAGCAGCCATGTTGTGGCACTTTTGCACTCTCTTTTGGATGCCTTTCACAGCTCCAGTGTGCCTGGAACTCAGGGCTTCCTGATTTTAAAAACCCTAGCCCTAGGCCGAACCCCAACCCTAAGACGAGAAAGGCAAATCAGCCAGGAATTAGGCATGTCCCCAAGGAAAAAGCTGTGGAGGCAGGCATGTTGTGGTACTTTTGCGCTCTTCTTGGGTAGTCCTTCGCAGCTGCTGTGTTCTTGGAACTCAGGGCTTTCTGGTTAATAGAACCCTTACCCTAGGCGTAACTCAAACCTTAAGCCTAGGAAGGAAAATCAGCCTATGGCTCAGGGTGGTCTCATGGAAATATCAGTGGTGGCAGCCAAGTTGCGTCACTTTTGCGCTCCCCTTGGGATGCCTTTCGCAGCTGCAGTGTGCCTGGAGCCCAGGGCTTCCTGGTTTTAAAAGTCCTAGGCCTAAGCCTAACAGTAACCCTGGGAAGGTAAATCAGCCGGGTATTAGGGTTCTTCCTAAGGGAAAGCCGTGAAAGCAGCCATGTTGTGGCACTTCTGTGCTCCCTTTGGAATGCCTTTGGCAGATGAAGTAAGCCTGGAACTCAGGGCTTCCTGGTTAAAGAAATCCAAGCCCTAGGCTGAACCCTAACCCTAACCCTAGGCAGATAAATCAGCCTAGGTATAGGGATGGTGCCAAGGAAAAAGCTGTGAAAGCTGCCATGTGTTTGCACTTTTGTACTCCCCTTGGGATGCCTTGAATAGCTGCAGTGTGCCTGGAGCTAAGGGCTTCCTAGTTTTAAAAATCCTAGCCCTAGGCCTAAGCCTAACAGTAACCCTGGGAAGGTAAATCAGCCTGGTGTTAGGCTTCTTGCCAAGGAAAAAGCCGTGAAAGCAGCCATGTTGTGGCACTTTTGCACTCTCTTTTGGATGCCTTTCACAGCTCCAGTGTGCCTGGAACTCAGGGCTTCCTGATTTTAAAAACCCTAGCCCTAGGCCGAACCCCAACCCTAAGACGAGAAAGGCAAATCAGCCAGGAATTAGGCATGTCCCCAAGGAAAAAGCTGTGGAGGCAGGCATGTTGTGGTACTTTTGCGCTCTTCTTGGGTAGTCCTTCGCAGCTGCTGTGTTCTTGGAACTCAGGGCTTTCTAGTTAATAGAACCCTTACCCTAGGCGTAACTCAAACCTTAACCCTAGGAAGGAAAATCAGCCTATGGCTCAGGGTGGTCTCATGGAAATATCAGTGGTGGCAGCCAAGTTGCGTCACTTTTGCGCTCCCCTTGGGATGCCTTTGGCAGCTGCAGTGTGCCTGGAGCCCAGTGCTTCCTGGTTTTAAAAGTCCTAGGCCTAAGCCTAACAGTAACCCTGGGAAGGTAAATCAGCCGGGTATTAGGGTTCTTCCTAAGGAAAAAGCTGTGAAAGCAGCCATGTTGTGGCACTTCTGCACTCCTCTTGGGATGCCTTTCACAGCTGCAGTGTGCTTGGAGCACAGGGCTTCCTGCTTAAAAAAATCCAAGCCCTAGGCTGAACCCTAACCATAACCCTAGGCAGATAAATCAGCCTAGGTATAGGGATAGCGCCAACGAAAAAGCTGTGAAAGCTGCCATGGGTTTGCACTTTTGTACTCCCCTTGGGATGCCTTGAACAGCTGCAGTGTGCCTGGAGCTAAGGGCTTCCTAGTTTTAAAAATCCTAGCCCTAGGCCTAAGCCTAACAGTAACCCTGGGAAGGTAAATCAGCCTGCTGTTAAGCTTCTTGCCAAGGAAAAAGCCGTGAAAGCAGCCATGTTGTGGCACTTTTGCACTCCCTTTTGGATGCCTTTCACAGCTCCAGTGTGCCTGGAACTCAGGGCTTCCTGATTTTAAAAACCCTAGCCCTAGGCCGAACCCCAACCCTAAGACGAGAAAGGCAAATCAGCCAGGAATTAGGCATGTCCCCAAGGAAAAAGCTGTGGAGGCAGGCATGTTGTGGTACTTTTGCGCTCTTCTTGGGTAGTCCTTCGCAGCTGCTGTGTTCTTGGAACTCAGGGCTTTCTGGTTAATAGAACCCTTACCCTAGGCGTAACTCAAACCTTAACCCTAGGAAGGAAAATCAGCCTATGGCTCAGGGTGGTCTCATGGAAATATCAGTGGTGGCAGCCAAGTTGCGTCACTTTTGCGCTCCCCTTGGGATGCCTTTCGCAGCTGCAGTGTGCCTGGAGCCCAGGGCTTCCTGGTTTTAAAAGTCCTAGGCCTAAGCCTAACAGTAACCCTGGGAAGGTAAATCAGCCGGGTATTAGGGTTCTTCCTAAGGGAAAAGCCGTGAAAGCAGCCATGTTGTGGCACTTCTGCGCTCCCTTTGGAATGCCTTTGGCTGATTAAGTAAGCCTGGAACTCAGGGCTTCCTGGTTAAAGAAATCCAAGCCCTAGGCTGAAGCCTAACCCTAACCCTAGGCAGATAAATCAGCCTAGGTATAGGGATGGTGCCAAGGAAAAAGCTGTGAAAGCTGCCATGTGTTTGCACTTTTGTACTCCCCTTGGGATGCCTTGAATAGCTGCAGTGTGCCTGGAGCTAAGGGCTTCCTAGTTTTAAAAATCCTAGCCCTAGGCCTAAGCCTAACAGTAACCCTGGGAAGGTAAATCAGCCTGGTGTTAAGCTTCTTGCCAAGGAAAAAGCCGTGAAAGCAGCCATGTTGTGGCACTTTTGCACTCTCTTTTGGATGCCTTTCACAGCTCCAGTGTGCCTGGAACTCAGGGCTTCCTGATTTTAAAAACCCTAGCCCTAGGCCGAACCCCAACCCTAAGACGAGAAAGGCAAATCAGCCAGGAATTAGGCATGTCCCCAAGGAAAAAGCTGTGGAGGCAGGCATGTTGTGGTACTTTTGCGCTCTTCTTGGGTAGTCCTTCGCAGCTGCTGTGTTCTTGGAACTCAGGGCTTTCTGGTTAATAGAACCCTTACCCTAGGCGTAACTCAAACCTTAAGCCTAGGAAGGAAAATCAGCCTATGGCTCAGGGTGGTCTCATGGAAATATCAGCGGTGGCAGCCAAGTTGCGTCACTTTTGCGCTCCCCTTGGGATGCCTTTCGCAGCTGCAGTGTGCCTGGAGCCCAGGGCTTCCTGGTTTTAAAAGTCCTAGGCCTAAGCCTAACAGTAACCCTGGGAAGGTAAATCAGCCGGGTATTAGGGTTCTTCCTAAGGGAAAGCCGTGAAAGCAGCCATGTTGTGGCACTTCTGCGCTCCCTTTGGAATGCCTTTGGCAGATGAAGTAAGCCTGGAACTCAGGGCTTCCTGGTTAAAGAAATCCAAGCCCTAGGCTGAACCCTAACCCTAACCCTAGGCAGATAAATCAGCCTAGGTATAGGGATGGTGCCAAGGAAAAAGCTGTGAAAGCTGCCATGTGTTTGCACTTTTGTACTCCCCTTGGGATGCCTTGAATAGCTGCAGTGTGCCTGGAGCTAAGGGCTTCCTAGTTTTAAAAATCCTAGCCCTAGGCCTAAGCCTAACAGTAACCCTGGGAAGGTAAATCAGCCTGGTGTTAGGCTTCTTGCCAAGGAAAAAGCCGTGAAAGCAGCCATGTTGTGGCACTTTTGCACTCTCTTTTGGATGCCTTTCACAGCTCCAGTGTGCCTGGAACTCAGGGCTTCCTGATTTTAAAAACCCTAGCCCTAGGCCGAACCCCAACCCTAAGACGAGAAAGGCAAATCAGCCAGGAATTAGGCATGTCCCCAAGGAAAAAGCTGTGGAGGCAGGCATGTTGTGGTACTTTTGCGCTCTTCTTGGGTAGTCCTTCGCAGCTGCTGTGTTCTTGGAACTCAGGGCTTTCTGGTTAATAGAACCCTTACCCTAGGCGTAACTCAAACCTTAAGCCTAGGAAGGAAAATCAGCCTATGGCTCGGGGTGGTCTCATGGAAATATCAGTGGTGGCAGCCAAGTTGCGTCACTTTTGCGCTCCCCTTGGGATGCCTTTGGCAGCTGCAGTGTGCCTGGAGCCCAGGGCTTCCTGGTTTTAAAAGTCCTAGGCCTAAGCCTAACAGTAACCCTGGGAAGGTAAATCAGCCGGGTATTAGGGTTCTTCCTAAGGAAAAAGCTGTGAAAGCAGCCATGTTGTGGCACTTCTGCACTCCTCTTGGGATGCCTTTCACAGCTGCAGTGTGCTTGGAGCACAGGGCTTCCTGGTTAAAAAAATCCAAGCCCTAGGCAGAACCCTAACCATAACCCTAGGCAGATAAATCAGCCTAGGTATAGGGATAGCGCCAACGAAAAAGCTGTGAAAGCTGCCATGGGTTTGCACTTTTGTACTCCCCTTGGGATGCCTTGAACAGCTGCAGTGTGCCTGGAGCTAAGGGCTTCCTAGTTTTAAAAATCCTAGCCCTAGGCCTAAGCCTAACAGTAACCCTGGGAAGGTAAATCAGCCTGGTGTTAAGCTTCTTGCCAAGGAAAAAGCCGTGAAAGCAGCCATGTTGTGGCACTTTTGAACTCCCTTTTGGATGCCTTTCACAGCTCCAGTGTGCCTGGAACTCAGGGCTTCCTGATTTTAAAAATCCTAGCCCTAGGCCGAACCCCAACCCTAAGACGAGAAAGGCAAATCAGCCAGGAATTAGGCATGTCCCCAAGGAAAAAGCTGTGGAGGCAGGCATGTTGTGGTACTTTTGCGCTCTTCTTGGGTAGTCCTTCGCAGCTGCTGTGTTCTTGGAACTCAGGGCTTTCTGGTTAATAGAACCCTTACCCTAGGCGTAACTCAAATCTTAACCCTAGGAAGGAAAATAAGCCTATGGCTCGGGGTGGTCTCATGGAAATATCAGTGGTGGCAGCCAAGTTGCGTCACTTTTGCGCTCCCCTTGGGATGCCTTTCGCAGCTGCAGTGTGCCTGGAGCCCAGGGCTTCCTGGTTTTAAAAGTCCTAGGCCTAAGCCTAACAGTAACCCTGGGAAGGTAAATCAGCCGGGTATTAGGGTTCTTCCTAAGGGAAAAGCCGTGAAAGCAGCCATGTTGTGGCACTTCTGCGCTCCCTTTGGAATGCCTTTGGCAGATGAAGTAAGCCTGGAACTCAGGGCTTCCTGGTTAAAGAAATCCAAGCCCTAGGCTGAAGCCTAACCCTAAACCTAGGCAGATAAATCAGCCTAGGTATAGGGATGGTGCCAAGGAAAAAGCTGTGAAAGCTGCCATGTGTTTGCACTTTTGTACTCCCCTTGGGATGCCTTGAATAGCTGCAGTGTGCCTGGAGCTAAGGGCTTCCTAGTTTTAAAAATCCTAGCCCTAGGCCTAAGCCTAACAGTAACCCTGGGAAGGTAAATCAGCCTGGTGTTAGGCTTCTTGCCAAGGAAAAAGCCGTGAAAGCAGCCATGTTGTGGCACTTTTGCACTCTCTTTTGGATGCCTTTCACAGCTCCAGTGTGCCTGGAACTCAGGGCTTCCTGATTTTAAAAACCCTAGCCCTAGGCCGAACCCCAACCCTAAGACGAGAAAGGCAAATCAGCCAGGAATTAGGCATGTCCCCAAGGAAAAAGCTGTGGAGGCAGGCATGTTGTGGTACTTTTGCGCTCTTCTTGGCTAGTCCTTCGCAGCTGCTGTGTTCTTGGAACTCAGGGCTTTCTGGTTAATAGAACCCTTACCCTAGGCGTAACTCAAACCTTAACCCTAGGAAGGAAAATCAGCCTATGGCTCAGGGTGGTCTCATGGAAATATCACTGGTGGCAGCCAAGTTGCGTCACTTTTGCGCTCCCCTTGGGATGCCTTTCGCAGCTGCAGTGTGCCTGGAGCCCAGGGCTTCCTGGTTTTAAAAGTCCTAGGCCTAAGCCTAACAGTAACCCTGGGAAGGTAAATCAGCCGGGTATTAGGGTTCTTCCTAAGGGAAAGCCGTGAAAGCAGCCATGTTGTGGCACTTCTGCACTCCCTTTGGAATGCCTTTGGCAGATGAAGTAAGCCTGGAACTCAGGGCTTCCTGGTTAAAGAAATCCAAGCCCTAGGCTGAACCCTAACCCTAACCCTAGGCAGATAAATCAGCCTAGGTATAGGGATGGTGCCAAGGAAAAAGCTGTGAAAGCTGCCATGTGTTTGCACTTTTGTACTCCCCTTGGGATGCCTTGAATAGCTGCAGTGTGCCTGGAGCTAAGGGCTTCCTAGTTTTAAAAATCCTAGCCCTAGGCCTAAGCCTAACAGTAACCCTGGGAAGGTAAATCAGCCTGGTGTTAGGCTTCTTGCCAAGGAAAAAGCCGTGAAAGCAGCCATGTTGTGGCACTTTTGCACTCTCTTTTGGATGCCTTTCACAGCTCCAGTGTGCCTGGAACTCAGGGCTTCCTGATTTTAAAAACCCTAGCCCTAGGCCGAACCCCAACCCTAAGACGAGAAAGGCAAATCAGCCAGGAATTAGGCATGTCCCCAAGGAAAAAGCTGTGGAGGCAGGCATGTTGTGGTACTTTTGCGCTCTTCTTGGGTAGTCCTTCGCAGCTGCTGTGTTCTTGGAACTCAGGGCTTTCTGGTTAATAGAACCCTTACCCTAGGCGTAACTCAAACCTTAACCCTAGGAAGGAAAATCAGCCTATGGCTCAGGGTGGTCTCATGGAAATATCAGTGGTGGCAGCCAAGTTGCGTCACTTTTGCGCTCCCCTTGGGATGCCTTTCGCAGCTGCAGTGTGCCTGGAGCCCAGTGCTTCCTGGTTTTAAAAGTCCTAGGCCTAAGCCTAACAGTAACCCTGGGAAGGTAAATCAGCCGGGTATTAGGGTTCTTCCTAAGGAAAAAGCTGTGAAAGCAGCCATGTTGTGGCACTTCTGCACTCCTCTTGGGATGCCTTTCACAGCTGCAGTGTGCTTGGAGCACAGGGCTTCCTGCTTAAAAAAATCCAAGCCCTAGGCTGAACCCTAACCATAACCCTAGGCAGATAAATCAGCCTAGGTATAGGGATAGCGCCAACGAAAAAGCTGTGAAAGCTGCCATGGGTTTGCACTTTTGTACTCCCCTTGGGATGCCTTGAACAGCTGCAGTGTGCCTGGAGCTAAGGGCTTCCTAGTTTTAAAAATCCTAGCCCTAGGCCTAAGCCTAACAGTAACCCTGGGAAGGTAAATCAGCCTGCTGTTAAGCTTCTTGCCAAGGAAAAAGCCGTGAAAGCAGCCATGTTGTGGCACTTTTGCACTCCCTTTTGGATGCCTTTCACAGCTCCAGTGTGCCTGGAACTCAGGGCTTCCTGATTTTAAAAATCCTAGCCCTAGGCCGAACCCCAGCCCTAAGACGAGAAAGGCAAATCAGCCAGGAATTAGGCATGTCCCCAAGGAAAAAGCTGTGGAGGCAGGCATGTTGTGGTACTTTTGCGCTCTTCTTGGGTAGTCCTTCGCAGCTGCTGTGTTCTTGGAACTCAGGGCTTTCTGGTTAATAGAACCCTTACCCTAGGCGTAACTCAAACCTTAACCCTAGGAAGGAAAATAAGCCTATGGCTCGGGGTGGTCTCATGGAAATATCAGTGGTGGCAGCCAAGTTGCGTCACTTTTGCGCTCCCCTTGGGATGCCTTTCGCAGCTGCAGTGTGCCTGGAGCCCAGGGCTTCCTGGTTTTAAAAGTCCTAGGCCTAAGCCTAACAGTAACCCTGGGAAGGTAAATCAGCCGGGTATTAGGGTTCTTCCTAAGGGAAAAGCCGTGAAAGCAGCCATGTTGTGGCACTTCTGCGCTCCCTTTGGAATGCCTTTGGCAGATGAAGTAAGACTGGAACTCAGGGCTTCCTGGTTAAAGAAATCCAAGCCCTAGGCTGAAGCCTAACCCTAAACCTAGGCAGATAAATCAGCCTAGGTATAGGGATGGTGCCAAGGAAAAAGCTGTGAAAGCTGCCATGTGTTTGCACTTTTGCACTCCCCTTGGGATGCCTTGAATAGCTGCAGTGTGCCTGGAGCTAAGGGCTTCCTAGTTTTAAAAATCCTAGCCCTAGGCCTAAGCCTAACAGTAACCCTGGGAAGGTAAATCAGCCTGGTGTTAGGCTTCTTGCCAAGGAAAAAGCCGTGAAAGCAGCCATGTTGTGGCACTTTTGCACTCTCTTTTGGATGCCTTTCACAGCTCCAGTGTGCCTGGAACTCAGGGCTTCCTGATTTTAAAAACCCTAGCCCTAGGCCGAACCCCAACCCTAAGACGAGAAAGGCAAATCAGCCAGGAATTAGGCATGTCCCCAAGGAAAAAGCTGTGGAGGCAGGCATGTTGTGGTACTTTTGCGCTCTTCTTGGCTAGTCCTTCGCAGCTGCTGTGTTCTTGGAACTCAGGGCTTTCTGGTTAATAGAACCCTTACCCTAGGCGTAACTCAAACCTTAACCCTAGGAAGGAAAATCAGCCTATGGCTCAGGGTGGTCTCATGGAAATATCAGTGGTGGCAGCCAAGTTGCGTCACTTTTGCGCTCCCCTTGGGATGCCTTTCGCAGCTGTAGTGTGCCTGGAGCCCAGGGCTTCCTGGTTTTAAAAGTCCTAGGCCTAAGCCTAACAGTAACCCTGGGAAGGTAAATCAGCCGGGTATTAGGGTTCTTCCTAAGGGAAAAGCCGTGAAAGCAGCCATGTTGTGGCACTTCTGCGCTCCCTTTGGAATGCCTTTGGCTGATTAAGTAAGCCTGGAACTCAGGGCTTCCTGGTTAAAGAAATCCAAGCCCTAGGCTGAAGCCTAACCCTAACCCTAGGCAGATAAATCAGCCTAGGTATAGGGATGGTGCCAAGGAAAAAGCTGTGAAAGCTGCCATGTGTTTGCACTTTTGTACTCCCCTTGGGATGCCTTGAATAGCTGCAGTGTGCCTGGAGCTAAGGGCTTCCTAGTTTTAAAAATCCTAGCCCTAGGCCTAAGCCTAACAGTAACCCTGGGAAGGTAAATCAGCCTGGTGTTAAGCTTCTTGCCAAGGAAAAAGCCGTGAAAGCAGCCATGTTGTGGCACTTTTGCACTCTCTTTTGGATGCCTTTCACAGCTCCAGTGTGCCTGGAACTCAGGGCTTCCTGATTTTAAAAACCCTAGCCCTAGGCCGAACCCCAACCCTAAGACGAGAAAGGCAAATCAGCCAGGAATTAGGCATGTCCCCAAGGAAAAAGCTGTGGAGGCAGGCATGTTGTGGTACTTTTGCGCTCTTCTTGGGTAGTCCTTCGCAGCTGCTGTGTTCTTGGAACTCAGGGCTTTCTGGTTAATAGAACCCTTACCCTAGGCGTAACTCAAACCTTAACCCTAGGAAGGAAAATCAGCCTATGGCTCAGGGTGGTCTCATGGAAATATCACTGGTGGCAGCCAAGTTGCGTCACTTTTGCGCTCCCCTTGGGATGCCTTTCGCAGCTGCAGTGTGCCTGGAGCCCAGGGCTTCCTGGTTTTAAAAGTCCTAGGCCTAAGCCTAACAGTAACCCTGGGAAGGTAAATCAGCCGGGTATTAGGGTTCTTCCTAAGGGAAAGCCGTGAAAGCAGCCATGTTGTGGCACTTCTGCGCTCCCTTTGGAATGCCTTTGGCAGATGAAGTAAGCCTGGAACTCAGGGCTTCCTGGTTAAAGAAATCCAAGCCCTAGGCTGAAGCCTAACCCTAACCCTAGGCAGATAAATCAGCCTAGGTATAGGGATGGTGCCAAGGAAAAAGCTGTGAAAGCTGCCATGTGTTTGCACTTTTGTACTCCCCTTGGGATGCCTTGAACAGCTGCAGTGTGCCTGGAGCTAAGGGCTTCCTAGTTTTAAAAATCCTAGCCCTAGGCCTAAGCCTAACAGTAACCCTGGGAAGGTAAATCAGCCTGGTGTTAGGCTTCTTGCCAAGGAAAAAGCCGTGAAAGCAGCCATGTTGTGGCACTTTTGCACTCTCTTTTGGATGCCTTTCACAGCTCCAGTGTGCCTGGAACTCAGGGCTTCCTGATTTTAAAAACCCTAGCCCTAGGCCGAACCCCAACCCTAAGACGAGAAAGGCAAATCAGCCAGGAATTAGGCATGTCCCCAAGGAAAAAGCTGTGGAGGCAGGCATGTTGTGGTACTTTTGCGCTCTTCTTGGGTAGTCCTTCGCAGCTGCTGTGTTCTTGGAACTCAGGGCTTTCTGGTTAATAGAACCCTTACCCTAGGCGTAACTCAAACCTTAACCCTAGGAAGGAAAATCAGCCTATGGCTCGGGGTGGTCTCATGGAAATATCAGTGGTGGCAGCCAAGTTGCGTCACTTTTGCGCTCCCCTTGGGATGCCTTTGGCAGCTGCAGTGTGCCTGGAGCCCAGGGCTTCCTGGTTTTAAAAGTCCTAGGCCTAAGCCTAACAGTAACCCTGGGAAGGTAAATCAGCCGGGTATTAGGGTTCTTCCTAAGGAAAAAGCTGTGAAAGCAGCCATGTTGTGGCACTTCTGCACTCCTCTTGGGATGCCTTTCACAGCTGCAGTGTGCTTGGAGCACAGGGCTTCCTGGTTAAAAAAATCCAAGCCCTAGGCAGAACCCTAACCATAACCCTAGGCAGATAAATCAGCCTAGGTATAGGGATAGCGCCAACGAAAAAGCTGTGAAAGCTGCCATGGGTTTGCACTTTTGTACTCCCCTTGGGATGCCTTGAACAGCTGCAGTGTGCCTGGAGCTAAGGGCTTCCTAGTTTTAAAAATCCTAGCCCTAGGCCTAAGCCTAACAGTAACCCTGGGAAGGTAAATCAGCCTGGTGTTAAGCTTCTTGCCAAGGAAAAAGCCGTGAAAGCAGCCATGTTGTGGCACTTTTGCACTCCCTTTTGGATGCCTTTCACAGCTCCAGTGTGCCTGGAACTCAGGGCTTCCTGATTTTAAAAATCCTAGCCCTAGGCCGAACCCCAACCCTAAGACGAGAAAGGCAAATCAGCCAGGAATTAGGCATGTCCCCAAGGAAAAAGCTGTGGAGGCAGGCATGTTGTGGTACTTTTGCGCTCTTCTTGGGTAGTCCTTCGCAGCTGCTGTGTTCTTGGAACTCAGGGCTTTCTGGTTAATAGAACCCTTACCCTAGGCGTAACTCAAATCTTAACCCTAGGAAGGAAAATAAGCCTATGGCTCGGGGTGGTCTCATGGAAATATCAGTGGTGGCAGCCAAGTTGCGTCACTTTTGCGCTCCCCTTGGGATGCCTTTCGCAGCTGCAGTGTGCCTGGAGCCCAGGGCTTCCTGGTTTTAAAAGTCCTAGGCCTAAGCCTAACAGTAACCCTGGGAAGGTAAATCAGCCGGGTATTAGGGTTCTTCCTAAGGGAAAAGCCGTGAAAGCAGCCATGTTGTGGCACTTCTGCGCTCCCTTTGGAATGCCTTTGGCAGATGAAGTAAGCCTGGAACTCAGGGCTTCCTGGTTAAAGAAATCCAAGCCCTAGGCTGAAGCCTAACCCTAAACCTAGGCAGATAAATCAGCCTAGGTATAGGGATGGTGCCAAGGAAAAAGCTGTGAAAGCTGCCATGTGTTTGCACTTTTGTACTCCCCTTGGGATGCCTTGAATAGCTGCAGTGTGCCTGGAGCTAAGGGCTTCCTAGTTTTAAAAATCCTAGCCCTAGGCCTAAGCCTAACAGTAACCCTGGGAAGGTAAATCAGCCTGGTGTTAGGCTTCTTGCCAAGGAAAAAGCCGTGAAAGCAGCCATGTTGTGGCACTTTTGCACTCTCTTTTGGATGCCTTTCACAGCTCCAGTGTGCCTGGAACTCAGGGCTTCCTGATTTTAAAAACCCTAGCCCTAGGCCGAACCCCAACCCTAAGACGAGAAAGGCAAATCAGCCAGGAATTAGGCATGTCCCCAAGGAAAAAGCTGTGGAGGCAGGCATGTTGTGGTACTTTTGCGCTCTTCTTGGGTAGTCCTTCGCAGCTGCTGTGTTCTTGGAACTCAGGGCTTTCTGGTTAATAGAACCCTTACCCTAGGCGTAACTCAAACCTTAACCCTAGGAAGGAAAATCAGCCTATGGCTCAGGGTGGTCTCATGGAAATATCACTGGTGGCAGCCAAGTTGCGTCACTTTTGCGCTCCCCTTGGGATGCCTTTCGCAGCTGCAGTGTGCCTGGAGCCCAGGGCTTCCTGGTTTTAAAAGTCCTAGGCCTAAGCCTAACAGTAACCCTGGGAAGGTAAATCAGCCGGGTATTAGGGTTCTTCCTAAGGGAAAGCCGTGAAAGCAGCCATGTTGTGGCACTTCTGCGCTCCCTTTGGAATGCCTTTGGCAGATGAAGTAAGCCTGGAACTCAGGGCTTCCTGGTTAAAGAAATCCAAGCCCTAGGCTGAACCCTAACCCTAACCCTAGGCAGATAAATCAGCCTAGGTATAGGGATGGTGCCAAGGAAAAAGCTGTGAAAGCTGCCATGTGTTTGCACTTTTGTACTCCCCTTGGGATGCCTTGAATAGCTGCAGTGTGCCTGGAGCTAAGGGCTTCCTAGTTTTAAAAATCCTAGCCCTAGGCCTAAGCCTAACAGTAACCCTGGGAAGGTAAATCAGCCTGGTGTTAGGCTTCTTGCCAAGGAAAAAGCCGTGAAAGCAGCCATGTTGTGGCACTTTTGCACTCTCTTTTGGATGCCTTTCACAGCTCCAGTGTGCCTGGAACTCAGGGCTTCCTGATTTTAAAAACCCTAGCCCTAGGCCGAACCCCAACCCTAAGACGAGAAAGGCAAATCAGCCAGGAATTAGGCATGTCCCCAAGGAAAAAGCTGTGGAGGCAGGCATGTTGTGGTACTTTTGCGCTCTTCTTGGGTAGTCCTTCGCAGCTGCTGTGTTCTTGGAACTCAGGGCTTTCTGGTTAATAGAACCCTTACCCTAGGCGTAACTCAAACCTTAACCCTAGGAAGGAAAATCAGCCTATGGCTCAGGGTGGTCTCATGGAAATATCAGTGGTGGCAGCCAAGTTGCGTCACTTTTGCGCTCCCCTTGGGATGCCTTTGGCAGCTGCAGTGTGCCTGGAGCCCAGTGCTTCCTGGTTTTAAAAGTCCTAGGCCTAAGCCTAACAGTAACCCTGGGAAGGTAAATCAGCCGGGTATTAGGGTTCTTCCTAAGGAAAAAGCTGTGAAAGCAGCCATGTTGTGGCACTTCTGCACTCCTCTTGGGATGCCTTTCACAGCTGCAGTGTGCTTGGAGCACAGGGCTTCCTGGTTAAAAAAATCCAAGCCCTAGGCAGAACCCTAACCATAACCCTAGGCAGATAAATCAGCCTAGGTATAGGGATAGCGCCAACGAAAAAGCTGTGAAAGCTGCCATGGGTTTGCACTTTTGTACTCCCCTTGGGATGCCTTGAACAGCTGCAGTGTGCCTGGAGCTAAGGGCTTCCTAGTTTTAAAAATCCTAGCCCTAGGCCTAAGCCTAACAGTAACCCTGGGAAGGTAAATCAGCCTGCTGTTAAGCTTCTTGCCAAGGAAAAAGCCGTGAAAGCAGCCATGTTGTGGCACTTTTGCACTCCCTTTTGGATGCCTTTCACAGCTCCAGTGTGCCTGGAACTCAGGGCTTCCTGATTTTAAAAATCCTAGCCCTAGGCCGAACACCAGCCCTAAGACGAGAAAGGCAAATCAGCCAGGAATTAGGCATGTCCCCAAGGAAAAAGCTGTGGAGGCAGGCATGTTGTGGTACTTTTGCGCTCTTCTTGGGTAGTCCTTCGCAGCTGCTGTGTTCTTGGAACTCAGGGCTTTCTGGTTAATAGAACCCTTACCCTAGGCGTAACTCAAACCTTAACCCTAGGAAGGAAAATAAGCCTATGGCTCGGGGTGGTCTCATGGAAATATCAGTGGTGGCAGCCAAGTTGCGTCACTTTTGCGCTCCCCTTGGGATGCCTTTCGCAGCTGCAGTGTGCCTGGAGCCCAGGGCTTCCTGGTTTTAAAAGTCCTAGGCCTAAGCCTAACAGTAACCCTGGGAAGGTAAATCAGCCGGGTATTAGGGTTCTTCCTAAGGGAAAAGCCGTGAAAGCAGCCATGTTGTGGCACTTCTGCGCTCCCTTTGGAATGCCTTTGGCAGATGAAGTAAGACTGGAACTCAGGGCTTCCTGGTTAAAGAAATCCAAGCCCTAGGCTGAAGCCTAACCCTAACCCTAGGCAGATAAATCAGCCTAGGTATAGGGATGGTGCCAAGGAAAAAGCTGTGAAAGCTGCCATGTGTTTGCACTTTTGCACTCCCCTTGGGATGCCTTGAATAGCTGCAGTGTGCCTGGAGCTAAGGGCTTCCTAGTTTTAAAAATCCTAGCCCTAGGCCTAAGCCTAACAGTAACCCTGGGAAGGTAAATCAGCCTGGTGTTAGGCTTCTTGCCAAGGAAAAAGCCGTGAAAGCAGCCATGTTGTGGCACTTTTGCACTCTCTTTTGGATGCCTTTCACAGCTCCAGTGTGCCTGGAACTCAGGGCTTCCTGATTTTAAAAACCCTAGCCCTAGGCCGAACCCCAACCCTAAGACGAGAAAGGCAAATCAGCCAGGAATTAGGCATGTCCCCAAGGAAAAAGCTGTGGAGGCAGGCATGTTGTGGTACTTTTGCGCTCTTCTTGGCTAGTCCTTCGCAGCTGCTGTGTTCTTGGAACTCAGGGCTTTCTGGTTAATAGAACCCTTACCCTAGGCGTAACTCAAACCTTAACCCTAGGAAGGAAAATCAGCCTATGGCTCAGGGTGGTCTCATGGAAATATCAGTGGTGGCAGCCAAGTTGCGTCACTTTTGCGCTCCCCTTGGGATGCCTTTCGCAGCTGCAGTGTGCCTGGAGCCCAGGGCTTCCTGGTTTTAAAAGTCCTAGGCCTAAGCCTAACAGTAACCCTGGGAAGGTAAATCAGCCGGGTATTAGGGTTCTTCCTAAGGGAAAAGCCGTGAAAGCAGCCATGTTGTGGCACTTCTGCGCTCCCTTTGGAATGCCTTTGGCTGATTAAGTAAGCCTGGAACTCAGGGCTTCCTGGTTAAAGAAATCCAAGCCCTAGGCTGAACCCTAACCCTAAACCTAGGCAGATAAATCAGCCTAGGTATAGGGATGGTGCCAAGGAAAAAGCTGTGAAAGCTGCCATGTGTTTGCACTTTTGTACTCCCCTTGGGATGCCTTGAACAGCTGCAGTGTGCTTGGAGCTAAGGGCTTCCTAGTTTTAAAAATCCTAGCCCTAGGCCTAAGCCTAACAGTACCCCTGGGGAGGTAAATCAGCCTGGTGTTAGGCTTCTTGCCAAGGAAAAAGCCGTGAAAGCAGCCATGTTGTGGCACATTTGCACTCTCTTTTGGATGCCTTTCACAGCTCCAGTGTGCCTGGAACTCAGGGCTTCCTGATTTTAAAAACCCTAGCCCTAGGCCGAACCCCAACCCTAAGACGAGAAAGGCAAATCAGCCAGGAATTAGGCATGTCCCCAAGGAAAAAGCTGTGGAGGCAGGCATGTTGTGGTACTTTTGCGCTCTTCTTGGGTAGTCCTTCGCAGCTGCTGTGTTCTTGGAACTCAGGGCTTTCTGGTTAATAGAACCCTTACCCTAGGCGTAACTCAAACCTTAAGCCTAGGAAGGAAAATCAGCCTATGGCTCGGGGTGGTCTCATGGAAATATCAGTGGTGGCAGCCAAGTTGCGTCACTTTTGCGCTCCCCTTGGGATGCCTTTCGCAGCTGCAGTGTGCCTGGAGCCCAGGGCTTCCTGGTTTTAAAAGTCCTAGGCCTAAGCCTAACAGTAACCCTGGGAAGGTAAATCAGCCGGGTATTAGGGTTCTTCCTAAGGGAAAAGCCGTGAAAGCAGCCATGTTGTGGCACTTCTGCGCTCCCTTTGGAATGCCTTTGGCAGATGAAGTAAGCCTGGAACTCAGGGCTTCCTGGTTAAAGAAATCCAAGCCCTAGGCTGAACCCTAACCCTAACCCTAGGCAGATAAATCAGCCTAGGTATAGGGATGGTGCCAAGGAAAAAGCTGTGAAAGCTGCCATGTGTTTGCACTTTTGTACTCCCCTTGGGATGCCTTGAACAGCTGCAGTGTGCCTGGAGCTAAGGGCTTCCTAGTTTTAAAAATCCTAGCCCTAGGCCTAAGCCTAACAGTAACCCTGGGAAGGTAAATCAGCCTGGTGTTAAGCTTCTTGCCAAGGAAAAAGCCGTGAAAGCAGCCATGTTGTGGCACTTTTGCACTCCCTTTTGGATGCCTTTCACAGCTCCAGTGTGCCTGGAACTCAGGGCTTCCTGATTTTAAAAACCCTAGCCCTAGGCCGAACCCCAGCCCTAAGACGAGAAAGGCAAATCAGCCAGGAATTAGGCATGTCCCCAAGGAAAAAGCTGTGGAGGCAGGCATGTTGTGGTACTTTTGCGCTCTTCTTGGGTAGTCCTTCGCAGCTGCTGTGTTCTTGGAACTCAGGGCTTTCTGGTTAATAGAACCCTTACCCTAGGCGTAACTCAAACCTTAACCCTAGGAAGGAAAATCAGCCTATGGTTCGGGATGGTCTCATGGAAATATCAGTTGTTGCAGCCATGTTGCGTCACTTTTGCGCTCCCCTTGGGATGCCTTTCGCAGCTGCAGTGTGCCTGGAGCCCAGGGCTTCCTGGTTTTAAAAGTCCTAGGCCTAAGCCTAACAGTAACCCTGGGAAGGTAAATCAGCCGGGTATTAGGGTTCTTCCTAAGGAAAAAGCTGGAAAGCAGCCATGTTGTGGCACTTCTGCACTCCGCTTGGGATGCCTTTCACAGCTGCAGTGTGCTTGGAGCACAGGGCTTCCTGGTTAAAAAAATCCAAGCCCTAGGCTGAACCCTAACCCTAACCCTAGGCAGATAAATCAGCCTAGGTATAGGGATGGGGCCATGGAAAAAGCTGTGAAAGCTGCCATGTTGTTGCACTTTTGTACTCCCCTTGGGATGCCTTGAACAGCTGCAGTGTGCCTGGAGCTAAGGGCTTCCTAGTTTTAAAAATCCTAGCCCTAGGCCTAAGCCTAACAGTAACCCTGGGAAGGTAAATCAGCCTGGTGTTAAGCTTCTTGCCAAGGAAAAAGCCGTGAAAGCAGCCATGTTGTGGCACTTTTGCACTCTCTTTTGGATGCCTTTCACAGCTCCAGTGTGCCTGGAACTCAGGGCTTCCTGATTTTAAAAACCCTAGCCCTAGGCCGAACCCCAACCCTAAGACGAGAAAGGCAAATCAGCCAGGAATTAGGCATGTCCCCAAGGAAAAAGCTGTGGAGGCAGGCATGTTGTGGTACTTTTGCGCTCTTCTTGGCTAGTCCTTCGCAGCTGCTGTGTTCTTGGAACTCAGGGCTTTCTGGTTAATAGAACCCTTACCCTAGGCGTAACTCAAACCTTAACCCTAGGAAGGAAAATCAGCCTATGGCTCAGGGTGGTCTCATGGAAATATCACTGGTGGCAGCCAAGTTGCGTCACTTTTGCGCTCCCCTTGGGATGCCTTTCGCAGCTGCAGTGTGCCTGGAGCCCAGGGCTTCCTGGTTTTAAAAGTCCTAGGCCTAAGCCTAACAGTAACCCTGGGAAGGTAAATCAGCCGGGTATTAGGGTTCTTCCTAAGGGAAAAGCCGTGAAAGCAGCCATGTTGTGGCACTTCTGCGCTCCCTTTGGAATGCCTTTGGCAGATTAAGTAAGCCTGGAACTCAGGGCTTCCTGGTTAAAGAAATCCAAGCCCTAGGTTGAAGCCTAACCCTAACCCTAGGCAGATAAATCAGCCTAGGTATAGGGATGGGGCCAAGGAAAAAGCTGTGAAAGCTGCCATGTGTTTGCACTTTTGTACTCCCCTTGGGATGCCTTGAACAGCTGCAGTGTGCTTGGAGCTAAGGGCTTCCTAGTTTTAAAAATCCTAGCCCTAGGCCTAAGCCTAACAGTAACCCTGGGAAGGGAAATCAGCCTGGTGTTAGGCTTCTTGCCAAGGAAAAAGCCGTGAAAGCAGCCATGTTGTGGCACTTTTGCACTCTCTTTTGGATGCCTTTCACAGCTCCAGTGTGCCTGGAACTCAGGGCTTCCTGATTTTAAAAACCCTAGCCCTAGGCCGAACCCCAACCCTAAGACGAGAAAGGCAAATCAGCCAGGAATTAGGCATGTCCCCAAGGAAAAAGCTGTGGAGGCAGGCATGTTGTGGTACTTTTGCGCTCTTCTTGGGTAGTCCTTCGCAGCTGCTGTGTTCTTGGAACTCAGGGCTTTCTGGTTAATAGAACCCTTACCCTAGGCGTAACTCAAACCTTAAGCCTAGGAAGGAAAATCAGCCTATGGGTCGGGGTGGTCTCATGGAAATATCAGTGGTGGCAGCCAAGTTGCGTCACTTTTGCGCTCCCCTTGGGATGCCTTTCGCAGCTGCAGTGTGCCTGGAGCCCAGGGCTTCCTGGTTTTAAAAGTCCTAGGCCTAAGCCTAACAGTAACCCTGGGAAGGTAAATCAGCCGGGTATTAGGGTTCTTCCTAAGGGAAAAGCCGTGAAAGCAGCCATGTTGTGGCACTTCTGCACTCCACTTGGGATGCCTTACACAGCTGCAGTGTGCTTGGAGCACAGGGCTTCCTGGTTAAAAAAATCCAACCCCTAGGCTGAACCCTAACCCTAACCCTAGGCAGATAAATCAGCCTAGGTATAGGGATAGGGCCATGGAAAAAGCTGTGAAAGCTGCCATGTGTTTGCACTTTTGTACTCCCCTTGGGATGCCTTGAACAGCTGCAGTGTGCCTGGAGCTAAGGGCTTCCTAGTTTTAAAAATCCTAGCCCTAGGCCTAAGCCTAACAGTAACCCTGGGAAGGTAAATCAGCCTGCTGTTAAGCTTCTTGCCAAGGAAAAAGCCGTGAAAGCAGCCATGTTGTGGCACTTTTGCACTCCCTTTTGGATGCCTTTCACAGCTCCAGTGTGCCTGGAACTCAGGGCTTCCTGATTTTAAAAACCCTGGCCCCAGGCGGAACCCCAACCCTAAGACGAGAAAGGCAAATCAGCCAGGAATTAGGCATGTCCCCAAGGAAAAAGCTGTGGAGGCAGGCATGTTGTGGTACTTTTGCGCTCTTCTTGGGTAGTCCTTCGCAGCTGCTGTGTTCTTGGAACTCAGGGCTTTCTGGTTAATAGAACCCTTACCCTAGGCGTAACACAAACCTTAACCCTAGGAAGGAAAATCAGCCTATGGTTCGGGATGGTCTCATGGAAATATCAGTGGTGGCAGCCAAGTTGCGTCACTTTTGCGCTCCCCTTGGGATGCCTTTCGCAGCTGCAGTGTGCCTGGAGCCCAGGGCTTCCTGGTTTTAAAAGTCCTAGGCCTAAGCCTAACAGTAACCCTGGGAAGGTAAATCAGCCGGGTATTAGGGTTCTTCCTAAGGGAAAAGCCGTGAAAGCAGCCATGTTGTGGCACTTCTGCGCTCCCTTTGGAATGCCTTTGGCAGATGAAGTAAGCCTGGAACTCAGGGCTTCCTGGTTAAAGAAATCCAAGCCCTAGGCTGAACCCTAACCCTAACCCTAGGCAGATAAATCAGCCTAGGTATAGGGATGGTGCCAAGGAAAAAGCTGTGAAAGCTGCCATGTGTTTGCACTTTTGTACTCCCCTTGGGATGCCTTGAACAGCTGCAGTGTGCCTGGAGCTAAGGGCTTCCTAGTTTTAAAAATCCTAGCCCTAGGCCTAAGCCTAACAGTAACCCTGGGAAGGTAAATCAGCCTGGTGTTAGGCTTCTTGCCAAGGAAAAAGCCGTGAAAGCAGCCATGTTGTGGCACTTTTGCACTCTCTTTTGGATGCCTTTCACAGCTCCAGTGTGCCTGGAACTCAGGGCTTCCTGATTTTAAAAACCCTAGCCCTAGGCCGAACCCCAACCCTAAGACGAGAAAGGCAAATCAGCCAGGAATTAGGCATGTCCCCAAGGAAAAAGCTGTGGAGGCAGGCATGTTGTGGTACTTTTGCGCTCTTCTTGGGTAGTCCTTCGCAGCTGCTGTGTTCTTGGAACTCAGGGCTTTCTGGTTAATAGAACCCTTACCCTAGGCGTAACTCAAACCTTAAGCCTAGGAAGGAAAATCAGCCTATGGCTCGGGGTGGTCTCATGGAAATATCAGTGGTGGCAGCCAAGTTGCGTCACTTTTGCGCTCCCCTTGGGATGCCTTTCGCAGCTGCAGTGTGCCTGGAGCCCAGGGCTTCCTGGTTTTAAAAGTCCTAGGCCTAAGCCTAACAGTAACCCTGGGAAGGTAAATCAGCCGGGTATTAGGGTTCTTCCTAAGGAAAAAGCTGTGAAAGCAGCCATGTTGTGGCACTTCTGCACTCCTCTTGGGATGCCTTTCACAGCTGCAGTGTGCTTGGAGCACAGGGCTTCCTGGTTAAAAAAATCCAAGCCCTAGGCAGAACCCTAACCATAACCCTAGGCAGATAAATCAGCCTAGGTATAGGGATGGTGCCAAGGAAAAAGCTGTGAAAGCTGCCATGTGTTTGCACTTTTGTACTCCCCTTGGGATGCCTTGAATAGCTGCAGTGTGCCTGGAGCTAAGGGCTTCCTAGTTTTAAAAATCCTAGCCCTAGGCCTAAGCCTAACAGTAACCCTGGGAAGGTAAATCAGCCTGGTGTTAAGCTTCTTGCCAAGGAAAAAGCCGTGAAAGCAGCCATGTTGTGGCACTTTTGCACTCTCTTTTGGATGCCTTTCACAGCTCCAGTGTGCCTGGAACTCAGGGCTTCCTGATTTTAAAAACCCTAGCCCTAGGCCGAACCCCAACCCTAAGACGAGAAAGGCAAATCAGCCAGGAATTAGGCATGTCCCCAAGGAAAAAGCTGTGGAGGCAGGCATGTTGTGGTACTTTTGCGCTCTTCTTGGGTAGTCCTTCGCAGCTGCTGTGTTCTTGGAACTCAGGGCTTTCTGGTTAATAGAACCCTTACCCTAGGCGTAACTCAAACCTTAACCCTAGGAAGGAAAATCAGCCTATGGCTCAGGGTGGTCTCATGGAAATATCACTGGTGGCAGCCAAGTTGCGTCACTTTTGCGCTCCCCTTGGGATGCCTTTCGCAGCTGCAGTGTGCCTGGAGCCCAGGGCTTCCTGGTTTTAAAAGTCCTAGGCCTAAGCCTAACAGTAACCCTGGGAAGGTAAATCAGCCGGGTATTAGGGTTCTTCCTAAGGGAAAGCCGTGAAAGCAGCCATGTTGTGGCACTTCTGCGCTCCCTTTGGAATGCCTTTGGCAGATGAAGTAAGCCTGGAACTCAGGGCTTCCTGGTTAAAGAAATCCAAGCCCTAGGCTGAACCCTAACCCTAACCCTAGGCAGATAAATCAGCCTAGGTATAGGGATGGTGCCAAGGAAAAAGCTGTGAAAGCTGCCATGTGTTTGCACTTTTGTACTCCCCTTGGGATGCCTTGAATAGCTGCAGTGTGCCTGGAGCTAAGGGCTTCCTAGTTTTAAAAATCCTAGCCCTAGGCCTAAGCCTAACAGTAACCCTGGGAAGGTAAATCAGCCTGGTGTTAGGCTTCTTGCCAAGGAAAAAGCCGTGAAAGCAGCCATGTTGTGGCACTTTTGCACTCTCTTTTGGATGCCTTTCACAGCTCCAGTGTGCCTGGAACTCAGGGCTTCCTGATTTTAAAAACCCTAGCCCTAGGCCGAACCCCAACCCTAAGACGAGAAAGGCAAATCAGCCAGGAATTAGGCATGTCCCCAAGGAAAAAGCTGTGGAGGCAGGCATGTTGTGGTACTTTTGCGCTCTTCTTGGGTAGTCCTTCGCAGCTGCTGTGTTCTTGGAACTCAGGGCTTTCTGGTTAATAGAACCCTTACCCTAGGCGTAACTCAAACCTTAAGCCTAGGAAGGAAAATCAGCCTATGGCTCGGGGTGGTCTCATGGAAATATCAGTGGTGGCAGCCAAGTTGCGTCACTTTTGCGCTCCCCTTGGGATGCCTTTGGCAGCTGCAGTGTGCCTGGAGCCCAGGGCTTCCTGGTTTTAAAAGTCCTAGGCCTAAGCCTAACAGTAACCCTGGGAAGGTAAATCAGCCGGGTATTAGGGTTCTTCCTAAGGAAAAAGCTGTGAAAGCAGCCATGTTGTGGCACTTCTGCACTCCTCTTGGGATGCCTTTCACAGCTGCAGTGTGCTTGGAGCACAGGGCTTCCTGGTTAAAAAAATCCAAGCCCTAGGCAGAACCCTAACCATAACCCTAGGCAGATAAATCAGCCTAGGTATAGGGATAGCGCCAACGAAAAAGCTGTGAAAGCTGCCATGGGTTTGCACTTTTGTACTCCCCTTGGGATGCCTTGAACAGCTGCAGTGTGCCTGGAGCTAAGGGCTTCCTAGTTTTAAAAATCCTAGCCCTAGGCCTAAGCCTAACAGTAACCCTGGGAAGGTAAATCAGCCTGGTGTTAAGCTTCTTGCCAAGGAAAAAGCCGTGAAAGCAGCCATGTTGTGGCACTTTTGCACTCCCTTTTGGATGCCTTTCACAGCTCCAGTGTGCCTGGAACTCAGGGCTTCCTGATTTTAAAAATCCTAGCCCTAGGCCGAACCCCAACCCTAAGACGAGAAAGGCAAATCAGCCAGGAATTAGGCATGTCCCCAAGGAAAAAGCTGTGGAGGCAGGCATGTTGTGGTACTTTTGCGCTCTTCTTGGGTAGTCCTTCGCAGCTGCTGTGTTCTTGGAACTCAGGGCTTTCTGGTTAATAGAACCCTTACCCTAGGCGTAACTCAAATCTTAACCCTAGGAAGGAAAATAAGCCTATGGCTCGGGGTGGTCTCATGGAAATATCAGTGGTGGCAGCCATGTTGCGTCACTTTTGCGCTCCCCTTGGGATGCCTTTCGCAGCTGCAGTGTGCCTGGAGCCCAGGGCTTCCTGGTTTTAAAAGTCCTAGGCCTAAGCCTAACAGTAACCCTGGGAAGGTAAATCAGCCGGGTATTAGGGTTCTTCCTAAGGGAAAAGCCGTGAAAGCAGCCATGTTGTGGCACTTCTGCGCTCCCTTTGGAATGCCTTTGGCAGATGAAGTAAGCCTGGAACTCAGGGCTTCCTGGTTAAAGAAATCCAAGCCCTAGGCTGAAGCCTAACCCTAAACCTAGGCAGATAAATCAGCCTAGGTATAGGGATGGTGCCAAGGAAAAAGCTGTGAAAGCTGCCATGTGTTTGCACTTTTGTACTCCCCTTGGGATGCCTTGAATAGCTGCAGTGTGCCTGGAGCTAAGGGCTTCCTAGTTTTAAAAATCCTAGCCCTAGGCCTAAGCCTAACAGTAACCCTGGGAAGGTAAATCAGCCTGGTGTTAGGCTTCTTGCCAAGGAAAAAGCCGTGAAAGCAGCCATGTTGTGGCACTTTTGCACTCTCTTTTGGATGCCTTTCACAGCTCCAGTGTGCCTGGAACTCAGGGCTTCCTGATTTTAAAAACCCTAGCCCTAGGCCGAACCCCAACCCTAAGACGAGAAAGGCAAATCAGCCAGGAATTAGGCATGTCCCCAAGGAAAAAGCTGTGGAGGCAGGCATGTTGTGGTACTTTTGCGCTCTTCTTGGGTAGTCCTTCGCAGCTGCTGTGTTCTTGGAACTCAGGGCTTTCTGGTTAATAGAACCCTTACCCTAGGCGTAACTCAAACCTTAAGCCTAGGAAGGAAAATCAGCCTATGGGTCGGGGTGGTCTCATGGAAATATCAGTGGTGGCAGCCAAGTTGCGTCACTTTTGCGCTCCCCTTGGGATGCCTTTCGCAGCTGCAGTGTGCCTGGAGCCCAGGGCTTCCTGGTTTTAAAAGTCCTAGGCCTAAGCCTAACAGTAACCCTGGGAAGGTAAATCAGCCGGGTATTAGGGTTCTTCCTAAGGGAAAGCCGTGAAAGCAGCCATGTTGTGGCACTTCTGTGCTCCCTTTGGAATGCCTTTGGCAGATGAAGTAAGCCTGGAACTCAGGGCTTCCTGGTTAAAGAAATCCAAGCCCTAGGCTGAACCCTAACCCTAACCCTAGGCAGATAAATCAGCCTAGGTATAGGGATGGTGCCAAGGAAAAAGCTGTGAAAGCTGCCATGTGTTTGCACTTTTGTACTCCCCTTGGGATGCCTTGAATAGCTGCAGTGTGCCTGGAGCTAAGGGCTTCCTAGTTTTAAAAATCCTAGCCCTAGGCCTAAGCCTAACAGTAACCCTGGGAAGGTAAATCAGCCTGGTGTTAGGCTTCTTGCCAAGGAAAAAGCCGTGAAAGCAGCCATGTTGTGGCACTTTTGCACTCTCTTTTGGATGCCTTTCACAGCTCCAGTGTGCCTGGAACTCAGGGCTTCCTGATTTTAAAAACCCTAGCCCTAGGCCGAACCCCAACCCTAAGACGAGAAAGGCAAATCAGCCAGGAATTAGGCATGTCCCCAAGGAAAAAGCTGTGGAGGCAGGCATGTTGTGGTACTTTTGCGCTCTTCTTGGGTAGTCCTTCGCAGCTGCTGTGTTCTTGGAACTCAGGGCTTTCTAGTTAATAGAACCCTTACCCTAGGCGTAACTCAAACCTTAACCCTAGGAAGGAAAATCAGCCTATGGCTCAGGGTGGTCTCATGGAAATATCAGTGGTGGCAGCCAAGTTGCGTCACTTTTGCGCTCCCCTTGGGATGCCTTTGGCAGCTGCAGTGTGCCTGGAGCCCAGTGCTTCCTGGTTTTAAAAGTCCTAGGCCTAAGCCTAACAGTAACCCTGGGAAGGTAAATCAGCCGGGTATTAGGGTTCTTCCTAAGGAAAAAGCTGTGAAAGCAGCCATGTTGTGGCACTTCTGCACTCCTCTTGGGATGCCTTTCACAGCTGCAGTGTGCTTGGAGCACAGGGCTTCCTGCTTAAAAAAATCCAAGCCCTAGGCTGAACCCTAACCATAACCCTAGGCAGATAAATCAGCCTAGGTATAGGGATAGCGCCAACGAAAAAGCTGTGAAAGCTGCCATGGGTTTGCACTTTTGTACTCCCCTTGGGATGCCTTGAACAGCTGCAGTGTGCCTGGAGCTAAGGGCTTCCTAGTTTTAAAAATCCTAGCCCTAGGCCTAAGCCTAACAGTAACCCTGGGAAGGTAAATCAGCCTGCTGTTAAGCTTCTTGCCAAGGAAAAAGCCGTGAAAGCAGCCATGTTGTGGCACTTTTGCACTCCCTTTTGGATGCCTTTCACAGCTCCAGTGTGCCTGGAACTCAGGGCTTCCTGATTTTAAAAACCCTAGCCCTAGGCCGAACCCCAACCCTAAGACGAGAAAGGCAAATCAGCCAGGAATTAGGCATGTCCCCAAGGAAAAAGCTGTGGAGGCAGGCATGTTGTGGTACTTTTGCGCTCTTCTTGGGTAGTCCTTCGCAGCTGCTGTGTTCTTGGAACTCAGGGCTTTCTGGTTAATAGAACCCTTACCCTAGGCGTAACTCAAACCTTAACCCTAGGAAGGAAAATCAGCCTATGGCTCAGGGTGGTCTCATGGAAATATCAGTGGTGGCAGCCAAGTTGCGTCACTTTTGCGCTCCCCTTGGGATGCCTTTCGCAGCTGCAGTGTGCCTGGAGCCCAGGGCTTCCTGGTTTTAAAAGTCCTAGGCCTAAGCCTAACAGTAACCCTGGGAAGGTAAATCAGCCGGGTATTAGGGTTCTTCCTAAGGGAAAAGCCGTGAAAGCAGCCATGTTGTGGCACTTCTGCGCTCCCTTTGGAATGCCTTTGGCTGATTAAGTAAGCCTGGAACTCAGGGCTTCCTGGTTAAAGAAATCCAAGCCCTAGGCTGAAGCCTAACCCTAACCCTAGGCAGATAAATCAGCCTAGGTATAGGGATGGTGCCAAGGAAAAAGCTGTGAAAGCTGCCATGTGTTTGCACTTTTGTACTCCCCTTGGGATGCCTTGAATAGCTGCAGTGTGCCTGGAGCTAAGGGCTTCCTAGTTTTAAAAATCCTAGCCCTAGGCCTAAGCCTAACAGTAACCCTGGGAAGGTAAATCAGCCTGGTGTTAAGCTTCTTGCCAAGGAAAAAGCCGTGAAAGCAGCCATGTTGTGGCACTTTTGCACTCTCTTTTGGATGCCTTTCACAGCTCCAGTGTGCCTGGAACTCAGGGCTTCCTGATTTTAAAAACCCTAGCCCTAGGCCGAACCCCAACCCTAAGACGAGAAAGGCAAATCAGCCAGGAATTAGGCATGTCCCCAAGGAAAAAGCTGTGGAGGCAGGCATGTTGTGGTACTTTTGCGCTCTTCTTGGGTAGTCCTTCGCAGCTGCTGTGTTCTTGGAACTCAGGGCTTTCTGGTTAATAGAACCCTTACCCTAGGCGTAACTCAAACCTTAAGCCTAGGAAGGAAAATCAGCCTATGGCTCAGGGTGGTCTCATGGAAATATCAGCGGTGGCAGCCAAGTTGCGTCACTTTTGCGCTCCCCTTGGGATGCCTTTCGCAGCTGCAGTGTGCCTGGAGCCCAGGGCTTCCTGGTTTTAAAAGTCCTAGGCCTAAGCCTAACAGTAACCCTGGGAAGGTAAATCAGCCGGGTATTAGGGTTCTTCCTAAGGGAAAGCCGTGAAAGCAGCCATGTTGTGGCACTTCTGCGCTCCCTTTGGAATGCCTTTGGCAGATGAAGTAAGCCTGGAACTCAGGGCTTCCTGGTTAAAGAAATCCAAGCCCTAGGCTGAACCCTAACCCTAACCCTAGGCAGATAAATCAGCCTAGGTATAGGGATGGTGCCAAGGAAAAAGCTGTGAAAGCTGCCATGTGTTTGCACTTTTGTACTCCCCTTGGGATGCCTTGAATAGCTGCAGTGTGCCTGGAGCTAAGGGCTTCCTAGTTTTAAAAATCCTAGCCCTAGGCCTAAGCCTAACAGTAACCCTGGGAAGGTAAATCAGCCTGGTGTTAGGCTTCTTGCCAAGGAAAAAGCCGTGAAAGCAGCCATGTTGTGGCACTTTTGCACTCTCTTTTGGATGCCTTTCACAGCTCCAGTGTGCCTGGAACTCAGGGCTTCCTGATTTTAAAAACCCTAGCCCTAGGCCGAACCCCAACCCTAAGACGAGAAAGGCAAATCAGCCAGGAATTAGGCATGTCCCCAAGGAAAAAGCTGTGGAGGCAGGCATGTTGTGGTACTTTTGCGCTCTTCTTGGGTAGTCCTTCGCAGCTGCTGTGTTCTTGGAACTCAGGGCTTTCTGGTTAATAGAACCCTTACCCTAGGCGTAACTCAAACCTTAACCCTAGGAAGGAAAATCAGCCTATGGCTCGGGGTGGTCTCATGGAAATATCAGTGGTGGCAGCCAAGTTGCGTCACTTTTGCGCTCCCCTTGGGATGCCTTTGGCAGCTGCAGTGTGCCTGGAGCCCAGGGCTTCCTGGTTTTAAAAGTCCTAGGCCTAAGCCTAACAGTAACCCTGGGAAGGTAAATCAGCCGGGTATTAGGGTTCTTCCTAAGGAAAAAGCTGTGAAAGCAGCCATGTTGTGGCACTTCTGCACTCCTCTTGGGATGCCTTTCACAGCTGCAGTGTGCTTGGAGCACAGGGCTTCCTGGTTAAAAAAATCCAAGCCCTAGGCAGAACCCTAACCATAACCCTAGGCAGATAAATCAGCCTAGGTATAGGGATAGCGCCAACGAAAAAGCTGTGAAAGCTGCCATGGGTTTGCACTTTTGTACTCCCCTTGGGATGCCTTGAACAGCTGCAGTGTGCCTGGAGCTAAGGGCTTCCTAGTTTTAAAAATCCTAGCCCTAGGCCTAAGCCTAACAGTAACCCTGGGAAGGTAAATCAGCCTGGTGTTAAGCTTCTTGCCAAGGAAAAAGCCGTGAAAGCAGCCATGTTGTGGCACTTTTGAACTCCCTTTTGGATGCCTTTCACAGCTCCAGTGTGCCTGGAACTCAGGGCTTCCTGATTTTAAAAATCCTAGCCCTAGGCCGAACCCCAACCCTAAGACGAGAAAGGCAAATCAGCCAGGAATTAGGCATGTCCCCAAGGAAAAAGCTGTGGAGGCAGGCATGTTGTGGTACTTTTGCGCTCTTCTTGGGTAGTCCTTCGCAGCTGCTGTGTTCTTGGAACTCAGGGCTTTCTGGTTAATAGAACCCTTACCCTAGGCGTAACTCAAATCTTAACCCTAGGAAGGAAAATAAGCCTATGGCTCGGGGTGGTCTCATGGAAATATCAGTGGTGGCAGCCAAGTTGCGTCACTTTTGCGCTCCCCTTGGGATGCCTTTCGCAGCTGCAGTGTGCCTGGAGCCCAGGGCTTCCTGGTTTTAAAAGTCCTAGGCCTAAGCCTAACAGTAACCCTGGGAAGGTAAATCAGCCGGGTATTAGGGTTCTTCCTAAGGGAAAAGCCGTGAAAGCAGCCATGTTGTGGCACTTCTGCGCTCCCTTTGGAATGCCTTTGGCAGATGAAGTAAGCCTGGAACTCAGGGCTTCCTGGTTAAAGAAATCCAAGCCCTAGGCTGAAGCCTAACCCTAAACCTAGGCAGATAAATCAGCCTAGGTATAGGGATGGTGCCAAGGAAAAAGCTGTGAAAGCTGCCATGTGTTTGCACTTTTGTACTCCCCTTGGGATGCCTTGAATAGCTGCAGTGTGCCTGGAGCTAAGGGCTTCCTAGTTTTAAAAATCCTAGCCCTAGGCCTAAGCCTAACAGTAACCCTGGGAAGGTAAATCAGCCTGGTGTTAGGCTTCTTGCCAAGGAAAAAGCCGTGAAAGCAGCCATGTTGTGGCACTTTTGCACTCTCTTTTGGATGCCTTTCACAGCTCCAGTGTGCCTGGAACTCAGGGCTTCCTGATTTTAAAAACCCTAGCCCTAGGCCGAACCCCAACCCTAAGACGAGAAAGGCAAATCAGCCAGGAATTAGGCATGTCCCCAAGGAAAAAGCTGTGGAGGCAGGCATGTTGTGGTACTTTTGCGCTCTTCTTGGGTAGTCCTTCGCAGCTGCTGTGTTCTTGGAACTCAGGGCTTTCTGGTTAATAGAACCCTTACCCTAGGCGTAACTCAAACCTTAACCCTAGGAAGGAAAATCAGCCTATGGCTCAGGGTGGTCTCATGGAAATATCAGTGGTGGCAGCCAAGTTGCGTCACTTTTGCGCTCCCCTTGGGATGCCTTTCGCAGCTGCAGTGTGCCTGGAGCCCAGGGCTTCCTGGTTTTAAAAGTCCTAGGCCTAAGCCTAACAGTAACCCTGGGAAGGTAAATCAGCCGGGTATTAGGGTTCTTCCTAAGGGAAAGCCGTGAAAGCAGCCATGTTGTGGCACTTCTGCGCTCCCTTTGGAATGCCTTTGGCAGATGAAGTAAGCCTGGAACTCAGGGCTTCCTGGTTAAAGAAATCCAAGCCCTAGGCTGAACCCTAACCCTAACCCTAGGCAGATAAATCAGCCTAGGTATAGGGATGGTGCCAAGGAAAAAGCTGTGAAAGCTGCCATGTGTTTGCACTTTTGTACTCCCCTTGGGATGCCTTGAATAGCTGCAGTGTGCCTGGAGCTAAGGGCTTCCTAGTTTTAAAAATCCTAGCCCTAGGCCTAAGCCTAACAGTAACCCTGGGAAGGTAAATCAGCCTGGTGTTAGGCTTCTTGCCAAGGAAAAAGCCGTGAAAGCAGCCATGTTGTGGCACTTTTGCACTCTCTTTTGGATGCCTTTCACAGCTCCAGTGTGCCTGGAACTCAGGGCTTCCTGATTTTAAAAACCCTAGCCCTAGGCCGAACCCCAACCCTAAGACGAGAAAGGCAAATCAGCCAGGAATTAGGCATGTCCCCAAGGAAAAAGCTGTGGAGGCAGGCATGTTGTGGTACTTTTGCGCTCTTCTTGGGTAGTCCTTCGCAGCTGCTGTGTTCTTGGAACTCAGGGCTTTCTGGTTAATAGAACCCTTACCCTAGGCGTAACTCAAACCTTAACCCTAGGAAGGAAAATCAGCCTATGGCTCAGGGTGGTCTCATGGAAATATCAGTGGTGGCAGCCAAGTTGCGTCACTTTTGCGCTCCCCTTGGGATGCCTTTCGCAGCTGCAGTGTGCCTGGAGCCCAGTGCTTCCTGGTTTTAAAAGTCCTAGGCCTAAGCCTAACAGTAACCCTGGGAAGGTAAATCAGCCGGGTATTAGGGTTCTTCCTAAGGAAAAAGCTGTGAAAGCAGCCATGTTGTGGCACTTCTGCACTCCTCTTGGGATGCCTTTCACAGCTGCAGTGTGCTTGGAGCACAGGGCTTCCTGCTTAAAAAAATCCAAGCCCTAGGCTGAACCCTAACCATAACCCTAGGCAGATAAATCAGCCTAGGTATAGGGATAGCGCCAACGAAAAAGCTGTGAAAGCTGCCATGGGTTTGCACTTTTGTACTCCCCTTGGGATGCCTTGAACAGCTGCAGTGTGCCTGGAGCTAAGGGCTTCCTAGTTTTAAAAATCCTAGCCCTAGGCCTAAGCCTAACAGTAACCCTGGGAAGGTAAATCAGCCTGCTGTTAAGCTTCTTGCCAAGGAAAAAGCCGTGAAAGCAGCCATGTTGTGGCACTTTTGCACTCCCTTTTGGATGCCTTTCACAGCTCCAGTGTGCCTGGAACTCAGGGCTTCCTGATTTTAAAAATCCTAGCCCTAGGCCGAACCCCAGCCCTAAGACGAGAAAGGCAAATCAGCCAGGAATTAGGCATGTCCCCAAGGAAAAAGCTGTGGAGGCAGGCATGTTGTGGTACTTTTGCGCTCTTCTTGGGTAGTCCTTCGCAGCTGCTGTGTTCTTGGAACTCAGGGCTTTCTGGTTAATAGAACCCTTACCCTAGGCGTAACTCAAACCTTAACCCTAGGAAGGAAAATAAGCCTATGGCTCGGGGTGGTCTCATGGAAATATCAGTGGTGGCAGCCAAGTTGCGTCACTTTTGCGCTCCCCTTGGGATGCCTTTCGCAGCTGCAGTGTGCCTGGAGCCCAGGGCTTCCTGGTTTTAAAAGTCCTAGGCCTAAGCCTAACAGTAACCCTGGGAAGGTAAATCAGCCGGGTATTAGGGTTCTTCCTAAGGGAAAAGCCGTGAAAGCAGCCATGTTGTGGCACTTCTGCGCTCCCTTTGGAATGCCTTTGGCAGATGAAGTAAGACTGGAACTCAGGGCTTCCTGGTTAAAGAAATCCAAGCCCTAGGCTGAAGCCTAACCCTAAACCTAGGCAGATAAATCAGCCTAGGTATAGGGATGGTGCCAAGGAAAAAGCTGTGAAAGCTGCCATGTGTTTGCACTTTTGCACTCCCCTTGGGATGCCTTGAATAGCTGCAGTGTGCCTGGAGCTAAGGGCTTCCTAGTTTTAAAAATCCTAGCCCTAGGCCTAAGCCTAACAGTAACCCTGGGAAGGTAAATCAGCCTGGTGTTAGGCTTCTTGCCAAGGAAAAAGCCGTGAAAGCAGCCATGTTGTGGCACTTTTGCACTCTCTTTTGGATGCCTTTCACAGCTCCAGTGTGCCTGGAACTCAGGGCTTCCTGATTTTAAAAACCCTAGCCCTAGGCCGAACCCCAACCCTAAGACGAGAAAGGCAAATCAGCCAGGAATTAGGCATGTCCCCAAGGAAAAAGCTGTGGAGGCAGGCATGTTGTGGTACTTTTGCGCTCTTCTTGGCTAGTCCTTCGCAGCTGCTGTGTTCTTGGAACTCAGGGCTTTCTGGTTAATAGAACCCTTACCCTAGGCGTAACTCAAACCTTAACCCTAGGAAGGAAAATCAGCCTATGGCTCAGGGTGGTCTCATGGAAATATCACTGGTGGCAGCCAAGTTGCGTCACTTTTGCGCTCCCCTTGGGATGCCTTTCGCAGCTGTAGTGTGCCTGGAGCCCAGGGCTTCCTGGTTTTAAAAGTCCTAGGCCTAAGCCTAACAGTAACCCTGGGAAGGTAAATCAGCCGGGTATTAGGGTTCTTCCTAAGGGAAAAGCCGTGAAAGCAGCCATGTTGTGGCACTTCTGCGCTCCCTTTGGAATGCCTTTGGCTGATTAAGTAAGCCTGGAACTCAGGGCTTCCTGGTTAAAGAAATCCAAGCCCTAGGCTGAAGCCTAACCCTAACCCTAGGCAGATAAATCAGCCTAGGTATAGGGATGGTGCCAAGGAAAAAGCTGTGAAAGCTGCCATGTGTTTGCACTTTTGTACTCCCCTTGGGATGCCTTGAATAGCTGCAGTGTGCCTGGAGCTAAGGGCTTCCTAGTTTTAAAAATCCTAGCCCTAGGCCTAAGCCTAACAGTAACCCTGGGAAGGTAAATCAGCCTGCTGTTAAGCTTCTTGCCAAGGAAAAAGCCGTGAAAGCAGCCATGTTGTGGCACTTTTGCACTCTCTTTTGGATGCCTTTCACAGCTCCAGTGTGCCTGGAACTCAGGGCTTCCTGATTTTAAAAACCCTAGCCCTAGGCCGAACCCCAACCCTAAGACGAGAAAGGCAAATCAGCCAGGAATTAGGCATGTCCCCAAGGAAAAAGCTGTGGAGGCAGGCATGTTGTGGTACTTTTGCGCTCTTCTTGGGTAGTCCTTCGCAGCTGCTGTGTTCTTGGAACTCAGGGCTTTCTGGTTAATAGAACCCTTACCCTAGGCGTAACTCAAACCTTAACCCTAGGAAGGAAAATCAGCCTATGGCTCAGGGTGGTCTCATGGAAATATCACTGGTGGCAGCCAAGTTGCGTCACTTTTGCGCTCCCCTTGGGATGCCTTTCGCAGCTGCAGTGTGCCTGGAGCCCAGGGCTTCCTGGTTTTAAAAGTCCTAGGCCTAAGCCTAACAGTAACCCTGGGAAGGTAAATCAGCCGGGTATTAGGGTTCTTCCTAAGGGAAAGCCGTGAAAGCAGCCATGTTGTGGCACTTCTGCGCTCCCTTTGGAATGCCTTTGGCAGATGAAGTAAGCCTGGAACTCAGGGCTTCCTGGTTAAAGAAATCCAAGCCCTAGGCTGAAGCCTAACCCTAACCCTAGGCAGATAAATCAGCCTAGGTATAGGGATGGTGCCAAGGAAAAAGCTGTGAAAGCTGCCATGTGTTTGCACTTTTGTACTCCCCTTGGGATGCCTTGAACAGCTGCAGTGTGCCTGGAGCTAAGGGCTTCCTAGTTTTAAAAATCCTAGCCCTAGGCCTAAGCCTAACAGTAACCCTGGGAAGGTAAATCAGCCTGGTGTTAGGCTTCTTGCCAAGGAAAAAGCCGTGAAAGCAGCCATGTTGTGGCACTTTTGCACTCTCTTTTGGATGCCTTTCATAGCTCCAGTGTGCCTGGAACTCAGGGCTTCCTGATTTTAAAAACCCTAGCCCTAGGCCGAACCCCAACCCTAAGACGAGAAAGGCAAATCAGCCAGGAATTAGGCATGTCCCCAAGGAAAAAGCTGTGGAGGCAGGCATGTTGTGGTACTTTTGCGCTCTTCTTGGGTAGTCCTTCGCAGCTGCTGTGTTCTTGGAACTCAGGGCTTTCTGGTTAATAGAACCCTTACCCTAGGCGTAACTCAAACCTTAACCCTAGGAAGGAAAATCAGCCTATGGCTCGGGGTGGTCTCATGGAAATATCAGTGGTGGCAGCCAAGTTGCGTCACTTTTGCGCTCCCCTTGGGATGCCTTTGGCAGCTGCAGTGTGCCTGGAGCCCAGGGCTTCCTGGTTTTAAAAGTCCTAGGCCTAAGCCTAACAGTAACCCTGGGAAGGTAAATCAGCCGGGTATTAGGGTTCTTCCTAAGGAAAAAGCTGTGAAAGCAGCCATGTTGTGGCACTTCTGCACTCCTCTTGGGATGCCTTTCACAGCTGCAGTGTGCTTGGAGCACAGGGCTTCCTGGTTAAAAAAATCCAAGCCCTAGGCAGAACCCTAACCATAACCCTAGGCAGATAAATCAGCCTAGGTATAGGGATAGCGCCAACGAAAAAGCTGTGAAAGCTGCCATGGGTTTGCACTTTTGTACTCCCCTTGGGATGCCTTGAACAGCTGCAGTGTGCCTGGAGCTAAGGGCTTCCTAGTTTTAAAAATCCTAGCCCTAGGCCTAAGCCTAACAGTAACCCTGGGAAGGTAAATCAGCCTGGTGTTAAGCTTCTTGCCAAGGAAAAAGCCGTGAAAGCAGCCATGTTGTGGCACTTTTGCACTCCCTTTTGGATGCCTTTCACAGCTCCAGTGTGCCTGGAACTCAGGGCTTCCTGATTTTAAAAATCCTAGCCCTAGGCCGAACCCCAACCCTAAGACGAGAAAGGCAAATCAGCCAGGAATTAGGCATGTCCCCAAGGAAAAAGCTGTGGAGGCAGGCATGTTGTGGTACTTTTGCGCTCTTCTTGGGTAGTCCTTCGCAGCTGCTGTGTTCTTGGAACTCAGGGCTTTCTGGTTAATAGAACCCTTACCCTAGGCGTAACTCAAATCTTAACCCTAGGAAGGAAAATAAGCCTATGGCTCGGGGTGGTCTCATGGAAATATCAGTGGTGGCAGCCAAGTTGCGTCACTTTTGCGCTCCCCTTGGGATGCCTTTCGCAGCTGCAGTGTGCCTGGAGCCCAGGGCTTCCTGGTTTTAAAAGTCCTAGGCCTAAGCCTAACAGTAACCCTGGGAAGGTAAATCAGCCGGGTATTAGGGTTCTTCCTAAGGGAAAAGCCGTGAAAGCAGCCATGTTGTGGCACTTCTGCGCTCCCTTTGGAATGCCTTTGGCAGATGAAGTAAGCCTGGAACTCAGGGCTTCCTGGTTAAAGAAATCCAAGCCCTAGGCTGAAGCCTAACCCTAAACCTAGGCAGATAAATCAGCCTAGGTATAGGGATGGTGCCAAGGAAAAAGCTGTGAAAGCTGCCATGTGTTTGCACTTTTGTACTCCCCTTGGGATGCCTTGAATAGCTGCAGTGTGCCTGGAGCTAAGGGCTTCCTAGTTTTAAAAATCCTAGCCCTAGGCCTAAGCCTAACAGTAACCCTGGGAAGGTAAATCAGCCTGGTGTTAGGCTTCTTGCCAAGGAAAAAGCCGTGAAAGCAGCCATGTTGTGGCACTTTTGCACTCTCTTTTGGATGCCTTTCACAGCTCCAGTGTGCCTGGAACTCAGGGCTTCCTGATTTTAAAAACCCTAGCCCTAGGCCGAACCCCAACCCTAAGACGAGAAAGGCAAATCAGCCAGGAATTAGGCATGTCCCCAAGGAAAAAGCTGTGGAGGCAGGCATGTTGTGGTACTTTTGCGCTCTTCTTGGGTAGTCCTTCGCAGCTGCTGTGTTCTTGGAACTCAGGGCTTTCTGGTTAATAGAACCCTTACCCTAGGCGTAACTCAAACCTTAACCCTAGGAAGGAAAATCAGCCTATGGCTCAGGGTGGTCTCATGGAAATATCACTGGTGGCAGCCAAGTTGCGTCACTTTTGCGCTCCCCTTGGGATGCCTTTCGCAGCTGCAGTGTGCCTGGAGCCCAGGGCTTCCTGGTTTTAAAAGTCCTAGGCCTAAGCCTAACAGTAACCCTGGGAAGGTAAATCAGCCGGGTATTAGGGTTCTTCCTAAGGGAAAGCCGTGAAAGCAGCCATGTTGTGGCACTTCTGCGCTCCCTTTGGAATGCCTTTGGCAGATGAAGTAAGCCTGGAACTCAGGGCTTCCTGGTTAAAGAAATCCAAGCCCTAGGCTGAACCCTAACCCTAACCCTAGGCAGATAAATCAGCCTAGGTATAGGGATGGTGCCAAGGAAAAAGCTGTGAAAGCTGCCATGTGTTTGCACTTTTGTACTCCCCTTGGGATGCCTTGAATAGCTGCAGTGTGCCTGGAGCTAAGGGCTTCCTAGTTTTAAAAATCCTAGCCCTAGGCCTAAGCCTAACAGTAACCCTGGGAAGGTAAATCAGCCTGGTGTTAGGCTTCTTGCCAAGGAAAAAGCCGTGAAAGCAGCCATGTTGTGGCACTTTTGCACTCTCTTTTGGATGCCTTTCACAGCTCCAGTGTGCCTGGAACTCAGGGCTTCCTGATTTTAAAAACCCTAGCCCTAGGCCGAACCCCAACCCTAAGACGAGAAAGGCAAATCAGCCAGGAATTAGGCATGTCCCCAAGGAAAAAGCTGTGGAGGCAGGCATGTTGTGGTACTTTTGCGCTCTTCTTGGGTAGTCCTTCGCAGCTGCTGTGTTCTTGGAACTCAGGGCTTTCTGGTTAATAGAACCCTTACCCTAGGCGTAACTCAAACCTTAACCCTAGGAAGGAAAATCAGCCTATGGCTCAGGGTGGTCTCATGGAAATATCAGTGGTGGCAGCCAAGTTGCGTCACTTTTGCGCTCCCCTTGGGATGCCTTTGGCAGCTGCAGTGTGCCTGGAGCCCAGTGCTTCCTGGTTTTAAAAGTCCTAGGCCTAAGCCTAACAGTAACCCTGGGAAGGTAAATCAGCCGGGTATTAGGGTTCTTCCTAAGGAAAAAGCTGTGAAAGCAGCCATGTTGTGGCACTTCTGCACTCCTCTTGGGATGCCTTTCACAGCTGCAGTGTGCTTGGAGCACAGGGCTTCCTGGTTAAAAAAATCCAAGCCCTAGGCAGAACCCTAACCATAACCCTAGGCAGATAAATCAGCCTAGGTATAGGGATAGCGCCAACGAAAAAGCTGTGAAAGCTGCCATGGGTTTGCACTTTTGTACTCCCCTTGGGATGCCTTGAACAGCTGCAGTGTGCCTGGAGCTAAGGGCTTCCTAGTTTTAAAAATCCTAGCCCTAGGCCTAAGCCTAACAGTAACCCTGGGAAGGTAAATCAGCCTGCTGTTAAGCTTCTTGCCAAGGAAAAAGCCGTGAAAGCAGCCATGTTGTGGCACTTTTGCACTCCCTTTTGGATGCCTTTCACAGCTCCAGTGTGCCTGGAACTCAGGGCTTCCTGATTTTAAAAATCCTAGCCCTAGGCCGAACACCAGCCCTAAGACGAGAAAGGCAAATCAGCCAGGAATTAGGCATGTCCCCAAGGAAAAAGCTGTGGAGGCAGGCATGTTGTGGTACTTTTGCGCTCTTCTTGGGTAGTCCTTCGCAGCTGCTGTGTTCTTGGAACTCAGGGCTTTCTGGTTAATAGAACCCTTACCCTAGGCGTAACTCAAACCTTAACCCTAGGAAGGAAAATAAGCCTATGGCTCGGGGTGGTCTCATGGAAATATCAGTGGTGGCAGCCAAGTTGCGTCACTTTTGCGCTCCCCTTGGGATGCCTTTCGCAGCTGCAGTGTGCCTGGAGCCCAGGGCTTCCTGGTTTTAAAAGTCCTAGGCCTAAGCCTAACAGTAACCCTGGGAAGGTAAATCAGCCGGGTATTAGGGTTCTTCCTAAGGGAAAAGCCGTGAAAGCAGCCATGTTGTGGCACTTCTGCGCTCCCTTTGGAATGCCTTTGGCAGATGAAGTAAGACTGGAACTCAGGGCTTCCTGGTTAAAGAAATCCAAGCCCTAGGCTGAAGCCTAACCCTAACCCTAGGCAGATAAATCAGCCTAGGTATAGGGATGGTGCCAAGGAAAAAGCTGTGAAAGCTGCCATGTGTTTGCACTTTTGCACTCCCCTTGGGATGCCTTGAATAGCTGCAGTGTGCCTGGAGCTAAGGGCTTCCTAGTTTTAAAAATCCTAGCCCTAGGCCTAAGCCTAACAGTAACCCTGGGAAGGTAAATCAGCCTGGTGTTAGGCTTCTTGCCAAGGAAAAAGCCGTGAAAGCAGCCATGTTGTGGCACTTTTGCACTCTCTTTTGGATGCCTTTCACAGCTCCAGTGTGCCTGGAACTCAGGGCTTCCTGATTTTAAAAACCCTAGCCCTAGGCCGAACCCCAACCCTAAGACGAGAAAGGCAAATCAGCCAGGAATTAGGCATGTCCCCAAGGAAAAAGCTGTGGAGGCAGGCATGTTGTGGTACTTTTGCGCTCTTCTTGGCTAGTCCTTCGCAGCTGCTGTGTTCTTGGAACTCAGGGCTTTCTGGTTAATAGAACCCTTACCCTAGGCGTAACTCAAACCTTAACCCTAGGAAGGAAAATCAGCCTATGGCTCAGGGTGGTCTCATGGAAATATCAGTGGTGGCAGCCAAGTTGCGTCACTTTTGCGCTCCCCTTGGGATGCCTTTCGCAGCTGCAGTGTGCCTGGAGCCCAGGGCTTCCTGGTTTTAAAAGTCCTAGGCCTAAGCCTAACAGTAACCCTGGGAAGGTAAATCAGCCGGGTATTAGGGTTCTTCCTAAGGGAAAAGCCGTGAAAGCAGCCATGTTGTGGCACTTCTGCGCTCCCTTTGGAATGCCTTTGGCTGATTAAGTAAGCCTGGAACTCAGGGCTTCCTGGTTAAAGAAATCCAAGCCCTAGGCTGAACCCTAACCCTAAACCTAGGCAGATAAATCAGCCTAGGTATAGGGATGGTGCCAAGGAAAAAGCTGTGAAAGCTGCCATGTGTTTGCACTTTTGTACTCCCCTTGGGATGCCTTGAACAGCTGCAGTGTGCTTGGAGCTAAGGGCTTCCTAGTTTTAAAAATCCTAGCCCTAGGCCTAAGCCTAACAGTACCCCTGGGGAGGTAAATCAGCCTGGTGTTAGGCTTCTTGCCAAGGAAAAAGCCGTGAAAGCAGCCATGTTGTGGCACATTTGCACTCTCTTTTGGATGCCTTTCACAGCTCCAGTGTGCCTGGAACTCAGGGCTTCCTGATTTTAAAAACCCTAGCCCTAGGCCGAACCCCAACCCTAAGACGAGAAAGGCAAATCAGCCAGGAATTAGGCATGTCCCCAAGGAAAAAGCTGTGGAGGCAGGCATGTTGTGGTACTTTTGCGCTCTTCTTGGGTAGTCCTTCGCAGCTGCTGTGTTCTTGGAACTCAGGGCTTTCTGGTTAATAGAACCCTTACCCTAGGCGTAACTCAAACCTTAAGCCTAGGAAGGAAAATCAGCCTATGGCTCGGGGTGGTCTCATGGAAATATCAGTGGTGGCAGCCAAGTTGCGTCACTTTTGCGCTCCCCTTGGGATGCCTTTCGCAGCTGCAGTGTGCCTGGAGCCCAGGGCTTCCTGGTTTTAAAAGTCCTAGGCCTAAGCCTAACAGTAACCCTGGGAAGGTAAATCAGCCGGGTATTAGGGTTCTTCCTAAGGGAAAAGCCGTGAAAGCAGCCATGTTGTGGCACTTCTGCGCTCCCTTTGGAATGCCTTTGGCAGATGAAGTAAGCCTGGAACTCAGGGCTTCCTGGTTAAAGAAATCCAAGCCCTAGGCTGAACCCTAACCCTAACCCTAGGCAGATAAATCAGCCTAGGTATAGGGATGGTGCCAAGGAAAAAGCTGTGAAAGCTGCCATGTGTTTGCACTTTTGTACTCCCCTTGGGATGCCTTGAACAGCTGCAGTGTGCCTGGAGCTAAGGGCTTCCTAGTTTTAAAAATCCTAGCCCTAGGCCTAAGCCTAACAGTAACCCTGGGAAGGTAAATCAGCCTGGTGTTAAGCTTCTTGCCAAGGAAAAAGCCGTGAAAGCAGCCATGTTGTGGCACTTTTGCACTCCCTTTTGGATGCCTTTCACAGCTCCAGTGTGCCTGGAACTCAGGGCTTCCTGATTTTAAAAACCCTAGCCCTAGGCCGAACCCCAGCCCTAAGACGAGAAAGGCAAATCAGCCAGGAATTAGGCATGTCCCCAAGGAAAAAGCTGTGGAGGCAGGCATGTTGTGGTACTTTTGCGCTCTTCTTGGGTAGTCCTTCGCAGCTGCTGTGTTCTTGGAACTCAGGGCTTTCTGGTTAATAGAACCCTTACCCTAGGCGTAACTCAAACCTTAACCCTAGGAAGGAAAATCAGCCTATGGTTCGGGATGGTCTCATGGAAATATCAGTTGTTGCAGCCATGTTGCGTCACTTTTGCGCTCCCCTTGGGATGCCTTTCGCAGCTGCAGTGTGCCTGGAGCCCAGGGCTTCCTGGTTTTAAAAGTCCTAGGCCTAAGCCTAACAGTAACCCTGGGAAGGTAAATCAGCCGGGTATTAGGGTTCTTCCTAAGGAAAAAGCTGGAAAGCAGCCATGTTGTGGCACTTCTGCACTCCGCTTGGGATGCCTTTCACAGCTGCAGTGTGCTTGGAGCACAGGGCTTCCTGGTTAAAAAAATCCAAGCCCTAGGCTGAACCCTAACCCTAACCCTAGGCAGATAAATCAGCCTAGGTATAGGGATGGGGCCATGGAAAAAGCTGTGAAAGCTGCCATGTTGTTGCACTTTTGTACTCCCCTTGGGATGCCTTGAACAGCTGCAGTGTGCCTGGAGCTAAGGGCTTCCTAGTTTTAAAAATCCTAGCCCTAGGCCTAAGCCTAACAGTAACCCTGGGAAGGTAAATCAGCCTGGTGTTAAGCTTCTTGCCAAGGAAAAAGCCGTGAAAGCAGCCATGTTGTGGCACTTTTGCACTCTCTTTTGGATGCCTTTCACAGCTCCAGTGTGCCTGGAACTCAGGGCTTCCTGATTTTAAAAACCCTAGCCCTAGGCCGAACCCCAACCCTAAGACGAGAAAGGCAAATCAGCCAGGAATTAGGCATGTCCCCAAGGAAAAAGCTGTGGAGGCAGGCATGTTGTGGTACTTTTGCGCTCTTCTTGGCTAGTCCTTCGCAGCTGCTGTGTTCTTGGAACTCAGGGCTTTCTGGTTAATAGAACCCTTACCCTAGGCGTAACTCAAACCTTAACCCTAGGAAGGAAAATCAGCCTATGGCTCAGGGTGGTCTCATGGAAATATCACTGGTGGCAGCCAAGTTGCGTCACTTTTGCGCTCCCCTTGGGATGCCTTTCGCAGCTGCAGTGTGCCTGGAGCCCAGGGCTTCCTGGTTTTAAAAGTCCTAGGCCTAAGCCTAACAGTAACCCTGGGAAGGTAAATCAGCCGGGTATTAGGGTTCTTCCTAAGGGAAAAGCCGTGAAAGCAGCCATGTTGTGGCACTTCTGCGCTCCCTTTGGAATGCCTTTGGCAGATTAAGTAAGCCTGGAACTCAGGGCTTCCTGGTTAAAGAAATCCAAGCCCTAGGTTGAAGCCTAACCCTAACCCTAGGCAGATAAATCAGCCTAGGTATAGGGATGGGGCCAAGGAAAAAGCTGTGAAAGCTGCCATGTGTTTGCACTTTTGTACTCCCCTTGGGATGCCTTGAACAGCTGCAGTGTGCTTGGAGCTAAGGGCTTCCTAGTTTTAAAAATCCTAGCCCTAGGCCTAAGCCTAACAGTAACCCTGGGAAGGGAAATCAGCCTGGTGTTAGGCTTCTTGCCAAGGAAAAAGCCGTGAAAGCAGCCATGTTGTGGCACTTTTGCACTCTCTTTTGGATGCCTTTCACAGCTCCAGTGTGCCTGGAACTCAGGGCTTCCTGATTTTAAAAACCCTAGCCCTAGGCCGAACCCCAACCCTAAGACGAGAAAGGCAAATCAGCCAGGAATTAGGCATGTCCCCAAGGAAAAAGCTGTGGAGGCAGGCATGTTGTGGTACTTTTGCGCTCTTCTTGGGTAGTCCTTCGCAGCTGCTGTGTTCTTGGAACTCAGGGCTTTCTGGTTAATAGAACCCTTACCCTAGGCGTAACTCAAACCTTAAGCCTAGGAAGGAAAATCAGCCTATGGGTCGGGGTGGTCTCATGGAAATATCAGTGGTGGCAGCCAAGTTGCGTCACTTTTGCGCTCCCCTTGGGATGCCTTTCGCAGCTGCAGTGTGCCTGGAGCCCAGGGCTTCCTGGTTTTAAAAGTCCTAGGCCTAAGCCTAACAGTAACCCTGGGAAGGTAAATCAGCCGGGTATTAGGGTTCTTCCTAAGGGAAAAGCCGTGAAAGCAGCCATGTTGTGGCACTTCTGCACTCCACTTGGGATGCCTTACACAGCTGCAGTGTGCTTGGAGCACAGGGCTTCCTGGTTAAAAAAATCCAACCCCTAGGCTGAACCCTAACCCTAACCCTAGGCAGATAAATCAGCCTAGGTATAGGGATAGGGCCATGGAAAAAGCTGTGAAAGCTGCCATGTGTTTGCACTTTTGTACTCCCCTTGGGATGCCTTGAACAGCTGCAGTGTGCCTGGAGCTAAGGGCTTCCTAGTTTTAAAAATCCTAGCCCTAGGCCTAAGCCTAACAGTAACCCTGGGAAGGTAAATCAGCCTGCTGTTAAGCTTCTTGCCAAGGAAAAAGCCGTGAAAGCAGCCATGTTGTGGCACTTTTGCACTCCCTTTTGGATGCCTTTCACAGCTCCAGTGTGCCTGGAACTCAGGGCTTCCTGATTTTAAAAACCCTGGCCCCAGGCGGAACCCCAACCCTAAGACGAGAAAGGCAAATCAGCCAGGAATTAGGCATGTCCCCAAGGAAAAAGCTGTGGAGGCAGGCATGTTGTGGTACTTTTGCGCTCTTCTTGGGTAGTCCTTCGCAGCTGCTGTGTTCTTGGAACTCAGGGCTTTCTGGTTAATAGAACCCTTACCCTAGGCGTAACACAAACCTTAACCCTAGGAAGGAAAATCAGCCTATGGTTCGGGATGGTCTCATGGAAATATCAGTGGTGGCAGCCAAGTTGCGTCACTTTTGCGCTCCCCTTGGGATGCCTTTCGCAGCTGCAGTGTGCCTGGAGCCCAGGGCTTCCTGGTTTTAAAAGTCCTAGGCCTAAGCCTAACAGTAACCCTGGGAAGGTAAATCAGCCGGGTATTAGGGTTCTTCCTAAGGGAAAAGCCGTGAAAGCAGCCATGTTGTGGCACTTCTGCGCTCCCTTTGGAATGCCTTTGGCAGATGAAGTAAGCCTGGAACTCAGGGCTTCCTGGTTAAAGAAATCCAAGCCCTAGGCTGAACCCTAACCCTAACCCTAGGCAGATAAATCAGCCTAGGTATAGGGATGGTGCCAAGGAAAAAGCTGTGAAAGCTGCCATGTGTTTGCACTTTTGTACTCCCCTTGGGATGCCTTGAACAGCTGCAGTGTGCCTGGAGCTAAGGGCTTCCTAGTTTTAAAAATCCTAGCCCTAGGCCTAAGCCTAACAGTAACCCTGGGAAGGTAAATCAGCCTGGTGTTAGGCTTCTTGCCAAGGAAAAAGCCGTGAAAGCAGCCATGTTGTGGCACTTTTGCACTCTCTTTTGGATGCCTTTCACAGCTCCAGTGTGCCTGGAACTCAGGGCTTCCTGATTTTAAAAACCCTAGCCCTAGGCCGAACCCCAACCCTAAGACGAGAAAGGCAAATCAGCCAGGAATTAGGCATGTCCCCAAGGAAAAAGCTGTGGAGGCAGGCATGTTGTGGTACTTTTGCGCTCTTCTTGGGTAGTCCTTCGCAGCTGCTGTGTTCTTGGAACTCAGGGCTTTCTGGTTAATAGAACCCTTACCCTAGGCGTAACTCAAACCTTAACCCTAGGAAGGAAAATCAGCCTATGGCTCGGGGTGGTCTCATGGAAATATCAGTGGTGGCAGCCAAGTTGCGTCACTTTTGCGCTCCCCTTGGGATGCCTTTCGCAGCTGCAGTGTGCCTGGAGCCCAGGGCTTCCTGGTTTTAAAAGTCCTAGGCCTAAGCCTAACAGTAACCCTGGGAAGGTAAATCAGCCGGGTATTAGGGTTCTTCCTAAGGAAAAAGCTGTGAAAGCAGCCATGTTGTGGCACTTCTGCACTCCTCTTGGGATGCCTTTCACAGCTGCAGTGTGCTTGGAGCACAGGGCTTCCTGGTTAAAAAAATCCAAGCCCTAGGCAGAACCCTAACCATAACCCTAGGCAGATAAATCAGCCTAGGTATAGGGATGGCGCCAAGGAAAAAGCTGTGAAAGCTGCCATGGGTTTGCACTTTTGTACTCCCCTTGGGATGCTTTGAACAGCTGCAGTGTGCCTGGAGCTAAGGGCTTCCTAGTTTTAAAAATCCTAGCCCTAGGCCTAAGCCTAACAGTAACCCTGGGAAGGTAAATCAGCCTGGTGTTAAGCTTCTTGCCAAGGAAAAAGCCGTGAAAGCAGCCATGTTGTGGCACTTTTGCACTCCCTTTTGGATGCCTTTCACAGCTCCAGTGTGCCTGGAACTCAGGGCTTCCTGATTTTAAAAATCCTAGCCCTAGGCCGAACCCCAGCCCTAAGACGAGAAAGGCAAATCAGCCAGGAATTAGGCATGTCCCCAAGGAAAAAGCTGTGGAGGCAGGCATGTTGTGGTACTTTTGCGCTCTTCTTGGGTAGTCCTTCGCAGCTGCTGTGTTCTTGGAACTCAGGGCTTTCTGGTTAATAGAACCCTTACCCTAGGCGTAACTCAAATCTTAACCCTAGGAAGGAAAATAAGCCTATGGCTCGGGGTGGTCTCATGGAAATATCAGTGGTGGCAGCCAAGTTGCGTCACTTTTGCGCTCCCCTTGGGATGCCTTTCGCAGCTGCAGTGTGCCTGGAGCCCAGGGCTTCCTGGTTTTAAAAGTCCTAGGCCTAAGCCTAACAGTAACCCTGGGAAGGTAAATCAGCCGGGTATTAGGGTTCTTCCTAAGGGAAAAGCCGTGAAAGCAGCCATGTTGTGGCACTTCTGCGCTCCCTTTGGAATGCCTTTGGCAGATGAAGTAAGCCTGGAACTCAGGGCTTCCTGGTTAAAGAAATCCAAGCCCTAGGCTGAACCCTAACCCTAACCCTAGGCAGATAAATCAGCCTAGGTATAGGGATGGTGCCAAGGAAAAAGCTGTGAAAGCTGCCATGTGTTTGCACTTTTGTACTCTCCTTGGGATGCCTTGAATAGCTGCAGTGTGCCTGGAGCTAAGGGCTTCCTAGTTTTAAAAATCCTAGCCCTAGGCCTAAGCCTAACAGTAACCCTGGGAAGGTAAATCAGCCTGGTGTTAGGCTTCTTGCCAAGGAAAAAGCCGTGAAAGCAGCCATGTTGTGGCACTTTTGCACTCTCTTTTGGATGCCTTTCACAGCTCCAGTGTGCCTGGAACTCAGGGCTTCCTGATTTTAAAAACCCTAGCCCTAGGCCGAACCCCAACCCTAAGACGAGAAAGGCAAATCAGCCAGGAATTAGGCATGTCCCCAAGGAAAAAGCTGTGGAGGCAGGCATGTTGTGGTACTTTTGCGCTCTTCTTGGGTAGTCCTTCGCAGCTGCTGTGTTCTTGGAACTCAGGGCTTTCTGGTTAATAGAACCCTTACCCTAGGCGTAACTCAAACCTTAACCCTAGGAAGGAAAATCAGCCTATGGCTCAGGGTGGTCTCATGGAAATATCAGTGGTGGCAGCCAAGTTGTGTCACTTTTGCGCTCCCCTTGGGATGCCTTTGGCAGCTGCAGTGTGCCTGGAGCCCAGGGCTTCCTGGTTTTAAAAGTCCTAGGCCTAAGCCTAACAGTAACCCTGGGAAGGTAAATCAGCCGGGTATTAGGGTTCTTCCTAAGGAAAAAGCTGTGAAAGCAGCCATGTTGTGGCACTTCTGCACTCCTCTTGGGATGCCTTTCACAGCTGCAGTGTGCTTGGAGCACAGGGCTTCCTGGTTAAAAAAATCCAAGCCCTAGGCAGAACCCTAACCATAACCCTAGGCAGATAAATCAGCCTAGGTATAGGGATAGCGCCAACGAAAAAGCTGTGAAAGCTGCCATGGGTTTGCACTTTTGTACTCCCCTTGGGATGCCTTGAACAGCTGCAGTGTGCCTGGAGCTAAGGGCTTCCTAGTTTTAAAAATCCTAGCCCTAGGCCTAAGCCTAACAGTAACCCTGGGAAGGTAAATCAGCCTGCTGTTAAGCTTCTTGCCAAGGAAAAAGCCGTGAAAGCAGCCATGTTGTGGCACTTTTGCACTCCCTTTTGGATGCCTTTCACAGCTCCAGTGTGCCTGGAACTCAGGGCTTCCTGATTTTAAAAATCCTAGCCCTAGGCCGAACCCCAGCCCTAAGACGAGAAAGGCAAATCAGCCAGGAATTAGGCATGTCCCCAAGGAAAAAGCTGTGGAGGCAGGCATGTTGTGGTACTTTTGCGCTCTTCTTGGGTAGTCCTTCGCAGCTGCTGTGTTCTTGGAACTCAGGGCTTTCTGGTTAATAGAACCCTTACCCTAGGCGTAACTCAAACCTTAACCCTAGGAAGGAAAATAAGCCTATGTCTCGGGGTGGTCTCATGGAAATATCAGTGGTGGCAGCCAAGTTGCGTCACTTTTGCGCTCCCCTTGGGATGCCTTTCGCAGCTGCAGTGTGCCTGGAGCCCAGGGCTTCCTGGTTTTAAAAGTCCTAGGCCTAAGCCTAACAGTAACCCTGGGAAGGTAAATCAGCCGGGTATTAGGGTTCTTCCTAAGGGAAAAGCCGTGAAAGCAGCCATGTTGTGGCACTTCTGCGCTCCCTTTGGAATGCCTTTGGCAGATGAAGTAAGACTGCAACTCAGGGCTTCCTGGTTAAAGAAATCCAAGCCCTAGGCTGAACCCTAACCCTAACCCTAGGCAGATAAATCAGCCTAGGTATAGGGATGGTGCCAAGGAAAAAGCTGTGAAAGCTGCCATGTGTTTGCACTTTTGTACTCCCCTTGGGATGCCTTGAATAGCTGCAGTGTGCCTGGAGCTAAGGGCTTCCTAGTTTTAAAAATCCTAGCCCTAGGCCTAAGCCTAACAGTAACCCTGGGAAGGTAAATCAGCCTGGTGTTAGGCTTCTTGCCAAGGAAAAAGCCGTGAAAGCAGCCATGTTGTGGCACTTTTGCACTCTCTTTTGGATGCCTTTCACAGCTCCAGTGTGCCTGGAACTCAGGGCTTCCTGATTTTAAAAACCCTAGCCCTAGGCCGAACCCCAACCCTAAGACGAGAAAGGCAAATCAGCCAGGAATTAGGCATGTCCCCAAGGAAAAAGCTGTGGAGGCAGGCATGTTGTGGTACTTTTGCGCTCTTCTTGGGTAGTCCTTCGCAGCTGCTGTGTTCTTGGAACTCAGGGCTTTCTGGTTAATAGAACCCTTACCCTAGGCGTAACTCAAACCTTAACCCTAGGAAGGAAAATCAGCCTATGGGTCGGGGTGGTCTCATGGAAATATCAGTGGTGGCAGCCAAGTTGCGTCACTTTTGCGCTCCCCTTGGGATGCCTTTCGCAGCTGCAGTGTGCCTGGAGCCCAGGGCTTCCTGGTTTTAAAAGTCCTAGGCCTAAGCCTAACAGTAACCCTGGGAAGGTAAATCAGCCGGGTATTAGGGTTCTTCCTAAGGGAAAAGCCGTGAAAGCAGCCATGTTGTGGCACTTCTGCGCTCCCTTTGGAATGCCTTTGGCTGATTAAGTAAGCCTGGAACTCAGGGCTTCCTGGTTAAAGAAATCCAAGCCCTAGGCTGAACCCTAACCCTAACCCTAGGCAGATAAATCAGCCTAGGTATAGGGATGGTGCCAAGGAAAAAGCTGTGAAAGCTGCCATGTGTTTGCACTTTTGTACTCCCCTTGGGATGCCTTGAACAGCTGCAGTGTGCTTGGAGCTAAGGGCTTCCTAGTTTTAAAAATCCTAGCCCTAGGCCTAAGCCTAACAGTACCCCTGGGGAGGTAAATCAGCCTGGTGTTAGGCTTCTTGCCAAGGAAAAAGCCGTGAAAGCAGCCATGTTGTGGCACATTTGCACTCTCTTTTGGATGCCTTTCACAGCTCCAGTGTGCCTGGAACTCAGGGCTTCCTGATTGTAAAAACCCTAGCCCTAGGCCGAACCCCAGCCCTAAGACGAGAAAGGCAAATCAGCCAGGAATTAGGCATGTCCCCAAGGAAAAAGCTGTGGAGGCAGGCATGTTGTGGTACTTTTGCGCTCTTCTTGGGTAGTCCTTCGCAGCTGCTGTGTTCTTGGAACTCAGGGCTTTCTGGTTAATAGAACCCTTACCCTAGGCGTAACTCAAACCTTAACCCTAGGAAGGAAAATCAGCCTATGGCTCGGGGTGGTCTCATGGAAATATCAGTGGTGGCAGCCAAGTTGCGTCACTTTTGCGCTCCCCTTGGGATGCCTTTCGCAGCTGCAGTGTGCCTGGAGCCCAGGGCTTCCTGGTTTTAAAAGTCCTAGGCCTAAGCCTAACAGTAACCCTGGGAAGGTGAATCATCCGGGTATTAGGGTTCTTCCTAAGGAAAAAGCTGTGAAAGCAGCCATGTTGTGGCACTTCTGCGCTCCCTTTGGAATGCCTTTGGCAGATGAAGTAAGCCTGGAACTCAGGGCTTCCTGGTTAAAGAAATCCAAGCCCTAGGCTGAACCCTAACCCTAACCCTAGGCAGATAAATCAGCCTAGGTATAGGGATGGTGCCAAGGAAAAAGCTGTGAAAGCTGCCATGTGTTTGCACTTTTGTACTCCCCTTGGGATGCCTTGAACAGCTGCAGTGTGCCTGGAGCTAAGGGCTTCCTAGTTTTAAAAATCCTAGCCCTAGGCCTAAGCCTAACAGTAACCCTGGGAAGGTAAATCAGCCTGGTGTTAAGCTTCTTGCCAAGGAAAAAGCCGTGAAAGCAGCCATGTTGTGGCACTTTTGCACTCCCTTTTGGATGCCTTTCACAGCTCCAGTGTGCCTGGAACTCAGGGCTTCCTGATTTTAAAAACCCTAGCCCTAGGCCGAACCCCAACCCGAAGACGAGAAAGGCAAATCAGCCAGGAATTAGGCATGTCCCCAAGGAAAAAGCTGTGGAGGCAGGCATGTTGTGGTACTTTTGTGCTCTTCTTGGGTAGTCCTTCGCAGCTGCTCTGTTCTTGGAACTCAGGGCTTTCTGGTTAATAGAACCCTTACCCTAGGCGTAACTCAAACCTTAAGCCTAGGAAGGAAAATCAGCCTATGGCTCGGGATGGTCTCATGGAAATATCAGTGGTGGCAGCCAAGTTGCGTCACTTTTGCGCTCCCCTTGGGATGCCTTTCGCAGCTGCAGTGTGCCTGGAGCCCAGGGCTTCCTGGTTTTAAAAGTCCTAGGCCTAAGCCTAACAGTAACCCTGGGAAGGTAAATCAGCCGGGTATTAGGGTTCTTCCTAAGGAAAAAGCTGTGAAAGCAGCCATGTTGTGGCACTTCTGCACTCCTCTTGGGTTGCCTTTCACAGCTGCAGTGTGCTTGGAGCACAGGGCTTCCTGGTTAAAGAAATCCAAGCCCTAGGCTGAAGCCTAACCCTAACCCTAGGCAGATAAATCAGCCTAGGTATAGGGATGGGGCCATGGAAAAAGCTGTGAAAGCTGCCATGTTGTTGCACTTTTGTACTCCCCTTGGGATGCCTTGAACAGCTGCAGTGTGCCTGGAGCTAAGGGCTTCCTAGTTTTAAAAATCCTAGCCCTAGGCCTAAGCCTAACAGTAACCCTGGGAAGGTAATTCAGCCTGGTGTTAGGCTTCTTGCCAAGGAAAAAGCCGTGAAAGCAGCCATGTTGTGGCACTTTTGCGCTCCCTTTTGGATGCCTTTCACAGCTCCAGTGTGCCTGGAACTCAGGGCTTCCTGATTGTAAAAACCCTAGCCCTAGGCCGAACCCCAGCCCTAAGACGAGAAAGGCAAATCAGCCAGGAATTAGGCATGTCCCCAAGGAAAAAGCTGTGGAGGCAGGCATGTTGTGGTACTTTTGCGCTCTTCTTGGGTAGTCCTTCGCAGCTGCTGTGTTCTTGGAACTCAGGGCTTTCTGGTTAATAGAACCCTTACCCTAGGCGTAACTCAAACCTTAACCCTAGGAAGGAAAATCAGCCTATGGCTCGGGGTGGTCTCATGGAAATATCAGTGGTGGCAGCCAAGTTGCGTCACTTTTGCGCTCCCCTTGGGATGCCTTTCGCAGCTGCAGTGTGCCTGGAGCCCAGGGCTTCCTGGTTTTAAAAGTCCTAGGCCTAAGCCTAACAGTAACCCTGGGAAGGTAAATCAGCCGGGTATTAGGGTTCTTCCTAAGGGAAAAGCTGTGAAAGCAGCCATGTTGTGGCACTTCTGCACTCCTCTTGGGATGCCTTCACAGCTGCAGTGTGCTTGGAGCACAGGGCTTCCTGGTTAAAAAAATCCAACCCCTAGGCTGAACCCTAACCCTAACCCTAGGCAGATAAATCAGCCTAGGTATAGGGATAGGGCCAAGGAAAAAGCTGTGAAAGTTGCCATGTGTTTGCACTTTTGTACTCCCCTTGGGATGCCTTGAACAGCTGCAGTGTGCCTGGAGCTAAGGGCTTCCTAGTTTTAAAAATCCTAGCCCTAGGCCTAAGCCTAACAGTAACCCTGGGAAGGCAAATCAGCCTGCTGTTAGGCTTCTTGCCAAGGAAAAAGCCGTGAAAGCAGCCATGTTGTGGCACTTTTGCACTCCCTTTTGGATGCCTTTCACAGCTCCAGTGTGCCTGGAACTCAGGGCTTCCTGATTTTAAAAACCCTGGCCCTAGGCGGAACCCCAACCCTAAGACGAGAAAGGCAAATCAGCCAGGAATTAGGCATGTCCCCAAGGAAAAAGCTGTGGAGGCAGGCATGTTGTGGTACTTTTGCGCTCTTCTTGGGTAGTCCTTCGCAGCTGCTGTGTTCTTGGAACTCAGGGCTTTCTGGTTAATAGAACCCTTACCCTAGGCGTAACTCAAACCTTAACCCTAGGAAGGAAAATCAGCCTATGGTTCGGGATGGTCTCATGGAAATATCAGTGGTGGCAGCCATGTTGCGTCACTTTTGCGCTCCCCTTGGGATGCCTTTCGCAGCTGCAGTGTGCCTGGAGCCCAGGGCTTCCTGATTTTAAATGTCCTAGGCCTAAGCCTAACAGTAACCCTGGGAAGGTAAATCAGCCGGGTATTAGGGTTCTTCCTAAGGGAAAAGCCGTGAAAGCAGCCATGTTGTGGCACTTCTGCGCTCCCTTTGGAATGCCTTTGGCAGATGAAGTAAGCCTGGAACTCAGGGCTTCCTGGTTAAAGAAATCCAAGCCCTAGGCTGAACCCTAACCCTAACCCTAGGCAGATAAATCAGCCTAGGTATAGGGATGGTGCCAAGGAAAAAGCTGTGAAAGCTGCCATGTGTTTGCACTTTTGTACTCCCCTTGGGATGCCTTGAACAGCTGCAGTGTGCCTGGAGCTAAGGGCTTCCTAGTTTTAAAAATCCTAGCCCTAGGCCTAAGCCTAACAGTAACCCTGGGAAGGTAAATCAGCCTGGTGTTAAGCTTCTTGCCAAGGAAAAAGCCGTGAAAGCAGCCATGTTGTGGCACTTTTGCACTCCCTTTTGGATGCCTTTCACAGCTCCAGTGTGCCTGGAACTCAGGGCTTCCTGATTTTAAAAATCCTAGCCCTAGGCCGAACCCCAACCCTAAGACGAGAAAGGCAAATCAGCCAGGAATTAGGCATGTCCCCAAGGAAAAAGCTGTGGAGGCAGGCATGTTGTGGTACTTTTGCGCTCTTCTTGGGTAGTCCTTCGCAGCTGCTGTGTTCTTGGAACTCAGGGCTTTCTGGTTAATAGAACCCTTACCCTAGGCGTAACTCAAATCTTAACCCTAGGAAGGAAAATCAGCCTATGGCTCGGGGTGGTCTCATGGAAATATCAGTGGTGGCAGCCAAGTTGCGTCACTTTTGCGCTCCCCTTGGGATGCCTTTCGCAGCTGCAGTGTGCCTGGAGCCCAGGGCTTCCTGGTTTTAAAAGTCCTAGGCCTAAGCCTAACAGTAACCCTGGGAAGGTAAATCAGCCGGGTATTAGGGTTCTTCCTAAGGGAAAAGCCGTGAAAGCAGCCATGTTGTGGCACTTCTGCGCTCCCTTTGGAATGCCTTTGGCAGATGAAGTAAGCCTGGAACTCAGGGCTTCCTGGTTAAAGAAATCCAAGCCCTAGGCTGAACCCTAACCCTAACCCTAGGCAGATAAATCAGCCTAGGTATAGGGATGGGGCCAAGGAAAAAGCTGTGAAAGCTGCCATGTGTTTGCACTTTTGTACTCCCCTTGGGATGCCTTGAATAGCTGCAGTGTGCCTGGAGCTAAGGGCTTCCTAGTTTTAAAAATCCTAGCCCTAGGCCTAAGCCTAACAGTAACCCTGGGAAGGTAAATCAGCCTGGTGTTAGGCTTCTTGCCAAGGAAAAAGCCGTGAAAGCAGCCATGTTGTGGCACTTTTGCACTCTCTTTTGGATGCCTTTCACAGCTCCAGTGTGCCTGGAACTCAGGGCTTCCTGATTTTAAAAACCCTAGCCCTAGGCCGAACCCCAACCCTAAGACGAGAAAGGCAAATCAGCCAGGAATTAGGCATGTCCCCAAGGAAAAAGCTGTGGAGGCAGGCATGTTGTGGTACTTTTGCGCTCTTCTTGGGTAGTCCTTCGCAGCTGCTGTGTTCTTGGAACTCAGGGCTTTCTGGTTAATAGAACCCTTACCCTAGGCGTAACTCAAACCTTAACCCTAGGAAGGAAAATCAGCCTATGGCTCAGGGTGGTCTCATGGAAATATCAGTGGTGGCAGCCAAGTTGCGTCACTTTTGCGCTCCCCTTGGGATGCCTTTCGCAGCTGCAGTGTGCCTGGAGCCCAGGGCTTCCTGGTTTTAAAAGTCCTAGGCCTAAGCCTAACAGTAACCCTGGGAAGGTAAATCAGCCGGGTATTAGGGTTCTTCGTAAGGCAAAAGCTGTGAAAGCAGCCATGTTGTGGCACTTCTGCGCTCCCTTTGGAATGCCTTTGGCAGATGAAGTAAGCCTGGAACTCAGGGCTTCCTGGTTAAAAAAATCCAAGCCCTAGGCAGAACCCTAACCATAACCCTAGGCAGATAAATCAGCCTAGGTATAGGGATAGCGCCAACGAAAAAGCTGTGAAAGCTGCCATGTTGTTGCACTTTTGTACTCCCCTTGGGATGCCTTGAACAGCTGCAGTGTGCCTGGAGCTAAGGGCTTCCTAGTTTTAAAAATCCTAGCCCTAGGCCTAAGCCTAACAGTAACCCTGGGAAGGTAAATCAGCCTGGTGTTAAGCTTCTTGCCAAGGAAAAAGCCGTGAAAGCAGCCATGTTGTGGCACTTTTGCACTCCCTTTTGGATGCCTTTCACAGCTGCAGTGTGCCTGGAACTCAGGGCTTCCTGATTTTAAAAATCCTAGCCCTAGGCCGAACCCCAGCCCTAAGACGAGAAAAGCAAATCAGCCAGGAATTAGGCATGTCCCCAAGGAAAAAGCTGTAGAGGCAGGCATGTTGTGGTACTTTTGCGCTCTTCTTGGGTAGTCCTTCGCAGCTGCTGTGTTCTTGGAACTCAGGGCTTTCTGGTTAATAGAACCCTTACCCTAGGCGTAACTCAAATCTTAACCCTAGGAAGGAAAATAAGCCTATGGCTCGGGGTGGTCTCATGGAAATATCAGTGGTGGCAGCCAAGTTGCGTCACTTTTGCGCTCCCCTTGGGATGCCTTTCGCAGCTGCAGTGTGCCTGGAGCCCAGGGCTTCCTGGTTTTAAAAGTCCTAGGCCTAAGCCTAACAGTAACCCTAGGAAGGTAAATCAGCCGGGTATTAGGGTTCTACCTAAGGAAAAAGCTGTGAAAGCAGCCATGTTGTGGCACTTCTGCACTCCGCTTGGGTTGCCTTTCACAGCTGCAGTGTGCTTGGAGCACAGGGCTTCCTGGTTAAAGAAATCCAAGCCCTAGGCTGAAGCCTAACCCTAACCCTAGGCAGATAAATCAGCCTAGGTATAGGGATGGGGCCATGGAAAAAGCTGTGAAAGCTGCCATGTTGTTGCACTTTTGTACTCCCCTTGGGATGCCTTGAACAGCTGCAGTGTGCCTGGAGCTAAGGGCTTCCTAGTTTTAAAAATCCTAGCCCTAGGCCTAAGCCTAACAGTAACCCTGGGAAGGTAAATCAGCCTGGTGTTAAGCTTCTTGCCAAGGAAAAAGCCGTGAAAGCAGCCATGTTGTGGCACTTTTGCACTCCCTTTTGGATGCCTTTCACAGCTCCAGTGTGCCTGGAACTCAGGGCTTCCTGATTTTAAAAACCCTAGCCCTAGGCCGAACCCCAACCCTAAGACGAGAAAGGCAAATCAGCCAGGAATTAGGCATGTCCCCAAGGAAAAAGCTGTGGAGGCAGGCATGTTGTGGTACTTTTGCGCTCTTCTTGGCTAGTCCTTCGCAGCTGCTGTGTTCTTGGAACTCAGGGCTTTCTGGTTAATAGAACCCTTACCCTAGGCGTAACTCAAACCTTAACCCTAGGAAGGAAAATCAGCCTATGGGTCGGGGTGGTCTCATGGAAATATCAGTGGTGGCAGCCATGTTGCGTCACTTTTGCGCTCCCCTTGGGATGCCTTTCGCAGCTGCAGTGTGCCTGGAGCCCAGGGCTTCCTGGTTTTAAAAGTCCTAGGCCTAAGCCTAACAGTAACCCTGGGAAGGTAAATCAGCCGGGTATTAGGGTTCTTCCTAAGGGAAAAGCCGTGAAAGCAGCCATGTTGTGGCACTTCTGCGCTCCCTTTGGAATGCCTTTGGCAGATGAAGTAAGCCTGGAACTCAGGGCTTCCTGGTTAAAAAAATCCAAGCCCTAGGCTGAACCCTAACCCTAACCCTAGGCAGATAAATCAGCCTAGGTATAGGGATGGGGCCAAGGAAAAAGCTGTGAAAGCTGCCATGTTGTTGCACTTTTGTACTCCCCTTGGGATGCCTTGAACAGCTGCAGTGTGCCTGGAGCTAAGGGCTTCCTAGTTTTAAAAATCCTAGCCCTAGGCCTAAGCCTAACAGTAACCCTGGGAAGGTAAATCAGCCTGCTGTTAAGCTTCTTGCCAAGGAAAAAGCCGTGAAAGCAGCCATGTTGTGGCACTTTTGCACTCCCTTTTGGATGCCTTTCACAGCTGCAGTGTGCCTGGAACTCAGGGCTTCCTGATTTTAAAAATCCTAGCCCTAGGCCGAACCCCAACCCTAAGACGAGAAAGGCAAATCAGCCAGGAATTAGGCATGTCCCCAAGGAAAAAGCTGTGGAGGCAGGCATGTTGTGGTACTTTTGCGCTCTTCTTGGGTAGTCCTTCGCAGCTGCTGTGTTCTTGGAACTCAGGGCTTTCTGGTTAATAGAACCCTTACCCTAGGCGTAACTCAAATCTTAACCCTAGGAAGGAAAATAAGCCTATGGCTCGGGGTGGTCTCATGGAAATATCAGTGGTGGCAGTCAAGTTGCGTCACTTTTGCGCTCCCCTTGGGATGCCTTTCGCAGCTGCAGTGTGCCTGGAGCCCAGGGCTTCCTGGTTTTAAAAGTCCTAGGCCTAAGCCTAACAGTAACCCTGGGAAGGTGAATCAGCCGGGTATTAGGGTTCTTCCTAAGGGAAAAGCTGTGAAAGCAGCCATGTTGTGGCACTTCTGCACTCCGCTTGGGATGCCTTTAACAGCTGCAGTGTGCTTGGAGCACAGGGCTTCCTGGTTAAAGAAATCCAAGCCCTAGGCTGAAGCCTAACCCTAACCCTAGGCAGATAAATCAGCCTAGGTATAGGGATGGGGCCAAGGAAAAAGCTGTGAAAGCTGCCATGTTGTTGCACTTTTGTACTCCCCTTGGGATGCCTTGAACAGCTGCAGTGTGCCTGGAGCTAAGGGCTTCCTAGTTTTAAAAATCCTAGCCCTAGGCCTAAGCCTAACAGTAACCCTGGGAAGGTAAATCAGCCTGCTGTTAGGCTTCTTGCCAAGGAAAAAGCCGTGAAAGCAGCCATGTTGTGGCACTTTTGCACTCCCTTTTGGATGCCTTTCACAGCTGCAGTGTGCCTGGAACTCAGGGCTTCCTGATTTTAAAAATCCTAGCCCTAGGCCGAACCCCAACCCTAAGACGAGAAAGGCAAATCAGCCAGGAATTAGGCATGTCCCCAAGGAAAAAGCTGTGGAGGCAGGCATGTTGTGGTACTTTTGCGCTCTTCTTGGGTAGTCCTTCGCAGCTGCTGTGTTCTTGGAACTCAGGGCTTTCTGGTTAATAGAACCCTTACCCTAGGCGTAACTCAAACCTTAACCCTAGGAAGGAAAATCAGCCTATGGGTCGGGGTGGTCTCATGGAAATATCAGTGGTGGCAGCCAAGTTGCGTCACTTTTGCGCTCCCCTTGGGATGCCTTTCGCAGCTGCAGTGTGCCTGGAGCCCAGGGCTTCCTGGTTTTAAAAGTCCTAGGCCTAAGCCTAACAGTAACCCTGGGAAGGTGAATCAGCCGGGTATTAGGGTTCTTCCTAAGGGAAAAGCTGTGAAAGCAGCCATGTTGTGGCACTTATGCGCTCCCTTTGGGATGCCTTTGGCAGATGAAGTAAGCCTGGAACTCAGGGCTTCCTGGTTAAAAAAATCAAAGCCCTAGGCTGAACCCTAACCCTAACCCTAGGCAGATAAATCAGCCTAGGTATAGGGATGGTGCCAAGGAAAAAGCTGTGAAAGCTGCCATGTGTTTGCACTTTTGTACTCCCCTTGGGATGCCTTGAACAGCTGCAGTGTGCCTGGAGCTAAGGGCTTCCTAGTTTTAAAAATCCTAGCCCTAGGCCTAAGCCTAAGAGTAACCCTGGGAAGGTAAATCAGCCTGGTGTTAGGCTTCTTGCCAAGGAAAAAGCCGTGAAAGCAGCCATGTTGTGGCACTTTTGCACTCCCTTTTGGATGCCTTTCACAGCTCCAGTGTGCCTGGAACTCAGGGCTTCCTGATTTTAAAAATCCTAGCCCTAGGCCGAACCCCAGCCCTAAGACGAGAAAGGCAAATCAGCCAGGAATTAGGCATGTCCCCAAGGAAAAAGCTGTGGAGGCAGGCATGTTGTGGTACTTTTGCGCTCGTCTTGGCTAGTCCTTCGCAGCTGCTGTGTTCTTGGAACTCAGGGCTTTCTGGTTAATAGAACCCTTACCCTAGGCATAACTCAAACCTTAACCCTAGGAAGGAAAATCAGCCTATGGCTCAGGGTGGTCTCAAGGAAATATCAGTGGTGGCAGCCAAGTTGCGTCACTTTTGCGCTCCCCTTGGGATGCCTTTCGCAGCTGCAGTGTGCCTGGAGCCCAGGGCTTCCTGGTTTTAAAAGTCCTAGGCCTAAGCCTAACAGTAACCCTGGGAAGGTAAATCAGCCGGGTATTAGGGTTCTTCCTAAGGGAAAAGCCGTGAAAGCAGCCATGTTGTGGCACTTCTGCGCTCCCTTTGGAATGCCTTTGGCAGATGAAGTAAGCCTGGAACTCAGGGCTTCCTGGTTAAAAAAATCCAAGCCCTAGGCTGAACCCTAACCCTAACCCTAGGCAGATAAATCAGCCTAGGTATAGGGATGGGGCCAAGGAAAAAGCTGTGAAAGCTGCCATGTTGTTGCACTTTTGTACTCCCCTTGGGATGCCTTGAACAGCTGCAGTGTGCCTGGAGCTAAGGGCTTCCTAGTTTTAAAAATCCTAGCCCTAGGCCTAAGCCTAACAGTAACCCTGGGAAGGTAAATCAGCCTGCTGTTAAGCTTCTTGCCAAGGAAAAAGCCGTGAAAGCAGCCATGTTGTGGCACTTTTGCACTCCCTTTTGGATGCCTTTCACAGCTGCAGTGTGCCTGGAACTCAGGGCTTCCTGATTTTAAAAATCCTAGCCCTAGGCCGAACCCCAACCCTAAGACGAGAAAGGCAAATCAGCCAGGAATTAGGCATGTCCCCAAGGAAAAAGCTGTGGAGGCAGGCATGTTGTGGTACTTTTGCGCTCTTCTTGGCTAGTCCTTCGCAGCTGCTGTGTTCTTGGAACTCAGGGCTTTCTGGTTAATAGAACCCTTACCCTAGGCGTAACTCAAATCTTAACCCTAGGAAGGAAAATAAGCCTATGGCTCGGGGTGGTCTCATGGAAATATCAGTGGTGGCAGTCAAGTTGCGTCACTTTTGCGCTCCCCTTGGGATGCCTTTCGCAGCTGCAGTGTGCCTGGAGCCCAGGGCTTCCTGGTTTTAAAAGTCCTAGGCCTAAGCCTAACAGTAACCCTGGGAAGGTGAATCAGCCGGGTATTAGGGTTCTTCCTAAGGGAAAAGCTGTGAAAGCAGCCATGTTGTGGCACTTCTGCACTCCGCTTGGGATGCCTTTAACAGCTGCAGTGTGCTTGGAGCACAGGGCTTCCTGGTTAAAGAAATCCAAGCCCTAGGCTGAAGCCTAACCCTAACCCTAGGCAGATAAATCAGCCTAGGTATAGGGATGGGGCCAAGGAAAAAGCTGTGAAAGCTGCCATGTTGTTGCACTTTTGTACTCCCCTTGGGATGCCTTGAACAGCTGCAGTGTGCCTGGAGCTAAGGGCTTCCTAGTTTTAAAAATCCTAGCCCTAGGCCTAAGCCTAACAGTAACCCTGGGAAGGTAAATCAGCCTGCTGTTAGGCTTCTTGCCAAGGAAAAAGCCGTGAAAGCAGCCATGTTGTGGCACTTTTGCACTCCCTTTTGGATGCCTTTCACAGCTGCAGTGTGCCTGGAACTCAGGGCTTCCTGATTTTAAAAATCCTAGCCCTAGGCCGAACCCCAACCCTAAGACGAGAAAGGCAAATCAGCCAGGAATTAGGCATGTCCCCAAGGAAAAAGCTGTGGAGGCAGGCATGTTGTGGTACTTTTGCGCTCTTCTTGGGTAGTCCTTCGCAGCTGCTGTGTTCTTGGAACTCAGGGCTTTCTGGTTAATAGAACCCTTACCCTAGGCGTAACTCAAACCTTAACCCTAGGAAGGAAAATAAGCCTATGGCTCGGGGTGGTCTCATGGAAATATCAGTGGTGGCAGCCAAGTTGCGTCACTTTTGCGCTCCCCTTGGGATGCCTTTCGCAGCTGCAGTGTGCCTGGAGCCCAGGGCTTCCTGGTTTTAAAAGTCCTAGGCCTAAGCCTAACAGTAACCCTGGGAAGGTGAATCAGCCGGGTATTAGGGTTCTTCCTAAGGGAAAAGCTGTGAAAGCAGCCATGTTGTGGCACTTATGCGCTCCCTTTGGGATGCCTTTGGCAGATGAAGTAAGCCTGGAACTCAGGGCTTCCTGGTTAAAAAAATCAAAGCCCTAGGCTGAAGCCTAACCCTAACCCTAGGCAGATAAATCAGCCTAGGTATAGGGATGGTGCCAAGGAAAAAGCTGTGAAAGCTGCCATGTGTTTGCACTTTTGTACTCCCCTTGGGATGCCTTGAACAGCTGCAGTGTGCCTGGAGCTAAGGGCTTCCTAGTTTTAAAAATCCTAGCCCTAGGCCTAAGCCTAAGAGTAACCCTGGGAAGGTAAATCAGCCTGGTGTTAGGCTTCTTGCCAAGGAAAAAGCCGTGAAAGCAGCCATGTTGTGGCACTTTTGCACTCCCTTTTGGATGCCTTTCACAGCTCCAGTGTGCCTGGAACTCAGGGCTTCCTGATTTTAAAAATCCTAGCCCTAGGCCGAACCCCAGCCCTAAGACGAGAAAGGCAAATCAGCCAGGAATTAGGCATGTCCCCAAGGAAAAAGCTGTGGAGGCAGGCATGTTGTGGTACTTTTGCGCTCGTCTTGGCTAGTCCTTCGCAGCTGCTGTGTTCTTGGAACTCAGGGCTTTCTGGTTAATAGAACCCTTACCCTAGGCATAACTCAAACCTTAACCCTAGGAAGGAAAATCAGCCTATGGCTCAGGGTGGTCTCAAGGAAATATCAGTGGTGGCAGCCAAGTTGCGTCACTTTTGCGCTGCCCTTGGGATGCCTTTCGCAGCTGCAGTGTGCCTGGAGCCCAGGGCTTCCTGGTTTTAAAAGTCCTAGGCCTAAGCCTAACAGTAACCCTGGGAAGGTAAATCAGCCGGGTATTAGGGTTCTTCCTAAGGAAAAAGCTGTGAAAGCAGACATGTTGTTGCACTTCTGCACTCCTCTTGAGATGCCTTTCACAGCTGCAGTGTGCTTGGAGCACAGGGCTTCCTGGTTAAAAAAATCCAAGCCCTAGGCTGAACCCTAACCCTAACCCTAGGCAGATAAATCAGCCTAGGTATAGGGATGGGGCCAAGGAAAAAGCTGTGAAAGCTGCCATGTTGTTGCACTTTTGTACTCCCCTTGGGATGCCTTGAACAGCTGCAGTGTGCCTGGAGCTAAGGGCTTCCTAGTTTTAAAAATCCTAGCCCTAGGCCTAAGCCTAACAGTAACCCTGGGAAGGTAAATCAGCCTGGTGTTAAGCTTCTTGCCAAGGAAAAAGCCGTGAAAGCAGCCATGTTGTGGCACTTTTGCACTCCCTTTTGGATGCCTTTCACAGCTCCAGTGTGCCTGGAACTCAGGGCTTCCTGATTTTAAAAACCCTAGCCCTAGGCCGAACCCCAACCCTAAGACGAGAAAGGCAAATCAGCCAGGAATTAGGCATGTCCCCAAGGAAAAAGCTGTGGAGGCAGGCATGTTGTGGTACTTTTGCGCTCTTCTTGGCTAGTCCTTCGCAGCTGCTGTGTTCTTGGAACTCAGGGCTTTCTGGTTAATAGAACCCTTACCCTAGGCGTAACTCAAACCTTAACCCTAGGAAGGAAAATCAGCCTATGGCTCGGGGTGGTCTCATGGAAATATCAGTGGTGGCAGCCAAGTTGCGTCACTTTTGCGCTCCCCTTGGGATGCCTTTGGCAGCTGCAGTGTGCCTGGAGCCCAGGGCTTCCTGGTTTTAAAAGTCCTAGGCCTAAGCCTAACAGTAACCCTGGGAAGGTAAATCAGCCGGGTATTAGGGTTCTTCCTAAGGGAAAAGCCGTGAAAGCAGCCATGTTGTGGCACTTCTGCGCTCCCTTTGGAATGCCTTTGGCAGATGAAGTAAGCCTGGAACTCAGGGCTTCCTGGTTAAAGAAATCCAAGCCCTAGGCTGAACCCTAACCCTAACCCTAGGCAGATAAATCAGCCTAGGTATAGGGATGGTGCCAAGGAAAAAGCTGTGAAAGCTGCCATGTGTTTGCACTTTTGTACTCCCCTTGGGATGCCTTGAACAGCTGCAGTGTGCCTGGAGCTAAGGGCTTCCTAGTTTTAAAAATCCTAGCCCTAGGCCTAAGCCTAACAGTAACCCTGGGAAGGTAAATCAGCCTGGTGTTAGGCTTCTTGCCAAGGAAAAAGCCGTGAAAGCAGCCATGTTGTGGCACTTTTGCACTCTCTTTTGGATGCCTTTCACAGCTCCAGTGTGCCTGGAACTCAGGGCTTCCTGATTTTAAAAACCCTAGCCCTAGGCCGTACCCCAACCCTAAGATGAGAAAGGCAAATCAGCCAGGAATTAGGCATGTCCCCAAGGAAAAAGCTGTGGAGGCAGGCATGTTGTGGTACTTTTGCGCTCTTCTTGGGTAGTCCTTCGCAGCTGCTGTGTTCTTGGAATTTAGGGCTTTCTGGTTAATAGAACCCTTACCCTAGGCGTAACTCAAACCTTAACCCTAGGAAGGAAAATCAGCCTATGGTTCGGGATGGTCTCATGGAAATATCAGTTGTTGCAGCCATGTTGCGTCACTTTTGCGCTCCCCTTGGGATGCCTTTCGCAGCTGCAGTGTGCCTGGAGCCCAGGGCTTCCTGGTTTTAAAAGTCCTAGGCCTAAGCCTAACAGTAACCCTGGGAAGGTAAATCAGCCGGGTATTAGGGTTCTTCCTAAGGAAAAAGCTGTGAAAGCAGCCATGTTGTGGCACTTCTGCACTCCGCTTGGGATGCCTTTCACAGCTGCAGTGTGCTTGGAGCACAGGGCTTCCTGGTTAAAGAAATCCAAGCCCTAGGCTGAACCCTAACCCTAACCCTAGGCAAATAAATCAGCCTAGGTGTAGGGATGGGGCCATGGAAAAAGCTGTGAAAGCTGCCATGTTGTTGCACTTTTGTACTCCCCTTGGGATGCCTTGAACAGCTGCAGTGTGCCTGGAGCTAAGGGCTTCCTAGTTTTAAAAATCCTAGCCCTAGGCCTAAGCCTAACAGTAACCCTGGGAAGGTAAATCAGCCTGGTGTTAAGCTTCTTGCCAAGGAAAAAGCCGTGAAAGCAGCCATGTTGTGGCACTTTTGCACTCCCTTTTGGATGCCTTTCACAGCTCCAGTGTGCCTGGAACTCAGGGCTTCCTGATTTTAAAAACCCTAGCCCTAGGCCGAACCCCAACCCTAAGACGAGAAAGGCAAATCAGCCAGGAATTAGGCATGTCCCCAAGGAAAAAGCTGTGGAGGCAGGCATGTTGTGGTACTTTTGCGCTCTTCTTGGGTAGTCCTTCGCAGCTGCTGTGTTCTTGGAACTCAGGGCTTTCTGGTTAATAGAACCCTTACCCTAGGCATAACTCAAACCTTAACCCTAGGAAGGAAAATCAGCCTATGGGTCGGGGTGGTCTCATGGAAATATCAGTGGTGGCAGCCATGTTGCGTCACTTTTGCGCTCCCCTTGGGATGCCTTTCGCAGCTGCAGTGTGCCTGGAGCCCAGGGCTTCCTGGTTTTAAAAGTCCTAGGCCTAAGCCTAACAGTAACCCTGGGAAGGTAAATCAGCCGGGTATTAGGGTTCTTCCTAAGGGAAAAGCCGTGAAAGCAGCCATGTTGTGGCACTTCTGCGCTCCCTTTGGAATGCCTTTGGCAGATGAAGTAAGCCTGGAACTCAGGGCTTCCTGGTTAAAAAAATCCAAGCCCTAGGCTGAAGCCTAACCCTAACCCTAGGCAGATAAATCAGCCTAGGTATAGGGATGGTGCCAAGGAAACAGCTATGAAAGCTGCCGTGTTGTTGCACTTTTGTACTCCCCTTGGGATGCCTTGAACAGCTGCAGTGTGCCTGGAGCTAAGGGCTTCCTAGTTTTAAAAATCCTAGCCCTAGGCCTAAGCCTAACAGTAACCCTGGGAAGGTAAATCAGCCTGGTGTTAAGCTTCTTGCCAAGGAAAAAGCCGTGAAAGCAGCCATGTTGTGGCACTTTTGCACTCCCTTTTGGATGCCTTTCACAGCTCCAGTGTGCCTGGAACTCAGGGCTTCCTGATTTTAAAAACCCTAGCCCTAGGCCGAACCCCAACCCTAAGACGAGAAAGGCAAATCAGCCAGGAATTAGGCATGTCCCCAAGGAAAAAGCTGTGGAGGCAGGCATGTTGTGGTACTTTTGCGCTCTTCTTGGGTAGTCCTTCGCAGCTGCTGTGTTCTTGGAACTCAGGGCTTTCTGGTTAATAGAACCCTTACCCTAGGCGTAACTCAAACCTTAACCCTAGGAAGGAAAATCAGCCTATGGCTCGGGGTGGTCTCATGGAAATATCAGTGGTGGCAGCCAAGTTGCGTCACTTTTGCGCTCCCCTTGGGATGCCTTTGGCAGCTGCAGTGTGCCTGGAGCCCAGGGCTTCCTGGTTTTAAAAGTCCTAGGCCTAAGCCTAACAGTAACCCTGGGAAGGTAAATCAGCCGGGTATTAGGGTTCTTCCTAAGGGAAAAGCCGTGAAAGCAGCCATGTTGTGGCACTTCTGCACTCCCTTTGGAATGCCTTTGGCAGATGAAGTAAGCCTGGAACTCAGGGCTTCCTGGTTAAAGAAATCCAAGCCCTAGGCTGAAGCCTAACCCTAACCCTAGGCAGATAAATCAGCCTAGGTATAGGGATGGTGCCAAGGAAAAAGCTGTGAAAGCTGCCATGTGTTTGCACTTTTGTACTCCCCTTGGGATGCCTTGAACAGCTGCAGTGTGCCTGGAGCTAAGGGCTTCCTAGTTTTAAAAATCCTAGCCCTAGGCCTAAGCCTAACAGTAACCCTGGGAAGGTAAATCAGCCTGGTGTTAGGCTTCTTGCCAAGGAAAAAGCCATGAAAGCAGCCATGTTGTGGCACTTTTGCACTCTCTTTTGGATGCCTTTCACAGCTCCAGTGTGCCTGGAACTCAGGGCTTCCTGATTTTAAAAACCCTAGCCCTAGGCCGAACCCCAACCCTAAGACGAGAAAGGCAAATCAGCCAGGAATTAGGCATGTCCCCAAGGAAAAAGCTGTGGAGGCAGGCATGTTGTGGTACTTTTGCGCTCTTCTTGGGTAGTCCTTCGCAGCTGCTGTGTTCTTGGAACTCAGGGCTTTCTGGTTAATAGAACCCTTACCCTAGGCGTAACTCAAACCTTAAGCCTAGGAAGGAAAATCAGCCTATGGCTCGGGGTGGTCTCATGGAAATATCAGTTGTTGCAGCCATGTTGCGTCACTTTTGCGCTCCCCTTGGGATGCCTTTGGCAGCTGCAGTGTGCCTGGAGCCCAGGGCTTCCTGGTTTTAAAAGTCCTAGGCCTAAGCCTAACAGTAACCCTGGGAAGGTAAATCAGCCGGGTATTAGGGTTCTTCCTAAGGAAAAAGCTGTGAAAGCAGACATGTTGTGGCACTTCTGCACTCCGCTTGGGATGCCTTTCACAGCTGCAGTGTGCTTGGAGCACAGGGCTTCCTGGTTAAAAAAATCCAAGCCCTAGGCTGAACCCTAACCCTAACCCTAGGCAGATAAATCAGCCTAGGTATAGGGATAGGGCCAACGAAAAAGCTGTGAAAGCTGCCATGGGTTTGCACTTTTGTACTCCCCTTGGGATGCCTTGAACAGCTGCAGTGTGCCTGGAGCTAAGGGCTTCCTAGTTTTAAAAATCCTAGCCCTAGGCCTAAGCCTAACAGTAACCCTGGGAAGGTAAATCAGCCTGGTGTTAGGCTTCTTGCCAAGGAAAAAGCCGTGAAAGCAGCCATGTTGTGGCACTTTTGCACTCCCTTTTGGATGCCTTTCACAGCTCCAGTGTGCCTGGAACTCAGGGCTTCCTGATTTTAAAAATCCTAGCCCTAGGCCGAACCCCAGCCCTAAGACGAGAAAGGCAAATCAGCCAGGAATTAGGCATGTCCCCAAGGAAAAAGCTGTGGAGGCAGGCATGTTGTGGTACTTTTGCGCTCTTCTTGGGTAGTCCTTCGCAGCTGCTGTGTTCTTGGAACTCAGGGCTTTCTGGTTAATAGAACCCTTACCCTAGGCATAACTCAAACCTTAACCCTAGGAAGGAAAATCAGCCTATGGCACGTGGTGGTCTCATGGAAATATCAGTGGTGGCAGCCATGTTGCGTCACTTTTGCGCTCCCCTTGGGATGCCTTTCGCAGCTGCAGTGTGCCTGGAGCCCAGGGCTTCCTGGTTTTAAAAGTCCTAGGCCTAAGCCTAACAGTAACCCTAGGAAGGTAAATCAGCCGGGTATTAGGGTTCTTCCTAAGGGAAAAGCTGTGAAAGCAGACATGTTGTGGCACTTCTGCGCTCCCTTTGGGATGCCTTTGGCAGATGAAGTAAGCCTGGAACTCAGGGCTTCCTGGTTAAAGAAATCCAAGCCCTAGGCTGAACCCTAACCCTAACCCTAGGCAGATAAATCAGCCTAGGTATAGGGATGGGGCCAAGGAAAAAGCTGTGAAAGCTGCCATGTTGTTGCACTTTTGTACTCCCCTTGGGATGCCTTGAACAGCTGCAGTGTGCCTGGAGCTAAGGGCTTCCTAGTTTTAAAAATCCTAGCCCTAGGCCTAAGCCTAACAGTAACCCTGGGAAGGTAAATCAGCCTGGTGTTAAGCTTCTTGCCAAGGAAAAAGCCGTGAAAGCAGCCATGTTGTGGCACTTTTGCACTCCCTTTTGGATGCCTTTCACAGCTCCAGTGTGCCTGGAACTCAGGGCTTCCTGATTTTAAAAACCCTAGCCCTAGGCCGAACCCCAACCCTAAGACGAGAAAGGCAAATCAGCCAGGAATTAGGCATGTCCCCAAGGAAAAAGCTGTGGAGGCAGGCATGTTGTGGTACTTTTGCGCTCTTCTTGGGTAGTCCTTCGCAGCTGCTGTGTTCTTGGAACTCAGGGCTTTCTGGTTAATAGAACCCTTACCCTAGGCGTAACTCAAACCTTAACCCTAGGAAGGAAAATCAGCCTATGGCTCGGGGTGGTCTCATGGAAATATCAGTGGTGGCAGCCAAGTTGCGTCACTTTTGCGCTCCCCTTGGGATGCCTTTCGCAGCTGCAGTGTGCCTGGAGCCCAGGGCTTCCTGGTTTTAAAAGTCCTAGGCCTAAGCCTAACAGTAACCCTGGGAAGGTAAATCAGCCGGGTATTAGGGTTCTTCCTAAGGGAAAAGCCGTGAAAGCAGCCATGTTGTGGCACTTCTGCGCTCCCTTTGGAATGCCTTTGGCAGATGAAGTAAGCCTGGAACTCAGGGCTTCCTGGTTAAAAAAATCCAAGCCCTAGGCTGAACCCTAACCCTAACCCTAGGCAGATAAATCAGCCTAGGTATAGGGATGGTGCCAAGGAAAAAGCTGTGAAAGCTGCCATGTGTTTGCACTTTTGTACTCCCCTTGGGATGCCTTGAACAGCTGCAGTGTGCCTGGAGCTAAGGGCTTCCTAGTTTTAAAAATCCTAGCCCTAGGCCTAAGCCTAACAGCAACCCTGGGAAGGGAAATCAGCCTGGTGTTAGGCTTCTTGCCAAGGAAAAAGCCGTGAAAGCAGCCATGTTGTGGCACTTTTGCACTCTCTTTTGGATGCCTTTCACAGCTCCAGTGTGCCTGGAACTCAGGGCTTCCTGATTTTAAAAACCCTAGCCCTAGGCCGAACCCCAACCCTAAGACGAGAAAGGCAAATCAGCCAGGAATTAGGCATGTCCCCAAGGAAAAAGCTGTGGAGGCAGGCATGTTGTGGTACTTTTGCGCTCTTCTTGGGTAGTCCTTCGCAGCTGCTGTGTTCTTGGAACTCAGGGCTTTCTGGTTAATAGAACCCTTACCCTAGGCGTAACTCAAACCTTAAGCCTAGGAAGGAAAATCAGCCTATGGGTCGGGGTGGTCTCATGGAAATATCAGTTGTTGCAGCCATGTTGCGTCACTTTTGCGCTCCCCTTGGGATGCCTTTCGCAGCTGCAGTGTGCCTGGAGCCCAGGGCTTCCTGGTTTTAAAAGTCCTAGGCCTAAGCCTAACAGTAACCCTGGGAAGGTAAATCAGCCGGGTATTAGGGTTCTTCCTAAGGAAAAAGCTGTGAAAGCAGACATGTTGTGGCACTTCTGCACTCCTCTTGGGATGCCTTTCACAGCTGCAGTGTGCTTGGAGCACAGGGCTTCCTGGTTAAAAAAATCCAAGCCCTAGGCTGAACCCTAACCCTAACCCTAGGCAGATAAATCAGCCTAGGTATAGGGATTGGGCCATGGAAAAAGCTGTGAAAGCTGCCATGTTGTTGCACTTTTGTACTCCCCTTGGGATGCCTTGAACAGCTGCAGTGTGCCTGGAGCTAAGGGCTTCCTAGTTTTAAAAATCCTAGCCCTAGGCCTAAGCCTAACAGTAACCCTGGGAAGGTAAATCAGCCTGGTGTTAAGCTTCTTGCCAAGGAAAAAGCCGTGAAAGCAGCCATGTTGTGGCACTTTTGCACTCCCTTTTGGATGCCTTTCACAGCTCCAGTGTGCCTGGAACTCAGGGCTTCCTGATTTTAAAAACCCTAGCCCTAGGCCGAACCCCAACCCTAAGACGAGAAAGGCAAATCAGCCAGGAATTAGGCATGTCCCCAAGGAAAAAGCTGTGGAGGCAGGCATGTTGTGGTACTTTTGCGCTCTTCTTGGGTAGTCCTTCGCAGCTGCTGTGTTCTTGGAACTCAGGGCTTTCTGGTTAATAGAACCCTTACCCTAGGCATAACTCAAACCTTAACCCTAGGAAGGAAAATCAGCCTATGGCTCGGGGTGGTCTCATGGAAATATCAGTGGTGGCAGCCATGTTGCGTCACTTTTGCGCTCCCCTTGGGATGCCTTTGGCAGCTGCAGTGTGCCTGGAGCCCAGGGCTTCCTGGTTTTAAAAGTCCTAGGCCTAAGCCTAACAGTAACCCTGGGAAGGTAAATCAGCCGGGTATTAGGGTTCTTCCTAAGGGAAAAGCCGTGAAAGCAGCCATGTTGTGGCACTTCTGCGCTCCCTTTGGAATGCCTTTGGCAGATGAAGTAAGCCTGGAACTCAGGGCTTCCTGGTTAAAAAAATCCAAGCCCTAGGCTGAACCCTAACCCTAACCCTAGGCAGATAAATCAGCCTAGGTATAGGGATGGGGCCAAGGAAAAAGCTGTGAAAGCTGCCATGTTGTTGCACTTTTGTACTCCCCTTGGGATGCCTTGAACAGCTGCAGTGTGCCTGGAGCTAAGGGCTTCCTAGTTTTAAAAATCCTAGCCCTAGGCCTAAGCCTAACAGTAACCCTGGGAAGGTAAATCAGCCTGGTGTTAAGCTTCTTGCCAAGGAAAAAGCCGTGAAAGCAGCCATGTTGTGGCACTTTTGCACTCCCTTTTGGATGCCTTTCACAGCTCCAGTGTGCCTGGAACTCAGGGCTTCCTGATTTTAAAAACCCTAGCCCTAGGCCGAACCCCAACCCTAAGACGAGAAAGGCAAATCAGCCAGGAATTAGGCATGTCCCCAAGGAAAAAGCTGTGGAGGCAGGCATGTTGTGGTACTTTTGCGCTCTTCTTGGGTAGTCCTTCGCAGCTGCTGTGTTCTTGGAACTCAGGGCTTTCTGGTTAATAGAACCCTTACCCTAGGCGTAACTCAAACCTTAACCCTAGGAAGGAAAATCAGCCTATGGCTCGGGGTGGTCTCATGGAAATATCAGTGGTGGCAGCCAAGTTGCGTCACTTTTGCGCTCCCCTTGGGATGCCTTTCGCAGCTGCAGTGTGCCTGGAGCCCAGGGCTTCCTGGTTTTAAAAGTCCTAGGCCTAAGCCTAACAGTAACCCTGAGAAGGTGAATCAGCCGGGTATTAGGGTTCTTCCTAAGGGAAAAGCCGTGAAAGCAGCCATGTTGTGGCACTTCTGCACTCCCTTTGGAATGCCTTTGGCAGATGAAGTAAGCCTGGAACTCAGGGCTTCCTGGTTAAAGAAATCCAAGCCCTAGGCTGAACCCTAACCCTAACCCTAGGCAGATAAATCAGCCTAGGTATAGGGATGGGGCCAAGGAAAAAGCTGTGAAAGCTGCCATGTGTTTGCACTTTTGTACTCCCCTTGGGATGCCTTGAACAGCTGCAGTGTGCCTGGAGCTAAGGGCTTCCTAGTTTTAAAAATCCTAGCCCTAGGCCTAAGCCTAACAGTAACCCTGGGAAGGTAAATCAGCCTGGTGTTAGGCTTCTTGCCAAGGAAAAAGCCGTGAAAGCAGCCATGTTGTGGCACTTTTGCACTCTCTTTTGGATGCCTTTCACAGCTCCAGTGTGCCTGGAACTCAGGGCTTCCTGATTTTAAAAACCCTAGCCCTAGGCCGAACCCCAACCCTAAGACGAGAAAGGCAAATCAGCCAGGAATTAGGCATGTCCCCAAGGAAAAAGCTGTGGAGGCAGGCATGTTGTGGTACTTTTGCGCTCTTCTTGGGTAGTCCTTCGCAGCTGCTGTGTTCTTGGAACTCAGGGCTTTCTGGTTAATAGAACCCTTACCCTAGGCGTAACTCAAACCTTAACCCTAGGAAGGAAAATCAGCCTATGGCTCGGGGTGGTCTCATGGAAATATCAGTTGTTGCAGCCATGTTGCGTCACTTTTGCGCTCCCCTTGGGATGCCTTTCGCAGCTGCAGTGTGCCTGGAGCCCAGGGCTTCCTGGTTTTAAAAGTCCTAGGCCTAAGCCTAACAGTAACCCTGGGAAGGTAAATCAGCCGGGTATTAGGGTTCTTCCTAAGGAAAAAGCTGTGAAAGCAGCCATGTTGTGGCACTTCTGCACTCCGCTTGGGATGCCTTTCACAGCTGCAGTGTGCTTGGAGCACAGGGCTTCCTGGTTAAAGAAATCCAAGCCCTAGGCTGAACCCTAACCCTAACCCTAGGCAAATAAATCAGCCTAGGTATAGGGATGGGGCCATGGAAAAAGCTGTGAAAGCTGCCATGTTGTTGCACTTTTGTACTCCCCTTGGGATGCCTTGAACAGCTGCAGTGTGCCTGGAGCTAAGGGCTTCCTAGTTTTAAAAATCCTAGCCCTAGGCCTAAGCCTAACAGTAACCCTGGGAAGGGAAATCAGCCTGGTGTTAAGCTTCTTGCCAAGGAAAAAGCCGTGAAAGCAGCCATGTTGTGGCACTTTTGCACTCCCTTTTGGATGCCTTTCACAGCTCCAGTGTGCCTGGAACTCAGGGCTTCCTGATTTTAAAAACCCTAGCCCTAGGCCGAACCCCAGCCCTAAGACGAGAAAGGCAAATCAGCCAGGAATTAGGCATGTCCCCAAGGAAAAAGCTGTGGAGGCAGGCATGTTGTGGTACTTTTGCGCTCTTCTTGGCTAGTCCTTCGCAGCTGCTGTGTTCTTGGAACTCAGGGCTTTCTGGTTAATAGAACCCTTACCCTAGGCATAACTCAAACCTTAAGCCTAGGAAGGAAAATCAGCCTATGGCACGTGGTGGTCTCATGGAAATATCAGTGGTGGCAGCCATGTTGCGTCACTTTTGCGCTCCCCTTGGGATGCCTTTCGCAGCTGCAGTGTGCCTGGAGCCCAGGGCTTCCTGGTTTTAAAAGTCCTAGGCCTAAGCCTAACAGTAACCCTGGGAAGGTAAATCAGCCGGGTATTAGGGTTCTTCCTAAGGGAAAAGCCGTGAAAGCAGCCATGTTGTGGCACTTCTGCGCTCCCTTTGGGATGCCTTTGGCAGATGAAGTAAGCCTGGAACTCAGGGCTTCCTGGTTAAAGAAATCCAAGCCCTAGGCTGAACCCTAACCCTAACCCTAGGCAGATAAATCATCGTAGGTATAGGGATGGGGCCAAGGAAAAAGCTGTGAAAGCTGCCATGTTGTTGCACTTTTGTACTCCCCTTGGGATGCCTTGAACAGCTGCAGTGTGCCTGGAGCTAAGGGCTTCCTAGTTTTAAAAATCCTAGCCCTAGGCCTAAGCCTAACAGTAACCCTGGGAAGGTAAATCAGCCTGGTGTTAAGCTTCTTGCCAAGGAAAAAGCCGTGAAAGCAGCCATGTTGTGGCACTTTTGCACTCCCTTTTGGATGCCTTTCACAGCTCCAGTGTGCCTGGAACTCAGGGCTTCCTGATTTTAAAAACCCTAGCCCTAGGCCGAACCCCAACCCTAAGACGAGAAAGGCAAATCAGCCAGGAATTAGGCATGTCCCCAAGGAAAAAGCTGTGGAGGCAGGCATGTTGTGGTACTTTTGCGCTCTTCTTGGGTAGTCCTTCGCAGCTGCTGTGTTCTTGGAACTCAGGGCTTTCTGGTTAATAGAACCCTTACCCTAGGCGTAACTCAAACCTTAACCCTAGGAAGGAAAATCAGCCTATGGCTCGGGGTGGTCTCATGGAAATATCAGTGGTGGCAGCCAAGTTGCGTCACTTTTGCGCTCCCCTTGGGATGCCTTTGGCAGCTGCAGTGTGCCTGGAGCCCAGGGCTTCCTGGTTTTAAAAGTCCTAGGCCTAAGCCTAACAGTAACCCTGGGAAGGTAAATCAGCCGGGTATTAGGGTTCTTCCTAAGGGAAAAGCCGTGAAAGCAGCCATGTTGTGGCACTTCTGCACTCCCTTTGGAATGCCTTTGGCAGATGAAGTAAGCCTGGAACTCAGGGCTTCCTGGTTAAAGAAATCCAAGCCCTAGGCTGAACCCTAACCCTAACCCTAGGCAGATAAATCAGCCTAGGTATAGGGATGGTGCCAAGGAAAAAGCTGTGAAAGCTGCCATGGGTTTGCACTTTTGTACTCCCCTTGGGATGCCTTGAACAGCTGCAGTGTGCCTGGAGCTAAGGGCTTCCTAGTTTTAAAAATCCTAGCCCTAGGCCTAAGCCTAACAGTAACCCTGGGAAGGGAAATCAGCCTGGTGTTAAGCTTCTTGCCAAGGAAAAAGCCGTGAAAGCAGCCATGTTGTGGCACTTTTGCACTCCCTTTTGGATGCCTTTCACAGCTCCAGTGTGCCTGGAACTCAGGGCTTCCTGATTTTAAAAACCCTAGCCCTAGGCCGAACCCCAACCCTAAGACGAGAAAGGCAAATCAGCCAGGAATTAGGCATGTCCCCAAGGAAAAAGCTTTGGAGGCAGGCATGTTGTGGTACTTTTGCGCTCGTCTTGGCTAGTCCTTCGCAGCTGCTGTGTTCTTGGAACTCAGGGCTTTCTGGTTAATAGAACCCTTACCCTAGGCGTAACTCAAACCTTAAGCCTAGGAAGGAAAATCAGCCTATGGCTCGGGGTGGTCTCATGGAAATATCAGTTGTTGCAGCCATGTTGCGTCACTTTTGCGCTCCCCTTGGGATGCCTTTCGCAGCTGCAGTGTGCCTGGAGCCCAGGGCTTCCTGGTTTTAAAAGTCCTAGGCCTAAGCCTAACAGTAACCCTGGGAAGGTAAATCAGCCGGGTATTAGGGTTCTTCCTAAGGAAAAAGCTGTGAAAGCAGCCATGTTGTGGCACTTCTGCACTCCGCTTGGGATGCCTTTCACAGCTGCAGTGTGCTTGGAGCACAGGGCTTCCTGGTTAAAAAAATCCAAACCCTAGGCTGAACCCTAACCCTAACCCTAGGCAGATAAATCAGCCTAGGTATAGGGATAGGGCCAACGAAAAAGCTGTGAAAGCTGCAATGGGTTTGCACTTTTGTACTCCCCTTGGGATGCCTTGAACAGCTGCAGTGTGCCTGGAGCTAAGGGCTTCCTAGTTTTAAAAATCCTAGCCCTAGGCCTAAGCCTAACAGTAACCCTGGGAAGGTAAATCAGCCTGGTGTTAAGCTTCTTGCCAAGGAAAAAGCCGTGAAAGCAGCCATGTTGTGGCACTTTTGCACTCCCTTTTGGATGCCTTTCACAGCTCCAGTGTGCCTGGAACTCAGGGCTTCCTGATTTTAAAAATCCTAGCCCTAGGCCGAACCCCTGCCCTAAGACGAGAAAGGCAAATCAGCCAGGAATTAGGCATGTCCCCAAGGAAAAAGCTGTGGAGGCAGGCATGTTGTGGTACTTTTGCGCTCTTCTTGGGTAGTCCTTCGCAGCTGCTGTGTTCTTGGAACTCAGGGCTTTCTGGTTAATAGAACCCTTACCCTAGGCGTAACTCAAACCTTAAGCCTAGGAAGGAAAATCAGCCTATGGCTCGGGGTGGTCTCATGGAAATATCAGTGGTGGCAGCCATGTTGCGTCACTTTTGCGCTCCCCTTGGGATGCCTTTCGCAGCTGCAGTGTGCCTGGAGCCCAGGGCTTCCTGGTTTTAAAAGTCCTAGGCCTAAGCTTAACAGTAACCCTGGGAAGGTAAATCAGCCGGGTATTAGGGTTCTTCCTAAGGGAAAAGCCGTGAAAGCAGCCATGTTGTGGCACTTCTGCGCTCCCTTTGGAATGCCTTTGGCAGATGAAGTGAGCCTGGAACTCAGGGCTTCCTGGTTAAAAAAATCCAAGCCCTAGGCTGAACCCTAACCCTAACCCTAGGCAGATAAATCAGCCTAGGTATAGGGATAGGGCCAAGGAAAAAGCTGTGAAAGCTGCCATGTGTTTGCACTTTTGTACTCCCCTTGGGATGCCTTGAACAGCTGCAGTGTGCCTGGAGCTAAGGGCTTCCTAGTTTTAAAAATCCTAGCCCTAGGCCTAAGCCTAACAGTAACCCTGGGAAGGTAAATCAGCCTGGTGTTAAGCTTCTTGCCAAGGAAAAAGCCGTGAAAGCAGCCATGTTGTGGCACTTTTGCACTCCCTTTTGGATGCCTTTCACAGCTCCAGTGTGCCTGGAACTCAGGGCTTCCTGATTTTAAAAACCCTAGCCCTAGGCCGAACCCCAACCCTAAGACGAGAAAGGCAAATCAGCCAGGAATTAGGCATGTCCCCAAGGAAAAAGCTGTGGAGGCAGGCATGTTGTGGTACTTTTGCGCTCTTCTTGGGTAGTCCTTCGCAGCTGCTGTGTTCTTGGAACTCAGGGCTTTCTGGTTAATAGAACCCTTACCCTAGGCGTAACTCAAACCTTAAGCCTAGGAAGGAAAATCAGCCTATGGCTCGGGGTGGTCTCATGGAAATATCAGTGGTGGCAGCCAAGTTGCGTCACTTTTGCGCTCCCCTTGGGATGCCTTTCGCAGCTGCAGTGTGCCTGGAGCCCAGGGCTTCCTGGTTTTAAAAGTCCTAGGCCTAAGCCTAACAGTAACCCTGGGAAGGTGAATCAGCCGGGTATTAGGGTGCTTCCTAAGGGAAAAGCCGTGAAAGCAGCCATGTTGTGGCACTTCTGCGCTCCCTTTGGAATGCCTTTGGCAGATGAAGTAAGCCTGGAACTCAGGGCTTCCTGGTTAAAGAAATCCAAGCCCTAGGCTGAACCCTAACCCTAACCCTAGGCAGATAAATCAGCCTAGGTATAGGGATGGGGCCAAGGAAAAAGCTGTGAAAGCTGCCATGTGTTTGCACTTTTGTACTCCCCTTGGGATGCCTTGAACAGCTGCAGTGTGCCTGGAGCTAAGGGCTTCCTAGTTTTAAAAATCCTAGTCCTAGGCCTAAGCCTAACAGTAACCCTGGGAAGGTAAATCAGCCTGGTGTTAAGCTTCTTGCCAAGGAAAAAGCCGTGAAAGCAGCCATGTTGTGGCACTTTTGCACTCCCTTTTGGATGCCTTTCACAGCTCCAGTGTGCCTGGAACTCAGGGCTTCCTGATTTTAAAAACCCTAGCCCTAGGCCGAACCCCAACACTAAGACGAGAAAGGCAAATCAGCCAGGAATTAGGCATGTCCCCAAGGAAAAAGCTGTGGAGGCAGGCATGTTGTGGTACTTTTGCGCTCTTCTTGGGTAGTCCTTCGCAGCTGCTGTGTTCTTGGAACTCAGGGCTTTCTGGTTAATAGAACCCTTACCCTAGGCGTAACTCAAACCTTAACCCTAGGAAGGAAAATCAGCCTATGGTTCGGGATGGTCTCATGGAAATATCAGTTGTTGCAGCCATGTTGCGTCACTTTTGCACTCCCCTTGGGATGCCTTTCGCAGCTGCAGTGTGCCTGGAGCCCAGGGCTTCCTGGTTTTAAAAGTCCTAGGCCTAAGCCTAACAGTAACCCTGGGAAGGTAAATCAGCCGGGTATTAGGGTTCTTCCTAAGGAAAAAGCTGTGAAAGCAGCCATGTTGTGGCACTTCTGCACTCCGCTTGGGATGCCTTTCACAGCTGCAGTGTGCTTGGAGCACAGGGCTTCCTGGTTAAAAAAATCCAAGCCCTAGGCTGAAGCCTAACCCTAACCCTAGGCAGATAAATCAGCCTAGGTATAGGGATGGTGCCAAGGAAAAAGCCGTGAAAGCTGCCATGTGTTTGCACTTTTGTACTCCCCTTGGGATGCCTTGAACAGCTGCAGTGTGCCTGGAGCTAAGGGCTTCCTAGTTTTAAAAATCCTAGCCCTAGGCCTAAGCCTAACAGTAACCCTGGGAAGGTAAATCAGCCTGGTGTTAGGCTTCTTGCCAAGGAAAAAGCCGTGAAAGCAGCCATGTTGTGGCACTTTTGCACTCCCTTTTGGATGCCTTTCACAGCTCCAGTGTGCCTGGAACTCAGGGCTTCCTGATTTTAAAAACCCTAGCCCTAGGCCGAACCCCAACCCTAAGACGAGAAAGGCAAATCAGCCAGGAATTAGGCATGTCCCCAAGGAAAAAGCTGTGGAGGCAGGCATGTTGTGGTACTTTTGCGCTCTTCTTGGCTAGTCCTTCGCAGCTGCTGTGTTCTTGGAACTCAGGGCTTTCTGGTTAATAGAACCCTTACCCTAGGCGTAACTCAAACCTTAACCCTAGGAAGGAAAATCAGCCTATGGCTCAGGGTGGTCTCATGGAAATATCAGTGGTGGCAGCCAAGTTGCGTCACTTTTGCGCTCCCCTTGGGATGCCTTTCGCAGCTGCAGTGTGCCTGGAGCCCAGGGCTTCCTGGTTTTAAAAGTCCTAGGCCTAAGCCTAACAGTAACCCTGGGAAGGTAAATCAGCCGGGTATTAGGGTTCTTCCTAAGGAAAAAGCTGTGAAAGCAGCCATGTTGTGGCACTTCTGCACTCCTCTTGGGATGCCTTTCACAGCTGCAGTGTGCTTGGAGCACAGGGCTTCCTGGTTAAAAAAATCCTAGCCCTAGGCTGAACCCTAACCCTAACCCTAGGCAGATAAATCAGCCTAGGTATAGGGATGGTGCCAAGGAAAAAGCTGTGAAAGCTGCCATGTTGTTGCACTTTTGTACTCCCCTTGGGATGCCTTGAACAGCTGCAGTGTGCCTGGAGCTAAGGGCTTCCTAGTTTTAAAAATCCTAGCCCTAGGCCTAAGCCTAACAGTAACCCTGGGAAGGTAAATCAGCCTGGTGTTAAGCTTCTTGCCAAGGAAAAAGCCGTGAAAGCAGCCATGTTGTGGCACTTTTGCACTCCCTTTTGGATGCCTTTCACAGCTGCAGTGTGCCTGGAACTCAGGGCTTCCTGATTTTAAAAACCCTAGCCCTAGGCCGAACCCCAACCCTAAGACGAGAAAGGCAAATCAGCCAGGATTTAGGCATGTCCCCAAGGAAAAAGCTGTGGAGGCAGGCATGTTGTGGTACTTTTGCGCTCTTCTTGGCTAGTCCTTCGCAGCTGCTGTGTTCTTGGAACTCAGGGCTTTCTGGTTAATAGAACCCTTACCCTAGGCGTAACTCAAACCTTAACCCTAGGAAGGAAAATCAGCCTATGGCTCGGGGTGGTCTCATGGAAATATCAGCGGTGGCAGCCAAGTTGCGTCACTTTTGCGCTCCCCTTGGGATGCCTTTCGCAGCTGCAGTGTGCCTGGAGCCCAGGGCTTCCTGGTTTTAAAAGTCCTAGGCCTAAGCCTAACAGTAACCCTGGGAAGGTAAATCAGCCGGGTATTAGGGTTCTTCCTAAGGGAAAAGCCGTGAAAGCAGCCATGTTGTGGCACTTCTGCGCTCCCTTTGGAATGCCTTTGGCAGATGAAGTAAGCCTGGAACTCAGGGCTTCCTGGTTAAAAAAATCCAAGCCCTAGGCTGAACCCTAACCCTAACCCTAGGCAGATAAATCAGCCTAGGTATAGGGATAGGGCCAAGGAAAAAGCTGTGAAAGCTGCCATGTGTTTGCACTTTTGTACTCCCCTTGGGATGCCTTGAACAGCTGCAGTGTGCCTGGAGCTAAGGGCTTCCTAGTTTTAAAAATCCTAGCCCTAGGCCTAAGCCTAACAGTAACCCTGGGAAGGGAAATCAGCCTGGTGTTAAGCTTCTTGCCAAGGAAAAAGCCGTGAAAGCAGCCATGTTGTGGCACTTTTGCACTCCCTTTTGGATGCCTTTCACAGCTCCAGTGTGCCTGGAACTCAGGGCTTCCTGATTTTAAAAACCCTAGCCCTAGGCCGAACCCCAACCCTAAGACGAGAAAGGCAAATCAGCCAGGAATTAGGCATGTCCCCAAGGAAAAAGCTGTGGAGGCAGGCATGTTGTGGTACTTTTGCGCTCTTCTTGGGTAGTCCTTCGCAGCTGCTGTGTTCTTGGAACTCAGGGCTTTCTGGTTAATAGAACCCTTACCCTAGGCGTAACTCAAACCTTAAGCCTAGGAAGGAAAATCAGCCTATGGCTCGGGGTGGTCTCATGGAAATATCAGTGGTGGCAGCCAAGTTGCGTCACTTTTGCGCTCCCCTTGGGATGCCTTTCGCAGCTGCAGTGTGCCTGGAGCCCAGGGCTTCCTGGTTTTAAAAGTCCTAGGCCTAAGCCTAACAGTAACCCTGGGAAGGTGAATCAGCCGGGTATTAGGGTGCTTCCTAAGGGAAAAGCCGTGAAAGCAGCCATGTTGTGGCACTTCTGCGCTCCCTTTGGAATGCCTTTGGCAGATGAAGTAAGCCTGGAACTCAGGGCTTCCTGGTTAAAGAAATCCAAGCCCTAGGCTGAACCCTAACCCTAACCCAAGGCAGATAAATCAGCCTAGGTATAGGGATGGTGCCAAGGAAAAAGCTGTGAAAGCTGCCATGTGTTTGCACTTTTGTACTCCCCTTGGGATGCCTTGAACAGCTGCAGTGTGCCTGGAGCTAAGGGCTTCCTAGTTTTAAAAATCCTAGCCCTAGGCCTAAGCCTAACAGTAACCCTGGGAAGGTAAATCAGCCTGGTGTTAGGCTTCTTGCCAAGGAAAAAGCCGTGAAAGCAGCCATGTTGTGGCACTTTTGCACTCCCTTTTGGATGCCTTTCACAGCTCCAGTGTGCCTGGAACTCAGGGCTTCCTGATTTTAAAAACCCTAGCCCTATGCCGAACCCCAACACTAAGACGAGAAAGGCAAATCAGCCAGGAATTAGGCATGTCCCCAAGGAAAAAGCTGTGGAGGCAGGCATGTTGTGGTACTTTTGCGCTCTTCTTGGGTAGTCCTTCGCAGCTGCTGTGTTCTTGGAACTCAGGGCTTTCTGGTTAATAGAACCCTTACCCTAGGCGTAACTCAAACCTTAACCCTAGGAAGGAAAATCAGCCTATGGTTCGGGATGGTCTCATGGAAATATCAGTTGTTGCAGCCATGTTGCGTCACTTTTGCACTCCCCTTGGGATGCCTTTCGCAGCTGCAGTGTGCCTGGAGCCCAGGGCTTCCTGGTTTTAAAAGTCCTAGGCCTAAGCCTAACAGTAACCCTGGGAAGGTAAATCAGCCGGGTATTAGGGTTCTTCCTAAGGAAAAAGCTGTGAAAGCAGCCATGTTGTGGCACTTCTGCACTCCGCTTGGGATGCCTTTCACAGCTGCAGTGTGCTTGGAGCACAGGGCTTCCTGGTTAAAAAAATCCAAGCCCTAGGCTGAACCCTAACCCTAACCCTAGGCAGATAAATCATCCAAGGTATAGGGATGGTGCCAAGGAAAAAGCTGTGAAAGCTGCCATGTGTTTGCACTTTTGTACTCCCCTTGGGATGCCTTGAACAGCTGCAGTGTGCCTGGAGCTAAGGGCTTCCTAGTTTTAAAAATCCTAGCCCTAGGCCTAAGCCTAACAGTAACCCTGGGAAGGTAAATCAGCCTGGTGTTAGGCTTCTTGCCAAGGAAAAAGCCGTGAAAGCAGCCATGTTGTGGCACTTTTGCACTCCCTTTTGGATGCCTTTCACAGCTCCAGTGTGCCTGGAACTCAGGGCTTCCTGATTTTAAAAACCCTAGCCCTAGGCCGAACCCCAACCCTAAGACGAGAAAGGCAAATCAGCCAGGAATTAGGCATGTCCCCAAGGAAAAAGCTGTGGAGGCAGGCATGTTGTGGTACTTTTGCGCTCTTCTTGGGTAGTCCTTCGCAGCTGCTGTGTTCTTGGAACTCAGGGCTTTCTGGTTAATAGAACCCTTACCCTAGGCGTAACTCAAATCTTAACCCTAGGAAAGCAAATCAGCCTATGGCTCGGGGTTGTCTCATGGAAATATCAGTGGTGGCAGCCAAGTTGCGTCACTTTTGCGCTCCCCTTGGGATTCCTTTCGCAGCTGCAGTGTGCCTGGAGCCCAGGGCTTCCTGGTTTTAAAAGTCCTAGGCCTAAGCCTAACAGTAACCCTGGGAAGGTGAATCAGCCGGGTATTAGGGTTCTTCCTAAGGAAAAAGCTGTGAAAGCAGCCATGTTGTGGCACTTCTGCACTCCTCTTGGGATGCCTTTCACAGCTGCAGTGTGCTTGGAGCACAGGGCTTCCTGGTTAACAAAATCCAAGCCCTAGGCTGAACCCTAACCCTAACCCTAGGCAGATAAATCAGCCTAGGTATAGGGATAGGGCCAACGAAAAAGCTGTGAAAGCTGCCATGTGTTTGCACTTTTGTACTCCCCTTGGGATGCCTTGAACAGCTGCAGTGTGCCTGGAGCTAAGGGCTTCCTAGTTTTAAAAATCCTAGCCCTAGGCCTAAGCCTAACAGTAACCCTGGGAAGGTAAATCAGCCTGGTGTTAGGCTTCTTGCCAAGGAAAAAGCCGTGAAAGCAGCCATGTTGTGGCACTTTTGCACTCCCTTTTGGATGCCTTTCACAGCTCCAGTGTGCCTGGAACTCAGGGCTTCCTGATTTTAAAAATCCTAGCCCTAGGCCGAACCCCAGCCCTAAGACGAGAAAGGCAAATCAGCCAGGAATTAGGCATGTCCCCAAGGAAAAAGCTGTGGAGGCAGGCATGTTGTGGTACTTTTGCGCTCTTCTTGGGTAGTCCTTCGCAGCTGCTGTGTTCTTGGAACTCAGGGCTTTCTGGTTAATAGAACCCTTACCCTAGGCGTAACTCAAACCTTAACCCTAGGAAGGAAAATCAGCCTATGGCTCGGGGTGGTCTCATGGAAATATCAGTGGTGGCAGCCAAGTTGCGTCACTTTTGCGCTCCCCTTGGGATGCCTTTCGCAGCTGCAGTGTGCCTGGAGCCCAGGGCTTCCTGGTTTTAAAAGTCCTAGGCCTAAGCCTAACAGTAACCCTGGGAAGGTAAATCAGCCGGGTATTAGGGTTCTTCCTAAGGGAAAAGCCGTGAAAGCAGCCATGTTGTGGCACTTCTGCGCTCCCTTTGGGATGCCTTTGGCAGATGAAGTAAGCCTGGAACTCAGGGCTTCCTGGTTAAAGAAATCCAAGCCCTAGGCTGAAGCCTAACCCTAACCCTAGGCAGATAAATCATCAAAGGTATAGGGATGGTGCCAAGGAAAAAGCTGTGAAAGCTGCCATGTTGTTGCACTTTTGTACTCCCCTTGGGATGCCTTGAACAGCTGCAGTGTGCCTGGAGCTAAGGGCTTCCTAGTTTTAAAATTCCTAGCCCTAGGCCTAAGCCTAACAGTAACCCTGGGAAGGTAAATCAGCCTGGTGTTAGGCTTCTTGCCAAGGAAAAAGCCGTGAAAGCAGCCATGTTGTGGCACTTTTGCACTCCCTTTTGGATGCCTTTCACAGCTCCAGTGTGCCTGGAACTCAGGGCTTCCTGATTTTAAAAATCCTAGCCCTAGGCCGAACCCCAGCCCTAAGACGAGAAAGGCAAATCAGCCAGGAATTAGGCATGTCCCCAAGGAAAAAGCTGTGGAGGCAGGCATGTTGTGGTACTTTTGCGCTCTTCTTGGCTAGTCCTTCGCAGCTGCTGTGTTCTTGGAACTCAGGGCTTTCTGGTTAATAGAACCCTTACCCTAGGCGTAACTCAAACCTTAACCCTAGGAAGGAAAATCAGCCTATGGCTCGGGGTGGTCTCATGGAAATATCAGTGGTGGCAGCCAAGTTGCGTCACTTTTGCGCTCCCCTTGGGATGCCTTTCGCAGCTGCAGTGTGCCTGGAGCCCAGGGCTTCCTGGTTTTAAAAGTCCTAGGCCTAAGCCTAACAGTAACCCTGGGAAGGTAAATCAGCCGGGTATTAGGGTTCTTCCTAAGGAAGAAGCTGTGAAAGCAGCCATGTTGTGGCACTTCTGCACTCCTCTTGGGATGCCTTTCACAGCTGCAGTGTGCTTGGAGCACAGGGCTTCCTGGTTAAAGAAATCCAAGCCCTAGGCTGAACCCTAACCCTAACCCTAGGCAGATAAATCAGCCTAGTTATAGGGATAGGGCCAACGAAAAAGCTGTGAAAGCTGCCATGTGTTTGCACTTTTGTACTCCCCTTGGGATGCCTTGAACAGCTGCAGTGTGCCTGGAGCTAAGGGCTTCCTAGTTTCAAAAATCCTAGCCCTAGGCCTAAGCCTAACAGTAACCCTGGGAAGGTAAATCAGCCTGGTGTTAAGCTTCTTGCCAAGGAAAAAGCCGTGAAAGCAGCCATGTTGTGGCACTTTTGCACTCCCTTTTGGATGCCTTTCACAGCTCCAGTGTGCCTGGAACTCAGGGCTTCCTGATTTTAAAAACCCTAGCCCTAGGCCGAACCCCAGCCCTAAGACGAGAAAGGCAAATCAGCCAGGAATTAGGCATGTCCCCAAGGAAAAAGCTGTGGAGGCAGGCATGTTGTGGTACTTTTGCGCTCTTCTTGGGTAGTCCTTCGCAGCTGCTGTGTTCTTGGAACTCAGGGCGTTCTGGTTAATAGAACCCTTACCCTAGGCGTAACTCAAACCTTAAGCCTAGGAAGGAAAATCAGCCTATGGCTCGGGGTGGTCTCATGGAAATATCAGTTGTTGCAGCCATGTTGCGTCACTTTTGCGCTCCCCTTGGGATGCCTTTCGCAGCTGCAGTGTGCCTGGAGCCCAGGGCTTCCTGGTTTTAAAAGTCCTAGGCCTAAGCCTAACAGTAACCCTGGGAAGGTAAATCAGCCGGGTATTAGGGTTCTTCCTAAGGAAAAAGCTGTGAAAGCAGCCATGTTGTGGCACTTCTGCACTCCTCTTGGGATGCCTTTCACAGCTGCAGTGTGCTTGGAGCACAGGGCTTCCTGGTTAAAAAAATCCAAGCCCTAGGCTGAACCCTAACCCTAACCCTAGGCAGATAAATCAGCCTAGGTATAGGGATAGGGCCAACGAAAAAGCTGTGAAAGCTGCCATGTGTTTGCACTTTTGTACTCCCGTTGGGATGCCTTGAACAGCTGCAGTGTGCCTGGAGCTAAGGGCTTCCTAGTTTTAAAATTCCTAGCCCTAGGCCTAAGCCTAACAGTAACCCTGGGAAGGTAAATCAGCCTGGTGTTAGGCTTCTTGCCAAGGAAAAAGCCGTGAAAGCAGCCATGTTGTGGCACTTTTGCACTCCCTTTTGGATGCCTTTCACAGCTCCAGTGTGCCTGGAACTCAGGGCTTCCTGATTTTAAAAATCCTAGCCCTAGGCCGAACCCCAGCCCTAAGACGAGAAAGGCAAATCAGCCAGGAATTAGGCATGTCCCCAAGGAAAAAGCTGTGGAGGCAGGCATGTTGTGGTACTTTTGCGCTCTTCTTGGCTAGTCCTTCGCAGCTGCTGTGTTCTTGGAACTCAGGGCTTTCTGGTTAATAGAACCCTTACCCTAGGCGTAACTCAAACCTTAAGCCTAGGAAGGAAAATCAGCCTATGGCTCGGGGTGGTCTCATGGAAATATCAGTGGTGGCAGCCAAGTTGCGTCACTTTTGCGCTCCCCTTGGGATGCCTTTCGCAGCTGCAGTGTGCCTGGAGCCCAGGGCTTCCTGGTTTTAAAAGTCCTAGGCCTAAGCCTAACAGTAACCCTGGGAAGGTAAATCAGCCGGGTATTAGGGTTCTTCCTAAGGAAAAAGCTGTGAAAGCAGCCATGTTGTGGCACTTCTGCACTCCGCTTGGGATGCCTTTCACAGCTGCAGTGTGCTTGGAGCACAGGGCTTCCTGGTTAAAAAAATCCAAGCCCTAGGCTGAACCCTAACCCTAACCCTAGGCAGATAAATCAGCCTAGGTATAGGGATGGGGCCATGGAAAAAGCTGTGAAAGCTGCCATGTTGTTGCACTTTTGTACTCCCCTTGGGATGCCTTGAACAGCTGCAGTGTGCCTGGAGCTAAGGGCTTCCTAGTTTTAAAAATCCTAGCCCTAGGCCTAAGCCTAACAGTAACCCTGGGAAGGTAAATCAGCCTGGTGTTAAGCTTCTTGCCAAGGAAAAAGCCGTGAAAGCAGCCATGTTGTGGCACTTTTGCACTCCATTTTGGATGCCTTTCACAGCTCCAGTGTGCCTGGAACTCAGGGCTTCCTGATTTTAAAAACCCTAACCCTAGGCCGAACCCCAACCCTAAGACGGGAAAGGCAAATCAGCCAGGAATTAGGCATGTCCCCAAGGAAAAAGCGGTGGAGGCAGGCATGTTGTGGTACTTTTGCGCTCTTCTTGGCTAGTCCTTCGCAGCTGCTGTGTTCTTGGAACTCAGGGCTTTCTGGTTAATAGAACCCTTACCCTAGGCGTAACTCAAACCTTAACCCTAGGAAGGAAAATCAGCCTATGGCTCGGGGTGGTATCATGGAAATATCAGTGGTGGCAGCCAAGTTGCGTCACTTTTGCGCTCCCCTTGGGATGCCTTTCGCAGCTGCAGTGTGCCTGGAGCCCAGGGCTTCCTGGTTTTAAAAGTCCTAGGCCTAAGCCTAACAGTAACCCTGGGAAGGTGAATCAGCCGGGTATTAGGGTTCTTCCTAAGGAAAAAGCTGTGAAAGCAGCCATGTTGTGGCACTTCTGCACTCCTCTTGGGATGCCTTTCACAGCTGCAGTGTGCTTGGAGCACAGGGCTTCCTGGTTAAAAAAATCCAAGCCCTAGGCTGAACCCTAACCCTAACCCTAGGCAGATAAATCAGCCTAGGTATAGGGATAGGACCAACGAAAAAGCTGTGAAAGCTGCCATGTGTTTGCACTTTTGTACTCCCCTTGGGATGCCTTGAACAGCTGCAGTGTGCCTGGAGCTAAGGGCTTCCTAGTTTTAAAAATCCTAGCCCTAGGCCTAAGCCTAACAGTAACCCTGGGAAGGTAAATCAGCCTGCTGTTAAGCTTCTTGCCAAGGAAAAAGCCGTGAAAGCAGCCATGTTGTGGCACTTTTGCACTCCCTTTTGGATGCCTTTCACAGCTCCAGTGTGCCTGGAACTCAGGGCTTCCTGATTTTAAAAACCCTAGCCCTAGGCCGAACCCCAGCCCTAAGACGAGAAAGGCAAATCAGCCAGGAATTAGGCATGTCCCCAAGGAAAAAGCTGTGGAGGCAGGCATGTTGTGGTACTTTTGCGCTCTTCTTGGGTAGTCCTTCGCAGCTGCTGTGTTCTTGGAACTCAGGGCTTTCTGGTTAATAGAACCCTTACCCTAGGCGTAACTCAAACCTTAAGCCTAGGAAGGAAAATCAGCCTATGGCTCGGGGTGGTCTCATGGAAATATCAGTGGTGGCAGCCAAGTTGCGTCACTTTTGCGCTCCCCTTGGGATGCCTTTCGCAGCTGCAGTGTGCCTGGAGCCCAGGGCTTCCTGGTTTTAAAAGTCCTAGGCCTAAGCCTAACAGTAACCCTGGGAAGGTGAATCAGCCGGGTATTAGGGTTCTTCCTAAGGGAAAAGCCGTGAAAGCAGCCATGTTGTGGCACTTCTGCGCTCCCTTTGGAATGCCTTTGGCAGATGAAGTAAGCCTGGAACTCAGGGCTTCCTGGTTAAAGAAATCCAAGCCCTAGGCTGAAGCCTAACCCTAACCCTAGGCAGATAAATCATCCAAGGTATAGGGATGGTGCCAAGGAAAAAGCTGTGAAAGCTGCCATGTTGTTACACTTTTGTACTCCCCTTGGGATGCCTTGAACAGCTGCAGTGTGCCTGGAGCTAAGGGCTTCCTAGTTTTAAAATTCCTAGCCCTAGGCCTAAGCCTAACAGTAACCCTGGGAAGGTAAATCAGCCTGGTGTTAGGCTTCTTGCCAAGGAAAAAGCCGTGAAAGCAGCCATGTTGTGGCACTTTTGCACTCCCTTTTGGATGCCTTTCACAGCTCCAGTGTGCCTGGAACTCAGGGCTTCCTGATTTTAAAAATCCTAGCCCTAGGCCGAACCCCAGCCCTAAGACGAGAAAGGCAAATCAGCCAGGAATTAGGCATGTCCCCAAGGAAAAAGCTGTGGAGGCAGGCATGTTGTGGTACTTTTGCGCTCTTCTTGGGTAGTCCTTCGCAGCTGCTGTGTTCTTGGAACTCAGGGCTTTCTGGTTAATAGAACCCTTACCCTAGGCGTAACTCAAACCTTAACCCTAGGAAGGAAAATCAGCCTATGGCTCGGGGTGGTCTCATGGAAATATCAGTGGTGGCAGCCAAGTTGCGTCACTTTTGCGCTCCCCTTGGGATGCCTTTCGCAGCTGCAGTGTGCCTGGAGCCCAGGGCTTCCTGGTTTTAAAAGTCCTAGGCCTAAGCCTAACAGTAACCCTGGGAAGGTAAATCAGCCGGGTATTAGGGTTCTTCCTAAGGAAAAAGCTGTGAAAGCATCCATGTTGTGGCACTTCTGCACTCCTCTTGGGATGCCTTTCACAGCTGCAGTGTGCTTGGAGCACAGGGCTTCCTGGTTAAAGAAATCCAAGCCCTAGGCTGAACCCTAACCCTAACCCTAGGCAGATAAATCAGCCTAGGTATAGGGATAGGGCCAACGAAAAAGCTGTGAAAGCTGCCATGTGTTTGCACTTTTGTACTCCCCTTGGGATGCCTTGAACAGCTGCAGTGTGCCTGGAGCTAAGGGCTTCCTAGTTTCAAAAATCCTAGCCCTAGGCCTAAGCCTAACAGTAACCCTGGGAAGGTAAATCAGCCTGGTGTTAAGCTTCTTGCCAAGGAAAAAGCCGTGAAAGCAGCCATGTTGTGGCACTTTTGCACTCCCTTTTGGATGCCTTTCACAGCTCCAGTGTGCCTGGAACTCAGGGCTTCCTGATTTTAAAAACCCTAGCCCTAGGCCGAACCCCAGCCCTAAGACGAGAAAGGCAAATCAGCATGGAATTAGGCATGTCCCCAAGGAAAAAGCTGTGGAGGCAGGCATGTTGTAGTACTTTTGCGCTCTTCTTGGGTAGTCCTTCGCAGCTGCTGTGTTCTTGGAACTCAGGGCTTTCTGGTTAATAGAACCCTTACCCTAGGCGTAACTCAAACCTTAACCCTAGGAAGGAAAATCAGCCTATGGCTCGGGGTGGTCTCATGGAAATATCAGTGGTGGCAGCCAAGTTGCGTCACTTTTGCGCTCCCCTTGGGATGCCTTTCGCAGCTGCAGTGTGCCTGGAGCCCAGGGCTTCCTGGTTTTAAAAGTCCTAGGCCTAAGCCTAACAGTAACCCTGGGAAGGTAAATCAGCCGGGTATTAGGGTTCTTCCTAAGGGAAAAGCCGTGAAAGCAGCCATGTTGTGGCACTTCTGCACTCCCTTTGGAATGCCTTTGGCAGATGAAGTAAGCCTGAAACTCAGGGCTTCCTGGTTAAAGAAATCCAAGCCCTAGGCTGAACCCTAACCCTAACCCTAGGCAGATAAATCAGCCTAGGTATAGGGATAGGGCCAACGAAAAAGCTGTGAAAGCTGCCATGTGTTTGCACTTTTGTACTCCCCTTGGGATGCCTTGAACAGCTGCAGTGTGCCTGGAGCTAAGGGCTTCCTAGTTTTAAAAATCCTAGCCCTAGGCCTAAGCCTAACAGTAACCCTGGGAAGGTAAATCAGCCTGGTGTTAGGCTTCTTGCCAAGGAAAAAGCCGTGAAAGCAGCCATGTTGTGGCACTTTTGCACTCCCTTTTGGATGCCTTTCACAGCTCCAGTGTGCCTGGAACTCAGGGCTTCCTGATTTTAAAAATCCTAGCCCTAGGCCGAACCCCAGCCCTAAGACGAGAAAGGCAAATCAGCCAGGAATTAGGCATGTCCCCAAGGAAAAAGCTGTGGAGGCAGGCATGTTGTGGTACTTTTGCGCTCTTCTTGGGTAGTCCTTCGCAGCTGCTGTGTTCTTGGAACTCAGGGCTTTCTGGTTAATAGAACCCTTACCCTAGGCGTAACTCAAACCTTAAGCCTAGGAAGGAAAATCAGCCTATGGCTCGGGGTGGTCTCATGGAAATATCAGTGGTGGCAGCCAAGTTGCGTCACTTTTGCGCTCCCCTTGGGATGCCTTTCGCAGCTGCAGTGTGCCTGGAGCCCAGGGCTTCCTGGTTTTAAAAGTCCTAGGCCTAAGCCTAACAGTAACCCTGGGAAGGTAAATCAGCCGGGTATTAGGGTTCTTCCTAAGGGAAAAGCCGTGAAAGCAGCCATGTTGTGGCACTTCTGCGCTCCCTTTGGAATGCCTTTGGCAGATGAAGTAAGCCTGGAACTCAGGGCTTCCTGGTTAAAGAAATCCAAGCCCTAGGCTGAACCCTAACCCTAACCCTAGGCAGATAAATCAGCCTAGGTATAGGGATGGGGCCATGGAAAAAGCTGTGAAAGCTGCCATGTTGTTGCAGTTTGTACTCCCCTTGGGATGCCTTGAACACCTGCAGTGTGCCTGGAGCTAAGGGCTTCCTAGTTTTAAAAATCCTAGCCCTAGGCCTAAGCCTAACAGTAACCCTGGGAAGGTAAATCAGCCTGGTGTTAAGCTTCTTGCCAAGGAAAAAGCCGTGAAAGCAGCCATGTTGTGGCACTTTTGCACTCCATTTTGGATGCCTTTCACAGCTCCAGTGTGCCTGGAACTCAGGGCTTCCTGATTTTAAAAACCCTAGCCCTAGGCCGAACCCCAACCCTAAGACGAGAAAGGCAAATCAGCCAGGAATTAGGCATGTCCCCAAGGAAAAAGCTGTGGAGGCAGGCATGTTGTGGTACTTTTGCGCTCTTCTTGGGCAGTCCTTCGCAGCTGCTGTGTTCTTGGAACTCAGGGCTTTCTGGTTAATAGAACCCTTACCCTAGGCGTAACTCAAACCTTAAGCCTAGGAAGGAAAATCAGCCTATGGCTCAGGGTGGTCTCATGGAAATATCAGTGGTGGCAGCCAAGTTGCGTCACTTTTGCGCTCCCCTTGGGATGCCTTTCGCAGCTGCAGTGTGCCTGGAGCCCAGGGCTTCCTGGTTTTAAAAGTCCTAGGCCTAAGCCTAACAGTAACCCTGGGAAGGTAAATCAGCCGGGTATTAGGGTTCTTCCTAAGGAAAAAGCTGTGAAAGCAGACATGTTGTGGCACTTCTGCACTCCTCTTGGGATGCCTTTCACAGCTGCAGTGTGCTTGGAGCACAGGGCTTCCTGGTTAAAAAAATCCAAGCCCTAGGCTGAACCCTAACCCTAACCCTAGGCAGATAAATCAGCCTAGGTATAGGGATGGTGCCAAGGAAAAAGCTGTGAAAGCTGCCATGTGTTTGCACTTTTGTACTCCCCTTGGGATGCCTTGAACAGCTGCAGTGTGCCTGGAGCTAAGGGCTTCCTAGTTTTAAAAATCCTAGCCCTAGGCCTAAGCCTAACAGTAACCCTGGGAAGGTAAATCAGCCTGGTGTTAAGCTTCTTGCCAAGGAAAAAGCCGTGAAAGCAGCCATGTTGTGGCACTTTTGCACTCCCTTTTGGATGCCTTTCACAGCTCCAGTGTGCCTGGAACTCAGGGCTTCCTGATTTTAAAAACCCTAGCCCTAGGCCGAACCCCAGCCCTAAGACGAGAAAGGCAAATCAGCATGGAATTAGGCATGTCCCCAAGGAAAAAGCTGTGGAGGCAGGCATGTTGTGGTACTTTTGCGCTCTTCTTGGGTAGTCCTTCGCAGCTGCTGTGTTCTTGGAACTCAGGGCTTTCTGGTTAATAGAACCCTTACCCTAGGCGTAACTCAAACCTTAACCCTAGGAAGGAAAATCAGCCTATGGCTCAGGGTGGTCTCATGGAAATATCAGTGGTGGCAGCCAAGTTGCGTCACTTTTGCGCTCCCCTTGGGATGCCTTTCGCAGCTGCAGTGTGGCTGGAGCCCAGGGCTTCCTGGTTTTAAAAGTCCTAGGCCTAAGCCTAACAGTAACCCTGGGAAGGTAAATCAGCCGGGTATTAGGGTTCTTCCAAAGGGAAAAGCCGTGAAAGCAGCCATGTTGTGGCACTTCTGCACTCCCTTTGGAATGCCTTTGGCAGATGAAGTAAGCCTGAAACTCAGGGCTTCCTGGTTAAAGAAATCCAAGCCCTAGGCTGAAGCCTAACCCTAAACCTAGGCAGATAAATCATCGTAGGTATAGGGATGGTGCCAAGGAAAAAGCTGTGAAAGCTGCCATGTGTTTGCACTTTTGTACTCCCCTTGGGATGCCTTGAACAGCTGCAGTGTGCCTGGAGCTAAGGGCTTCCTAGTTTTAAAAATCCTAGCCCTAGGCCTAAGCCTAACAGTAACCCTGGGAAGGTAAATCAGCCTGGTGTTAGGCTTCTTGCCAAGGAAAAAGCCGTGAAAGCAGCCATGTTGTGGCACTTTTGCACTCCCTTTTGGATGCCTTTCACAGCTCCAGTGTGCCTGGAACTCAGGGCTCCCTGATTTTAAAAACCCTAGCCCTAGGCCGAACCCCAGCCCTAAGACGAGAAAGGCAAATCAGCCAGGAATTAGGCATGTCCCCAAGGAAAAAGCTGTGGAGGCAGGCATGTTGTGGTACTTTTGCGCTCTTCTTGGCTAGTCCTTCGCAGCTGCTGTGTTCTTGGAACTCAGGGCTTTCTGGTTAATAGAACCCTTACCCTAGGCGTAACTCAAACCTTAAGCCTAGGAAGGAAAATCAGCCTATGGGTCGGGGTGGTCTCATGGAAATATCAGTGGTGGCAGCCAAGTTTCGTCACTTTTGCGCTCCCCTTGGGATGCCTTTCGCAGCTGCAGTGTGCCTGGAGCCCAGGGCTTCCTGGTTTTAAAAGTCCTAGGCCTAAGCCTAACAGTAACCCTGGGAAGGTAAATCAGCCGGGTATTAGGGTTCTTCCTAAGGGAAAAGCCGTGAAAGCAGCCATGTAGTGACACTTCTGCACTCCCTTTGGAATGCCTTTGGCAGATGAAGTAAGCCTGAAACTCAGGGCTTCCTGGTTAAAGAAATCCAAGCCCTAGGCTGAACCCTAACCCTAAACCTAGGCAGATAAATCAGCCTAGGTATAGGGATGGTGCCAAGGAAAAAGCTGTGAAAGCTGCCATGTGTTTGCACTTTTGTACTCCCCTTGGGATGCCTTGAACAGCTGCAGTGTGCCTGGAGCTAAGGGCTTCCTAGTTTTAAAAATCCTAGCCCTAGGCCTAAGCCTAACAGTAACCCTGGGAAGGTAAATCAGCCTGGTGTTAGGCTTCTTGCCAAGGAAAAAGCCGTGAAAGCAGCCATGTTGTGGCACTTTTGCACTCCCTTTTGGATGCCTTTCACAGCTCCAGTGTGCCTCGAACTCAGGGCTTCCTGATTTTAAAAACCCTAGCCCTAGGCCGAACCCCAACCCTAAGACGAGAAAGGCAAATCAGCCAGGAATTAGGCATGTCCCCAAGGAAAAAGCTGTGGAGGCAGGCATGTTGTGGTACTTTTGCGCTCTTCTTGGCTAGTCCTTCGCAGCTGCTGTGTTCTTGGAACTCAGGGCTTTCTGGTTAATAGAACCCTTACCCTAGGCGTAACTCAAACCTTAACCCTAGGAAGGAAAATCAGCCTCTGGCTCGGGGTGGTCTCATGGAAATATCAGTGGTGGCAGCCAAGTTGCGTCACTTTTGCGCTCCCCTTGGGATGCCTTTCGCAGCTGCAGTGTGCCTGGAGCCCAGGGCTTCCTGGTTTTAAAAGTCCTAGGCCTAAGCCTAACAGTAACCCTAGGAAGGGAAATCAGCCGGGTATTAGGGTTCTTCCAAAGGGAAAAGCCGTGAAAGCAGCCATGTTGTGGCGCTTCTGCGCTCCCTTTGGGATGCCTTTGGCAGATGAAGTAAGCCTGGAACTCAGGGCTTCCTGGTTAAAAAAATCCAAGCCCTAGGCTGAACCCTAACCCTAACCCTAGGCAGATAAATCATCCAAGGTATAGGGATGGTGCCAAGGAAAAAGCTGTGAAAGCTGCCATGTGTTTGCACTTTTGTACTCCCCTTGGGATGCCTTGAACAGCTGCAGTGTGCCTGGAGCTAAGGGCTTCCTAGTTTTAAAAATCCTAGCCCTAGGCCTAAGCCTAACAGTAACCCTGGGAAGGTAAATCAGCCTGGTGTTAAGCTTCTTGCCAAGGAAAAAGCCGTGAAAGCAGCCATGTTGTGGCACTTTTGCACTCCCTTTTGGATGCCTTTCACAGCTCCAGTGTGCCTGGAACTCAGGGCTTCCTGATTTTAAAAACCCTAGCCCTAGGCCGAACCCCAACCCTAAGACGAGAAAGGCAAATCAGCCAGGAATTAGGCATGTCCCCAAGGAAAAAGCTGTGGAGGCAGGCATGTTGTGGTACTTTTGCGCTCTTCTTGGGTAGTCCTTCGCAGCTGCTGTGTTCTTGGAACTCAGGGCTTTCTGGTTAATAGAACCCTTACCCTAGGCGTAACTCAAACCTTAACCCTAGGAAGGAAAATCAGCCTATGGCTCGGGGTGGTCTCATGGAAATATCAGTGGTGGCAGCCAAGTTGCGTCACTTTTGCGCTCCCCTTGGGATGCCTTTCGCAGCTGCAGTGTGCCTGGAGCCCAGGGCTTCCTGGTTTTAAAAGTCCTAGGCCTAAGCCTAACAGTAACCCTGGGAAGGTGAATCAGCCGGGTATTAGGGTTCTTCCTAAGGGAAAAGCCGTGAAAGCAGCCATGTTGTGGCGCTTCTGCACTCCTCTTGGGATGCCTTTCACAGCTGCAGTGTGCTTGGAGCACAGGGCTTCCTGGTTAAAAAAATCCAAGCCCTAGGCTGAACCCTAACCCTAACCCTAGGCAGATAAATCATCCAAGGTATAGGGATGGTGCCAAGGAAAAAGCTGTGAAAGCTGCCATGTGTTTGCACTTTTGTACTCCCCTTGGGATGCCTTGAACAGCTGCAGTGTGCCTGGAGCTAAGGGCTTCCTAGTTTTAAAAATCCTAGCCCTAGGCCTAAGCCTAACAGTAACCCTGGGAAGGTAAATCAGCCTGGTGTTAAGCTTCTTGCCAAGGAAAAAGCCGTGAAAGCAGCCATGTTGTGGCACTTTTGCACTCCCTTTTGGATGCCTTTCACAGCTCCAGTGTGCCTGGAACTCAGGGCTTCCTGATTTTAAAAACCCTAGCCCTAGGCCGAACCCCAACCCTAAGACGAGAAAGGCAAATCAGCAAGGAATTAGGCATGTCCCCAAGGAAAAAGCTGTGGAGGCAGGCATGTTGTGGTACTTTTGCGCTCTTCTTGGGTAGTCCTTCGCAGCTGCTGTGTTCTTGGAACTCAGGGCTTTCTGGTTAATAGAACACTTACCCTAGGCGTAACTCAAACCTTAAGCCTAGGAAGGAAAATCAGCCTATGGTTCGGGATGCTCTCATGGAAATATCAGTGGTGGCAGCCAAGTTGCGTCACTTTTGCGCTCCCCTTGGGATGCCTTTCGCAGCTGCAGTGTGCCTGGAGCCCAGGGCTTCCTGGTTTTAAAAGTCCTAGGCCTAAGCCTAACAGTAACCCTGGGAAGGTAAATCAGCCGGGTATTAGGGTTCTTCCTAAGGGAAAAGCTGTGAAAGGAGCCATGTTGTGGCACTTCTGCACTCTTCTTGGGATGCCTTTCACAGCTGCAGTGTGCTTGGAGCACAGGGCTTCCTGGTTAAAAAAATCCAAGCCCTAGGCTGAACCCTAACCCTAACCCTAGGCAGATAAATCAGCCTAGGTATAGGGATAGGGCCAAGGAAAAAGCTGTGAAAGCTGCCATGTGTTTGCACTTTTGTACTCCACTTGGGATGCCTTGAACAGCTGCAGTGTGCCTGGAGCTAAGGGCTTCCTAGTTTTAAAAATCCTAGCCCTAGGCCTAAGCCTAACAGTAACCCTGGGAAGGTAAATCAGCCTGGTGTTAAGCTTCTTGCCAAGGAAAAAGCCGTGAAAGCAGCCATGTTGTGGCACTTTTGCACTCCCTTTTGGATGCCTTTCACAGCTCCAGTGTGCCTGGAACTCAGGGCTTCCTGATTTTAAAAACCCTAGCCCTAGGCCGAACCCCAACCCGAAGACGAGAAAGGCAAATCAGCCAGGAATTAGGCATGTCCCCAAGGAAAAAGCTGTGGAGGCAGGCATGTTGTGGTACTTTTGCGCTCTTCTTGGGTAGTCCTTCGCAGCTGCTGTGTTCTTGGAACTCAGGGCTTTCTGGTTAATAGAACCCTTACCCTAGGCGTAACTCAAACCTTAACCCTAGGAAGGAAAATCAGCTTATGGTTCGGGATGCTCTCATGGAAATATCAGTGGTGGCAGCCAAGTTGCGTCACTTTTGCGCTCCCCTTGGGATGCCTTTCGCAGCTGCAGTGTGCCTGGAGCCCAGGGCTTCCTGGTTTTAAAAGTCCTAGGCCTAAGCCTAACAGTAACCCTGGGAAGGTAAATCAGCCGGGTATTAGGGTTCTTCCTAAGGAAAAAGCTGTGAAAGGAGCCATGTTGTGGCACTTCTGCACTCTTCTTGGGATGCCTTTCACAGCTGCAGTGTGCTTGGAGCACAGGGCTTCCTGGTTAAACAAATCCAAGCCCTAGGCTGAACCCTAACCCTAACCCTAGGCAGATAAATCAGCCTAGGTATAGGGATGGGGCCAAGGAAAAAGCTGTGAAAGCTGCCATGTGTTTGCACTTTTGTACTCCACTTGGGATGCCTTGAACAGCTGCAGTGTGCCTGGAGCTAAGGGCTTCCTAGTTTTAAAATTCCTAGCCCTAGGCCTAAGCCTAACAGTAACCCTGGGAAGGTAAATCAGCCTGGTGTTAGGCTTCTTGCCAAGGAAAAAGCCGTGAAAGCAGCCATGTTGTGGCACTTTTGCACTCCCTTTTGGATGCCTTTCACAGCTCCAGTGTGCCTGGAACTCAGGGCTTCCTGATTTTAAAAACCCTAGCCCTAGGCCGAACCCCAACCCTAAGACGAGAAAGGCAAATCAGCCAGGAATTAGGCATGTCCCCAAGGAAAAAGCTGTGGAGGCAGGCATGTTGTGGTACTTTTGCGCTCTTCTTGGGTAGTCCTTCGCAGCTGCTGTGTTCTTGGAACTCAGGGCTTTCTGGTTAATAGAACCCTTACCCTAGGCGTAACTCAAACCTTAACCCTAGGAAGGAAAATCAGCCTATGGCTCGGGGTGGTCTCATGGAAATATCAGTGGTGGCAGCCAAGTTGCGTCACTTTTGCGCTCCCCTTGGGATGCCTTTCGCAGCAGCAGTGTGCCTGGAGCCCAGGGCTTCCTGGTTTTAAAAGTCCTAGGCCTAAGCCTAACAGTAACCCTGGGAAGGTAAATCAGCCGGGTATTAGGGTTCTTCCTAAGGGAAAAGCTGTGAAAGCAGCCATGTTGTGGCACTTCTGCACTCCTCTTGGGATGCCTTTCACAGCTGCAGTGTGCTTGGAGCACAGGGCTTCCTGGTTAAAGAAATCCAAGCCCTAGGCTGAACCCTGACCCTACCTGTAGTCAGAAAAATCAGCCTAGGTATAGGGATGGTGCCAAGGAAAAAGCTGTGAAAGCTGCCATGTGTTTGCACTTTTGTACTCCCCTTGGGATGCCTTGAACAGCTGCAGTGTGCCTGGAGCTAAGGGCTTCCTAGTTTTAAAAATCCTAGCCCTAGGCCTAAGCCTAACAGTAACCCTGGGAAGGTAAATCTGCCTGGTGTTAGGCTTCTTGCCAAGGAAAAAGCCGTGAAAGCAGCCATGTTGTGGCACTTTTGCACTCCCTTTTGGATGCCTTTCACAGCTCCAGTGTGCCTGGAACTCAGGGCTTCCTGATTTTAAAAACCCTAGCCCTAGGCCGAACCCCAACCCTAAGACGAGAAAGGCAAATCAGCCAGGAATTAGGCATGTCCCCAAGGAAATAGCTGTGGAGGCAGGCATGTTGTGGTACTTTTGCGCTCTTCTTGGGTAGTCCTTCGCAGCTGCTGTGTTCTTGGAACTCAGGGCTTTCTGGTTAATAGAACCCTTACCCTAGGCGTAACTCAAACCTTAACCCTAGGAAGGAAAATCAGCCTATGGCTCGGGGTGGTCTCATGGAAATATCAGTGGTGGCAGCCAAGTTGCGTCACTTTTGCGCTCCCCTTGGGATGCCTTTCGCAGCTGCAGTGTGCCTGGAGCCCAGGGCTTCCTGATTTTAAAAGTCCTAGGCCTAAGCCTAACAGTAACCCTAGGAAGGTAAATCAGCCGGGTATTAGGGTTCTTCGTAAGGGAAAAGCCGTGAAAGCAGCCATGTTGTGGCACTTCTGCGCTCCCTTTGGGATGCCTTTGGCAGATGAAGTAAGCCTGGAACTCAGGGCTTCCTGGTTAAAAAAATCCAAGCCCTAGGCTGAAGCCTAACCCTAAACCTAGGCAGATAAATCAGCCTAGGTATAGGGATGGTGCCAAGGAAAAAGCTGTGAAAGCTGCCATGTGTTTGCACTTTTGTACTCCCCTTGGGATGCCTTGAACAGCTGCAGTGTGCCTGGAGCTAAGGGCTTCCTAGTTTTAAAAATCCTAGCCCTAGGCCTAAGCCTAACAGTAACCCTGGGAAGGTAAATCAGCCTGGCGTTAAGCTTCTTGCCAAGGAAAAAGCCGTGAAAGCAGCCATGTTGTGGCACTTTTGCACTCCCTTTTGGATGCCTTTCACAGCTCCAGTGTGCCTGGAACTCAGGGCTTCCTGATTTTAAAAACCCTAGCCCTAGGCCGAACCCCAACCCTAAGACGAGAAAGGCAAATCAGCCAGGAATTAGGCATGTCCCCAAGGAAAAAGCTGTGGAGGCAGGCATGTTGTGGTACTTTTGCGCTCTTCTTGGGTAGTCCTTCGCAGCTGCTGTGTTCTTGGAACTCAGGGCTTTCTGGTTAATAGAACCCTTACCCTAGGCGTAACTCAAACCTTAACCCTAGGAAGGAAAATCAGCCTATGGCTCGGGGTGGTCTCATGGAAATATCAGTGGTGGCAGCCAAGTTGCGTCACTTTTGCGCTCCCCTTGGGATGCCTTTCGCAGCTGCAGTGTGCCTGGAGCCCAGGGCTTCCTGGTTTTAAAAGTCCTAGGCCTAAGCCTAACAGTAACCCTGGGAAGGTAAATCAGCCGGGTATTAGGGTTCTTCCTAAGGAAAAAGCCGTGAAAGCAGCCATGTTGTGGCACTTCTGCACTCCTCTTGGGATGCCTTTCACAGCTGCAGTGTGCCTGGAGCACAGGGCTTCCTGGTTAAAATAATCCAAGCCCTAGGCTGAAGCCTAACCCTAACCCTAGGCAGATAAATCAGCCTAGGTATAGGGATAGGGCCAAGGAAAAAGCTGTGAAAGCTGCCATGTGTTTGCACTTTTGTACTCCCCTTGGGATGCCTTGAACAGCTGCAGTGTGCCTGGAGCTAAGGGCTTCCTAGTTTTAAAAATCCTAGCCCTAGGCCTAAGCCTAACAGTAACCCTGGGAAGGTAAATCAGCCTGGTGTTAGGCTTCTTGCCAAGGAAAAAGCCGTGAAAGCAGCCATGTTGTGGCACTTTTGCACTCCCTTTTGGATGCCTTTCACAGCTCCAGTGTGCCTGGAACTCAGGGCTTCCTGATTTTAAAAACCCTAGCCCTAGGCCGAACCCCAACCCTAAGACGAGAAAGGCAAATCAGCCAGGAATTAGGCATGTCCCCAAGGAAATAGCTGTGGAGGCAGGCATGTTGTGGTACTTTTGCGCTCTTCTTGGGTAGTCCTTCGCAGCTGCTGTGTTCTTGGAACTCAGGGCGTTCTGGTTAATAGAACCCTTACCCTAGGCGTAACTCAAACCTTAACCCTAGGAAGGAAAATCAACCTATGGTTCGGGATGGTCTCATGGAAATATCAGTGGTGGCAGCCAAGTTGCGTCACTTTTGCGCTCCCCTTGGGATGCCTTTCGCAGCTGCAGTGTGCCTGGAGCCCAGGGCTTCCTGGTTTAAAAAGTCCTAGGCCTAAGCCTAACAGTAACCCTAGGAAGGTAAATCAGCCGGGTATTAGGGTTCTTCCTAAGGAAAAAGCTGTGAAAGCAGCCATGTTGTGGCACTTATGCACTCCTCTTGGGATGCCTTTCACAGCTGCAGTGTGCTTGGAGCACAGGGCTTCCTGGTAAAAAAAATCCAAGCCCTAGGCTGAACCCTAACCCTAACCCTAGGCAGATAAATCAGCCTAGGTATAGGGATGGTGCCATGGAAAAAGCTGTGAAAGCTGCCATGTTGTTGCACTTTTGTACTCCCCTTGGGATGCCTTGAACAGCTGCAGTGTGCCTGGAGCTAAGGGCTTCCTAGTTTTAAAAATCCTAGCCCTAGGCCTAAGCCTAACAGTAACCCTGGGAAGGGAAATCAGCCTGGTGTTAGGCTTCTTGCCAAGGAAAAAGCCGTGAAAGCAGCCATGTTGTGGCACTTTTGCACTCCCTTTTGGATGCCTTTCACAGCTGCAGTGTGCCTGGAACTCAGGGCTTCCTGATTTTAAAAACCCTAGCCCTAGGCCGAACCCCAACCCTAAGACGAGAAAGGCAAATCAGCCAGGATTTAGGCATGTCCCCAAGGAAAAAGCTGTGGAGGCAGGCATGTTGTGGTACTTTTGCGCTCTTCTTGGCTAGTCCTTCGCAGCTGCTGTGTTCTTGGAACTCAGGGCTTTCTGGTTAATAGAACCCTTACCCTAGGCGTAACTCAAACCTTAACCCTAGGAAGGAAAATCAGCCTATGGCTCGGGGTGGTCTCATGGAAATATCAGTGGTGGCAGCCAAGTTGCGTCACTTTTGCGCTCCCCTTGGGATGCCTTTCGCAGCTGCAGTGTGCCTGGAGCCCAGGGCTTCCTGGTTTTAAAAGTCCTAGGCCTAAGCCTAACAGTAACCCTGGGAAGGTAAATCAGCCGGGTATTAGGGTTCTTCCTAAGGGAAAAGCCGTGAAAGCAGCCATGTTGTGGCACTTCTGCGCTCCCTTTGGGATGCCTTTGGCAGATGAAGTAAGCCTGGAACTCAGGGCTTCCTGGTTAAAAAAATCCAAGCCCTAGGCTGAAGCCTAACCCTAACCCTAGGCAGATAAATCAGCCTAGGTATAGGGATGGTGCCAAGGAAACAGCTATGAAAGCTGCCATGTTGTTGCACTTTTGTACTCCCCTTGGGATGCCTTGAACAGCTGCAGTGTGCCTGGAGCTAAGGGCTTCCTAGTTTTAAAAATCCTAGCCCTAGGCCTAAGCCTAACAGTAACCCTGGGAAGGTAAATCAGCCTCCGGTTAGGCTTCTTGCCACGGAAAAAGCCGTGAAAGCAGCCATGTTGTGGCACTTTTGCACTCCCTTTTGGATGCCTTTCACAGCTCCAGTGTGCCTGGAACTCAGGGCTTCTTGATTTTAAAAACCCTAGCCATAGGCGGAACCCCAACCCTAAGACGAGAAAGGCAAATCAGCCAGGAATTAGGCATGTCCCCAAGGAAATAGCTGTGGAGGCAGGCATGTTGTGGTACTTTTGCGCTCTTCTTGGGTAGTCCTTCGCAGCTGCTGTGTTCTTGGAACTCAGGGCTTTCTGGTTAATAGAACCCTTACCCTAGGCGTAACTCAAACCTTAACCCTAGGAAGGAAAATCAGCCTATAGCTCGGGGTGGTCTCATGGAAATATCAGTGGTGGCAGCCAAGTTGCGTCACTTTTGCGCTCCCCTTGGGATGCCTTTCGCAGCTGCAGTGTGCCTGGAGCACAGGGCTTCCTGGTTTTAAAAGTCCTAGGCCTAAGCCTAAAAGTAACCCTGGGAAGGTAAATCAGCCGGGTATTAGGGTTCTTCCTAAGGGAAAAGCCGTGAAAGCAGCCATGTTGTGGCACTTCTGCGCTCCCTTTGGGATGCCTTTGGCAGATGAAGTAAGCCTGGAACTCAGGGCTTCCTGGTTAAAAAAACCCAAGCCCTAAGCTGAAGCCTAACCCTAACCCTAGGCAGATAAATCAGCCTAGGTATAGGGATGGTGCCAAGGAAAAAGCTGTGAAAGCTGCCATGTTGTTGCACTTTTGTACTCCCCTTGGGATGCCTTGAACAGCTGCAGTGTGCCTGGAGCTAAGGGCTTCCTAGTTTTAAAAATCCTAGCCCTAGGCCTAAGCCTAACAGTAACCCTAGGAAGGTAAATCAGCCTGGTTTTAGGCTTCTTGCCAAGGAAAAAGCCGTGAAAGCAGCCATGTTGTGGCACTTTTGCACTCCCTTTTGGATGCCTTTCACAGCTGCAGTGTGCCTGGAACTCAGGGCTTCCTGATTTTAAAAACCCTAGCCCTAGGCCGAACCCCAACCCTAAGACGAGAAAGGCAAATCAGCCAGGATTTAGGCATGTCCCCAAGGAAAAAGCTGTGGAGGCAGGCATGTTGTGGTACTTTTGCGCTCTTCTTGGCTAGTCCTTCGCAGCTGCTGTGTTCTTGGAACTCAGGGCTTTCTGGTTAATAGAACCCTTACCCTAGGCGTAACTCAAACCTTAACCCTAGGAAGGAAAATCAGCCTATGGCTCGGGGTGGTCTCATGGAAATATCAGTGGTGGCAGCCAAGTTGCGTCACTTTTGCGCTCCCCTTGGGATGCCTTTCGCAGCTGCAGTGTGCCTGGAGCCCAGGGCTTCCTGGTTTTAAAAGTCCTAGGCCTAAGCCTAACAGTAACCCTGGGAAGGTAAATCAGCCGGGTATTAGGGTTCTTCCTAAGGGAAAAGCCGTGAAAGCAGCCATGTTGTGGCACTTCTGCGCTCCCTTTGGGATGCCTTTGGCAGATGAAGTAAGCCTGGAACTCAGGGCTTCCTGGTTAAAAAAATCCAAGCCCTAGGCTGAACCCTAACCCTAACCCTAGGCAGATAAATCAGCCTAGGTATAGGGATGGTGCCAAGGAAACAGCTATGAAAGCTGCCATGTTGTTGCACTTTTGTACTCCCCTTGGGATGCCTTGAACAGCTGCAGTGTGCCTGGAGCTAAGGGCTTCCTAGTTTTAAAAATCCTAGCCCTAGGCCTAAGCCTAACAGTAACCCTGGGAAGGTAAATCAGCCTGGTGTTAGGCTTCTTGCCACGGAAAAAGCCGTGAAAGCAGCCATGTTGTGGCACTTTTGCACTCCCTTTTGGATGCCTTTCACAGCTCCAGTGTGCCTGGAACTCAGGGCTTCTTGATTTTAAAAACCCTAGCCATAGGCGGAACCCCAACCCTAAGACGAGAAAGGCAAATCAGCCAGGAATTAGGCATGTCCCCAAGGAAATAGCTGTGGAGGCAGGCATGTTGTGGTACTTTTGCGCTCTTCTTGGGTAGTCCTTCGCAGCTGCTGTGTTCTTGGAACTCAGGGCTTTCTGGTTAATAGAACCCTTACCCTAGGCGTAACTCAAACCTTAACCCTAGGAAGGAAAATCAGCCTATAGCTCGGGGTGGTCTCATGGAAATATCAGTGGTGGCATCCAAGTTGCGTCACTTTTGCGCTCCCCTTGGGATGCCTTTCGCAGCTGCAGTGTGCCTGGAGCACAGGGCTTCCTGGTTTTAAAAGTCCTAGGCCTAAGCCTAAAAGTAACCCTGGGAAGGTAAATCAGCCGGGTATTAGGGTTCTTCCTAAGGGAAAAGCCGTGAAAGCAGCCATGTTGTGGCACTTCTGCGCTCCCTTTGGGATGCCTTTGGCAGATGAAGTAAGCCTGGAACTCAGGGCTTCCTGGTTAAAAAAACCCAAGCCCTAAGCTGAAGCCTAACCCTAACCCTAGGCAGATAAATCAGCCTAGGTATAGGGATGGTGCCAAGGAAAAAGCTGTGAAAGCTGCCATGTTGTTGCACTTTTGTACTCCCCTTGGGATGCCTTGAACAGCTGCAGTGTGCCTGGAGCTAAGGGCTTCCTAGTTTTAAAAATCCTAGCCCTAGGCCTAAGCCTAACAGTAACCCTAGGAAGGTAAATCAGCCTGGTTTTAGGCTTCTTGCCAAGGAAAAAGCCGTGAAAGCAGCCATGTTGTGGCACTTTTGCACTCCCTTTTGGATGCCTTTCACAGCTGCAGTGTGCCTGGAACTCAGGGCTTCCTGATTTTAAAAACCCTAGCCCTAGGCCGAACCCCAACCCTAAGACGAGAAAGGCAAATCAGCCAGGAATTAGGCATGTCCCCAAGGAAAAAGCTGTGGAGGTAGGCATGTTGTGGTACTTTTGCGCTCTTCTTGGGTAGTCCTTCGCAGTGGCTGTGTTCTTGGAACTCAGGGCTTTCTGGTTAATAGAACCCTTACCCTAGGCGTAACTCAAACCTTAACCGTAGTTAGGAAAATCAACCTATGGTTCGGGATGGTCTCATGGAAATATCAGTGGTGGTAGCCAAGTTGTGTCACTTTTGCGCTCCCCTTAGGATGCCTTTCGCAGCTGCAGTGTGCCTGGAGCCCAGGGCTTCCTGGTTTTAAAAGTCCAAGGCCTAAGCCTAACAGTAACCCTGGGATGGTAAATCAGCTGGGTATTAGGGTCCTTCCTAAGGGAAAAGCCGTGAAAGCAGCCATGTTGTGGCACTTTTGCACTCCTCTTGGGATGCCTTTCACAGCTGCAGTGAGCTTGGAGCACAGGGCTTCCTGGTTTGAAATCCACTACTTTAGCCTTAACTGGAGGCTTCTAAATCAGCCTTCGTTTTGGGATGGTCCGAAGGAAAAAGCTCTGGACACAGCCAAGTTGTGGCACATTTGCTTTCCCCTTGGGATGCCTTTGGCAGCTGCAGTGCCCCTGGAACTCAGGGCTTCCTGTTTTAAAACATCCTATCCCTAGGATGAACCCTAACCCTAACCCAAGGCCGATAAACCAGCCTAGATATAGGGATGTTCCCAAGGAAAAAAGCGCTGGAGGGAGCATGTTGAGGCAATTTTTGGCTGCCCTTGGGAAGCCTTTCGCAGCTGCATTGGGTCTGGAGCTCAGGGTTTACTGATTTAAAATCCCTATCCCTTGGCGTGACCATAGCTGCAACTGGAGTCGAGTAAATCAGCCTATGGTCCATGATGGTCCCAAGGAAAAAGCGCTGGAGGCAGCCATGTTGTGGTACTTTTCCGATCCTCTTGGGTAGTCCTTCGCAGCTGCTGTGTTCTTGGAACTCAGGGCTTTCTGGTTAAAAAAACACTAACCCCAGGCGAAACTGTAACCCTAACCCTAGGAAGGAAAATCAGCCTATGGTTCGGGATGGACTTATGAGAATAGCAGCAGAGGCAGCCAAGTTGTGTCACTGTTGCGGCCCTCTTGGGATGCCTTGAACAGCTGCAGTGTGCCTGGAGCTAAGGGCTTCCTAGTTTTAAAAATCCTAGCCCTAGGCCTAAGCCTAACAGTAACCCTAGGAAGGTAAATCAGCAGGGTATTAGGGTTCTTCCTAAGGGAAAAGCCGTGAAAGCAGCCATGTTGTGGCACTTCTGTACTCGCTTTTGGATGCCTTTGGCAGCTGCAATAAGCCTGGAACTCAGGGCTTCCTGGTAAAAAAATCCTAGCCTAGCCTGAACCCTAACCCTAACCCTAACCCTAGGCAGATAAATCAGCCAAGGTATAGGGATGGTGCCAAGGAAAAAGCTGAGAAAGCTGCCATGTTGTTGCACTTTTGTACTCCCCTTGGGATGCCTTGAACAGCTGCAGTGTGCCTGGAGCTAAGGGCTTCCCGGTTTAAAAAATCCTAGCCCTAGGCCTAAGCCTAGCACTTACCCTAGGAAGGTAAATCAGCCTGGCGTTAGGCTTCTTGCCAAGGAAAAAGCCGTGAAAGCAGCCATGTTGTGGCACTTTTGTACTCGCTTTTGGATGCCTTTCACAGCTGCAGTGTGCCTGGTGGTCTGGGCTTCCTGATTTTAAAATCCTAACCCTAGGCTGAATCCAAACCCTAAGACGAGAAAGGTAAATCAGCCGGGAATTAGGGATGTTCCCAAGGAAAAAGCTGTGGAGGCAGGCATGTTGTGGTACTTTTGCGCTCTTCTTGGGTAGTCCTTCGCAGCTGCTGTGTTCTTGGAACTCAGGGCTTTCTGGTAAAAACCCTAACCCTAGGCGAAACTCTATCCCTAACCCTAGGAAGGAAAAGCAGCCTATGGTTTGGGATGGTCTCATGGAAATATCAGTGGTGACAACCAAGTTGTGTCACTTTTGCACTCCCCTTGGGATGCCTTTCACAGCTGCAGTGTGCTTGGAGCACAGGGCTTCCTGGTTTAAAAAATCTCAACCCTAGGCCTAAGCCTGGCACTTCCCCTAGGAAGGTAAATCAGCCTGGTGTTAGGCTTCTTCCCAAGGAAAAAGCTGTGAAAGCAGCCATGTTGTGGCACTTTTGTACTCGCTTTTGGATGCCTTTCACAGCTGCAGTTTGCCTGGTGGTCTGGGCTCCCTGATTTTAAAAATGCTAGCCGTAGGCTGAACCCCAACCCTAAGACGAGAAAGGCAAATCAGCCAGGAATTAGGGATGTTCCCAAGGAAAAAGTTGTGGAGGCAGGCATGTTGTGGTACTTTTGCGCTCTTCTTGGGTAGTCCTTCGCAGCTGCTGTGTTTTTGGAACTCAGGGCTTTGTGGTTAAAAAAACCCAAACCATAGGCTGTTTTTCTTTCTAGGGTTAGGGTTACAGTTACGCCTAGGGTTAGGGTTTTTTTAATCACAAGGCCCTGATTTCCTAGGACACAGCAGCTGCGAAGGACTACGCAAGAAGAGCGCAAAAGTACCACAACATGCCTGCCTCCACAGCTTTTTCCTTGGGGACATGCCTAATTCCTGGCTGATTTGCCTTTCTCGTCTTAGGGTTGGGGTTCAGCCTAGGGCTAGGATTTTTAAAATCAGGAAGCCCTGAGTTCCAGGCACACTGGAGCTGTGAAAGGCATCCAAAAGTGAGTACAAAAGTGCCACAACATCGCTGCCTTCACGGCTATTTCCTTAGGAAGAAGCCTAACACCAGGCTGATTTACCTTCCTAGGGGAAGTGCTAGGCTTAGGCCTAGGACTAGGAATTTTAAAACTAGGAAGCCCTGTGCTCCAGGCACACTGCAGCTGTTCAAGACATCTCAAGGGAAGTACAAAAGTGCAACAACATGGCTGCTTTCACAGCTTTTTCCTTGGCACCATCCCTATACCTAGGCTGATTTATCTGCCTAGGGTTAGGGTTAGGGTTCAGCCTAGGGCTTGGATTTTTTTTGCCAGGAAGCCCTGAGTTCCAGGCTTACTGCAGCTACCAAAGACATCCCAAGAGGAGCGCAGAAGTGCCACAACATGGCTGTCTCCACAGCTTTTTCCTTGGGATAATTCCTAAACTCAGGCTGATTTAATTGACCAGTGTTAGGATTAGGGTAGGGGTTACGCCTAGGTGTAGAGATTTTAAACCAGCAAGCTCTGAGCTCCAGGCACACGGCAGCTGAGAAAGGCATCCCAAGGGGAGTACAAAAGTGCAACAACATGGCAGCTTTCACAGCTTTTTCCTTGGCACCATCCCTATACCTAGGCTGATTTATCTGCCAAGTGTTAGGGTTAGGGTTCTGCCTAGGGCTAGGATTTCTTTAACCAGGAAGCCCTGAGTTCCAGGCTTACTGCAGCTGCCAAAGGCATCCCAAAGGGAGCGCAGAAGTGCCACAAGATGGCTGCTTTCACGGCTTTTTCCTTAGGAAGAACCCTAATACCCGGCTGATTTACCTTCCTAGGGTTACTGTTAGGCTTAGGCTTAGGACTTTGAAAACCAGGAAGCCCTGTGCTCCAGGCACACTGCAGCCGTTCAAGGCATCCCAAGGGGAGTGCAAACGTGACAGATCTTGGCTACCTCTGCTGCTTTTTCCATGAGACCAGCCCGAACCATAGGCTGATTTTCCTTCCTAGGGTTAGGGTTAGAGTTACGCCTAGGGTTAGGGTTATTTAACCAGAAAGCCCTGAGTTCCAAGAACACAGCAGCTGCGAAGGACTACCCAAGAAGAGCGCAAAAGTACCACAACATACCTGCCTCCACAGCGTTTCCTTGGGTACTTCCCTAATTCCTGGCTGATTTGCCTTTCTCGTCTTAGGGTTGGGGTTCAGCCTAGGGCTAGGATTTTTAAAATCAGGAAGCTTAGAAATCCAGGCACACTGGAGCTGTGAAAGGCATCCAAAAGTGAGTACAATAGTGCCACAACATGGCTGCCTTCGCAGCTTTTTCCTTACGAAGAAGCCTAACACCAGTCTGATTTACCTTCCCAGGATGAGAGTTAGGCTTAGGTCTCGGGCTAGGCTTTTTAAAACTAGCAACCCCTATCTCCAAGCAGATTGCAGATGTGAAAGGACTACCCAAGAGGAGCGGAAAAGTGCCACAACATGGCTGCCTCCAGCGCTTTTTCCTTGGGACCATCATGGACCCTAGGCTGATTTACTCGGCTCCAGTTGCAGCTATGGTCACGCCAAGGGATCGGGATTTTAAATCAGTAAACCCTGAGCTCCAGACCCAGTGCAGAAGCGAAAGGCTTCCCAAGGGCATCCAAAAATTGCCTCAACATGCGCCCTCCTGCGCTTTTTTCCTTTGGAACATCCCTATACCTAGGTTGATTTATCTGCCTAGGGTTAGGGTTAGGGTTCAGCCTAGAGCTAGGATTTTTAAAATCAGGAAGCCCAGACCTCCAGGCACACTGGAGCTGTGAAAGGCATCCAAAAGCGAGTACAGAAGTGCCACAACATGGCTGCTTTCACGGCTTTTTCCTTAGGAGGAAGCCTAACACCAGGCTCATTTGCCTTCCTAGGGTAAGTTCTTGGCTTAGGCCTAGGGCTAGGATTTTTTAAACCAGGAAGCCCTGTGCTCCAAGCACACTGCAGCTGTGAAAGACATCCCAAGGGGAGCGCAAAACTGCCACAACTTGGCTGCCTCTGCTGCTATTTCCATGAGACCATCCCGAACCATAGGCTGATTTTCTTCCTAGGGTTAGTGTTAGAGTTACGCCTAGGGTTAGGTTTTTTTTAACCAGAAAGCCCTGAGTTCTAAGAACACAGCAGCTTGGAAGGACTACCCAAGAGGAGCACAAAAGTACCACAAAAAAAAAAAAAAAGCTGCCTCCACAGCTTTTTCCTTGGGAACATCCCTAATTCCTGGCTGATTTGCCCTTCTCGTCTTAGGTTTGGGGTTCAGCCTAGGGCAAGGATTTTTAAAATCAGGGACCCCAGACCTCCAGGCACACTGGAGCTGTTAAAGGCATCCATAAGGGTGTGCAAAAGTGCCAAAACATGGCTGCTTTCACGGCTTTTTCCTTGGCACGAATCCTAACACCAGGCGGATTTACCTTCCCAGGATTAGAGTTAGGCTTAGGCCTCGGGCTAGCATTTTTAAACCAGAAACCCCTAGCTTCAAGAACATTGCAGCTGTGAAAGGCATCCAAAGGGGTGCGCAAAAGTGCCACAATATTGCTGCCTCCAGCGCTTTTTCCTTGGGACCATCATTGACCATAGGCTGATTTACTTGCCTCCAGTTGCAGCTATGGTCACGCCAAGGGATAGGGTTTTTCAATCAGTAAACTCTCAGCTCCAGACCCAGTGCAGCTGCGAAAGGCTTCCCAAGGGCAGCCAAAAGTTGCCTCAAGATGCGCCCTCCAGCGCTTTTTTCCTTGGTAACATCCCTATACCTAGGCTGATTTATCTGCCTAGGTTTAGGGTTAGGGTTCAGACTAGGGCAAGGATTTTTTCAAACAGGAAGCCCTGAGTTCCAGGGGCACTGCAGCTGCCAAAAGCATCCCAAGGGGAGCACAAAAGTGCCACAACTTGGCTGTGTCCAGAGATTTTTCCTTGGGACCATCCATATACCTATGCTGATTTATCTGCCTAGGGTTAGGGTTCGGGTTCAGCGTAGGGCTAGAATTTTTTGACCAGGAAGCCCTGAGTTCCAGGATTACTGCAGCTGCCAAAGGCATCCCAAAGGGAGCGCAGAAGTGCCACAACATGGCTGCTTTCACGGGGTTTTCCTTAGGAAGAACCCTAATACCCGGCTGATTTACCTTCCTAGGGTTACTGTTAGGCTTAGGCTTAGGACTTTGAAAACCAGGAAGCCCTGTGCTCCAGGCACACTGCAGCTGTTCAAGGCATCCCAAGGGGAGTGCAAAAGTGACACAACTTAGCTGCCTCTGCTGCTATTTCCATGAGACCATCCCGAACCATAGGTTGATTTTCCTTCCTAGGGTTAAGGTTTGAGTTACGCCTAGGGTAAGGGTTCTATTAACCAGAAAGCCCTGAGTTCCAAGAACACAGCAGCTGCGAAGGACTACCCAAGAAGAGCGCAAAAGTACCACAACATGCCTGCCTCCACAGCTTTTTCCTTGGGGACATGCCTAATTCCTGGCTGATTTGCCTTTCACGTCTTAGGGCTGGGGTTCGGCCTAGGGCTAGGATTTTTAAAATCAGGAAGCCCTGAGTTCCAGGCACACTGGAGCTGTGAAAGGCATCCAAAAGGGAGTGCAAAAGTGCCACAACATGGCTGCTTTCACGGCTTTTTCCTTGGCAAGAAGCCTAACACCAGGCTGATTTCCCTTCCCAGGGTTACTGTTAGGCTTAGGCCTAGGGCTAGGATTTTTAAAACTAGGAAGCCCTTAGCTCCAGGCACACTGCAGCTGTTCAAGGCATCCCAAGCGGAGTGCAAAAGTGACACAACTTAGCTGCCTCTGCTGCTATTTCCATGAGACCATCCCGAACCATAGGCTGATTTTCCTTCCTAGGGTTAGGGTTTGAGTTACGCCTAGGGTAAGGGTTCTATTAACCAGAAAGCCCTGAGTTCCAAGAACACAGCAGCTGCTAAGGACTACCCAAGAAGAGCGCAAAAGTACCACAACATGCCTGCCTCCACAGCTTTTTCCTTGGGGACATGCCTAATTCCTGGCTGATTTGCCTTTCTCGTCTTAGGGTTGGGGTTCAGCCTAGGGCTCGGATTTTGAAAATCAGGAAGCCCCGACCTCCAGGCACACTGGAGCTGTGAAAGACATCCAAAACGGAGCGCAAAAGAATCACAACATGGCTTCCTCCAGTGCTTTTTCCTTGGGACCATCATGGACCCTAGGCTGATTTGCTTGCCTCCAGTTGCGACTATGGTCAGTCCAAGGGATAGGGTTTTTAAATCAGTAAACTCTCAGCTCCAGACCCAGTGCAGCTGCGAAAGGGTTCCCAAGGGCAGCCAAAAATTGCCTCAACATGCTCCCTCCAGCGCTTTTTTCCTTTGTACCATCCCTAAATCTAGCCTGATTTATCTGCCTAGGATTAGGGTTAGGGTTCAGCCTAGGGATAGGATTTTTTCAAACAGGAAGCCCTGAGTTCCAGGCACACTGCAGCTGCCAAAGGCATCCCAAGGGGAGCGCAAAAGTGCCACAACTTGGCTGTGTCCAGAGCTTCTCCTTGGGACCATCCCTATACCTAGGCTGATTTATCTGCCTAGGGTTTGGGTTCTGGTTCAGACTAGGGCTAGGATTTTTTTGACCAGGAAGCCCTGAGTTCCTGGCTTACTGCTGCATCCAAAGGCATCCCAAAGGGAGCGCAGAAGTGCCACAACATGGCTGCTTTCACGGCTTTTTCCCTGGGATGAAGGCAAATACCAGGCTGATTTACATTCCTAGGTTAAGTGCTAGGCTTAGGCCTAGGGCTAGGATTTTTTAAACCAGGAAGCCCTGTGCTCCAAGCACACTGCATCCCAAGCGGAGCGCAAAAGTCCACCACATGGCTGTCTCCACAGCTTTTTCCTTGGGATAATTCCTAAACCCAGGCTGATTTAAATGACCAGTGTTAGGGTTAGGGTTAGGGTTACGCCTAGGTGTAGAGCTTTTTAAACCAGCAAGCTCTGAGCTCCAGGAACACAGCAGCTACGAAAGGCATCCAAAAGTGAGTACAAAAGTGCCACAAAATGGCTGCTTTCACGGCTTTTTCCCTGGGATGAAGCCTAACACCAGGCTGATTTACCTTCCTAGGGTTACTGTTAGGCTTAGGCTTAGGACTTTGAAAACCAGGAAGCCCTGTGCTCCAGGCACACTGCAGCTGTTCAAGGCATCCCAAGGGGAGTGCAAAAGTGACACAACTTGGCTGCCTCCACTGCTATTTCCATGAGACCGTCCCAAAAAATAGGCTGATTTTCTTCCTAGGGTTAGGGTTAGAGTTACGCCTAGGGTTAGGGTTATTTAACCAGAAAGCCCTGAGTTCCAAGAACACAGCAGCTGCGAAGGACTACCCAAGAAGTGCGCAAAAGTACCACAACATGCCTGCCTCCACAGCATTTTCCTTGGCAACATCCCTAATTCCTGGCTGATTTGCCTTTCTCGTCTTAGGGTTGGGGTTCAGCCTAGGGCTAGGATTTTTAAAATCAGGAAGGCCAAACCTCCAGGCACACTGGAGCTGTGAAAGGCATCCAAAAGTGAGTACAAAGTGCCACAACATGGCTGCTTTCACGGCTTTTTCCTTGGCAAGAAGCCTAACACCAGGCTGATTTTCTTTCCTAGGTTAAGTGCTAGGCTTAGGCCTAGGGCTAGGATTTTTTAAACCAGGAAGCCCTGTGCTCCAGGCACACTGCAGCTGTTCAAGGCATCCCAAGGGGAGCGCAAAAGTGCCACAACAAGGCTGTCGCCACTGCTTTTTCCTTGGGATAATTCCTAAACCCAGGCTGATTGAAATGACCAGTGTTAGGGTTAGGGTTAGGGTTACGCCTAGGTGTAGAGCTTTTTAAACCAGCAAGCTCTGAGCTCCAGGCACACTGGAGCTGTGAAAGGCATCCAAAAGTGAGTACAAAAGTGCCACAAAATGGCTGCTTTCACGGCTTTTTCCCTGGGATGAAGCCTAACACCAGGCTAATTTACCTTCCTAGAGTTACTGTTAGGCTTAGGCTTAGGACTTTGAAAATCAGGAAGCCCTGTTCTCCAGGCACACCGCAGCTGTTCAAGGCATCCCAAGGGGAGTGCAAAAGTGCCACAACATGGCTGCTTTCACAGCTTTTTCCCTGGGATGAAGCCTAACACCAGGCTAATTTACCTTCCTAGAGTTACTGTTAGGCTTAGGCTTAGGACTTTGAAAATCAGGAAGCCCTGTTCTCCAGGCACACTGGAGCTGTGAAAGGCATCCAAAAGTGAGTACAAAGTGCCACAACATGGCTGCTTTCACGGCTTTTTCCTTGGCTAGAAGCCTAACACCAGGCTGATTTTCTTTCCTAGGTTAAGTGCTAGGCTTAGGCCTAGGGCTAGGATTTTTTAAACCAGGAAGCCCTGTGCTCCAGGCACACAGCAGCTGCGAAAGGCATCCCAAGGGGAGTACAAAAGTGCAACAACATGGCAGCTTTCACAGCTTTTTCCTTGGCACCATCCCTATACCTAGGCTGATTTATCTGCCTAGGGTAAGGGTTAGGCTTCAGCCTAGGGCTAGGATTTTTTAACCAGGAAGCCCTGAGTTCCAGGTTTACTGCAGCTGCCAAAGGCATCCCAAAGGGAGCGCAGTAGTGCCACAAGATGGCTGCTTTCACGGCTTTTTCCTTAGGAAGAACCCTAATAACCGGCTGATTTACCTTCCCAGGGTTACTGTTAGGCTTAGGCCTAGGACTTTTAAAACCAGGAAGCCCTGGGCTCCAGGCACACTGCAGCTGCGAAAGGCATCCCAAGCGGAGTGCAAAAGTGACACAACTTGGCTGCCTCTGCTGCTATTTCCATGAGACCAGCCCAAACCATAGGCTTATTTTCCTTCCTAGGGTTAGGGTTAGAGTTACGCCTAGGGTTAGGTTTTTTTTAACCAGAAAGCCCTGAGTTCTAAGAACAAAGCAGCTTGGAAGGACTACCCAAGAGGAGCGCAAAAGTACCACAACATGCCTGCCTCCACAGCTTTTTCCTTGGGAACATCCCTAATTCCTGGCTGATTTGCCCTTCTCGTCTTAGGTTTGGGGTTCAGCCTAGGGCAAGGATTTTTAAAATCAGGGACCCCAGACCTCCAGGCACACTGGAGCTGTTAAAGGCATCCATAAGGGTGTGCAAAAGTGCCAAAACATGGCTGCTTTCACGGCTTTTTCCTTGGCACGAATCCTAACACCAGGCGGATTTACCTTCCCAGGATTAGAGTTAGGCTTAGGCCTCGGGCTAGCATTTTTAAACCAGAAACCCCTAGCTTCAAGAACATTGCAGCTGTGAAAGGCATCCAAAAGGGTGCGCAAAAGTGCCACAATATTGCTGCCTCCAGCGCTTTTTCCTTGGGACCATCATTGACCATAGGCTGATTTACTTGCCTCCAGTTGCAGCTATGGTCACGCCAAGGGATAGGGTTTTTCAATCAGTAAACTCTCAGCTCCAGACCCAGTGCAGCTGCGAAAGGCTTCCCAAGGGCAGCCAAAAGTTGCCTCAAGATGCGCCCTCCAGCGCTTTTTTCCTTGGTAACATCCCTATACCTAGGCTGATATATCTGCCTAGGGTTAGGGTTAGGCTTCAGCCTAGGGCTAGGATTTTTTAACCAGGAAGCCCTAAATTCCAGGTTTACTGCAGCTGCCAAAGACATCCCAAAGGGAGCGCAGAAGTGCCACAACATGGCTGCTTTTACGGCTTTTTCCTTGGGATGGAGCCTAACACCAGGCTGATTTACCTTCCTAGGGTAAGTGCCAGGCTTAGGACAAGGGCTAGGATTTTTTAAACCAGGAAGCCCTGTGCTCCAAGCACACTGCACCTGTGAAAGGCATCCCAAGGGGAGCGCAAAAGTGCCACAACATTGCTGTCTCTACAGCTTTTTCCTTGGGATAATTCCTAAACTCAGGCTGATTTAAATGACCAGTGTTATGGTTAGGGTTATGGTTACGCCTAGGTGTAGAGCTTTTTAAACCAGCTAGCTCTGAGCTCCAGGCACACGGCAGCTGCGAAAGGCATCCCAAGGGGAATACAAATGTGCAACAACATGGCAGCTTTCACAGCTTTTTCCTTGGCACCATCCCTATACTTAAGCTGATTTATCTGCCTAGGGTTAGGGTTAGGCTTCAGCCTAGGCTAGGATATTTTAACTAAGAAGCCCTGAGTTCCAGGCTTACTGCAGCTGCCAAAGGCATCCCAATGGGAGCGCAGAAGTGCCACAACATGGCTGCTTTCACGGCTTTTTCCTTAGGAAGAACCCTAATACCCGGCTGATTTACCTTCCTAGGGTTACTGTTAGGCTTAGGCTTAGGACTTTGAAAACCAGGAAGCCCTGTGCTCCAGGCACACTACAGCTGTTCAAGGCATCCCAAGGGGAGTGCAAAAGTGACACAACTTGGCTGCCTCTGCTGCTATTTCCATGAGACCAGCCCAAACCATAGGCTGATTTTCTTCCTAGGGTTATGGTTATAGTTACGCCTAGGGTTAGGGTTTTTTTAACCAGAAAGCCCTAAGTTCCAAGAACACAGCACCTGCGAAGGACTACCCAAGAAGTGCGCAAAAGTACCACAACATGCCTGCCTCCACAGCATTTTCCTTGGCAACATCCCTAATTCCTGGCTGATTTGCCTTTCTCGTCTTAGGGTTGGGGTTCAGCCTAGAGCTAGGATTTCTAAAATCAGGAAGGCCAAACCTCCAGGCACACTGGAGCTGTGAAAGGCATCCAAAAGTGAGTACAAAAGTGCCACAACATGGCTGCTTTCATGGCTTTTTCCTTGGGAAGAAGCCTAACACCAGGCTGATTTACCTTCCTAGGGTAAGTGCCAGGCTTAGGCCTAGGGCTAGGATTTTTTAAACCAGGAAGCCCTGTGCTCCAAGCACACTGCACCGGTGAAAGGCATCCCAAGGGGAGCGCAAAAGTGCCACAACATGGCTGTCTCTACAGCTTTTTCCTTGGGATAATTCCTAAAGCCAGGCTGATTTAAATGACCAGTGTTAGCGTTAGGGTTAGGGTTGCGCCTAGGTGTAGAGCTTTTGAAACCAGCAAGCTCTGAGCTCCAGGCACACGGCAGCTGCGAAAGGCATCCCAAGGGGAGTACAAAAGTGCAACAACATGGCAGCTTTCACAGCTTTTTCCTTGGCACCATCCCTATACCTAGGCTGATTTATCTGCCTAGGGTTAGGGTTAGGCTTCAGCCTAGGCTAGGATATTTCAACCAAGAAGCCCTGAGTTCCAGGCTTACTGAAGCTGCCAAAGGCATCCCAAAGGGAGCGCAGAAGTGCCACAACATGGCTGCTTTCACGGCTTTTTCCTTAGGAAGAACCCTAATACCCGGCTGATTTACCTTCCTAGGGTAAGTGCCAGGCTTAGGCTTAGGACTTTGAAAACCAGGAAGCCCTGTGCTCCAGGGACACTGCAGCTGTGAAAGGCATCCCAAGGGGAGCACAAAAGTTCCACAACATGGCTATCTCCACAGCTTTTTCCTTGGGATAATTCCTAAACCCAGGCTGATTTAAATGACCAGTGTTAGGGTTAGGGTTAGGGTTACGCCTAGGTGTAGAGCTTTTTAAACCAGCAAGCTCTGAGCTCCAGGCACACGGCAGCTGCGAAAGGCATCCCAAGGGGAGTACAAAAGTACAACAACATGGCAGCTTTCACAGCTTTTTCCTTGGCACCATCCCTATACCTAGGCTGATTTATCTGCCAAGGGTTAGGGTTAGGGTTCAGCCTAGGGCTAGGATTTCTTTAACCAGGAAGCCCTGAGTTCCAGGCTTACTGCAGCTGCCAAAGGCATCCCAAAGGGAGCGCAGAAGTGCCACAAGATGGCTGCTTTCACGGCTTTTTCCTTAGGAAGAACCCTAATACCCGGCTGATTTACCTTCCTAGGGTTACTGTTAGGCTTAGGCTTAGGACTTTGAAAACCAGGAAGCCCTGTGCTCCAGGCACACTGCAGCCGTTCAAGGCATCCCAAGGGGAGTGCAAAAGTGACAGATCTTGGCTACCTCTGCTGCTATTTCCATGAGACCAGCCCTAACCATAGGCTGATTTTCCTTCCTAGGGTTAGGGTTAGAGTTACGCCTAGGGTTAGGGTTATTTAACCAGAAAGCCCTGAGTTCCAAGAACACAGCAGCTGCGAAGGACTACCAAAGAAGAGCGCAAAAGTACCACAACATACCTGCCTCCACAGCGTTTCCTTGGGAACATCCCTAATTCCTGGCTGATTTGCCTTTCTCGTCTTAGGGTTGGGGTTCAGCCTAGGGCTAGGATTTTTAAAATCAGGAAGCTTAGAAATCCAGGCACACTGGAGCTGTGAAAGGCATCCAAAAGTGAGTACAATAGTGCCACAACATGGCTGCCTTCGCAGCTTTTTCCTTAGGAAGAAGCCTTACACCAGGCTGATTTACCTTCCCAGGATGAGAGTTAGGCTTAGGTCTCGGGCTAGGCTTTTTAAAACTAGCAACCCCTATCTCCAAGCACATTGCAGATGTGAAAGGACTACCCAAGAGGAGCGGAAAAGTGCCACAACATGGCTGCCTCCAGCGCTTTTTCCTTGGGACCATCATGGACCCTAGGCTGATTTACTCGGCTCCAGTTGCAGCTATGGTCACGCCAAGGGATCGGGATTTTAAATCAGTAAACCCTGAGCTCCAGACCCAGTGCAGAAGCGAAAGGCTTCCCAAGGGCATCCAAAAATTGCCTCAACATGCGCCCTCCTGCGCTTTTTTCCTTTGGAACATCCCTATACCTAGGTTGATTTATCTGCCTAGGGTTAGGGTTAGGGTTCAGCCTAGAGCTAGGATTTTTAAAATCAGGAAGCCCAGACCTCCAGGCACACTGGAGCTGTGAAAGGCATCCAAAAGCGAGTACAGAAGTGCCACAACATGGCTGCTTTCACGGCTTTTTCCTTAGGAAGAAGCCTAACACCAGGCTGATTTGCCTTCCTAGGGTAAGTTCTAGGCTTAGGCCTAGGGCTAGGATTTTTTAAACCAGGAAGCCCTGTGCTCCAAGCACACTGCAGCTGTGAAAGACATCCCAAGGGGAGCGCAAAACTGCCACAACTTGGCTGCCTCTGCTGCTATTTCCATGAGACCATCCCGAACCATAGGCTGATTTTCTTCCTAGGGTTAGTGTTAGAGTTACGCCTAGGGTTAGGTTTTTTTTAACCAGAAAGCCCTGAGTTCTAAGAACAAAGCAGCTTGGAAGGACTACCCAAGAGGAGCACAAAAGTACCACAACATGCCTGCCTCCACAGCTTTTTCCTTGGGAACATCCCTAATTCCTGGCTGATTTGCCCTTCTCGTCTTAGGTTTGGGGTTCAGCCTAGGGCAAGGATTTTTAAAATCAGGGACCCCAGACCTCCAGGCACACTGGAGCTGTTAAAGGCATCCATAAGGGTGTGCAAAAGTGCCAAAACATGGCTGCTTTCACGGCTTTTTCCTTGGCACGAATCCTAACACCAGGCGGATTTACCTTCCCAGGATTAGAGTTAGGCTTAGGCCTCGGGCTAGCATTTTTAAACCAGAAACCCCTAGCTTCAAGAACATTGCAGCTGTGAAAGGCATCCAAAAGGGTGCGCAAAAGTGCCACAATATTGCTGCCTCCAGCGCTTTTTCCTTGGGACCATCATTGACCATAGGCTGATTTACTTGCCTCCAGTTGCAGCTATGGTCACGCCAAGGGATAGGGTTTTTCAATCAGTAAACTCTCAGCTCCAGACCCAGTGCAGCTGCGAAAGGCTTCCCAAGGGCAGCCAAAAGTTGCCTCAAGATGCGCCCTCCAGCGCTTTTTTCCTTGGTAACATCCCTATACCTAGGCTGATTTATCTGCCTAGGTTTAGGGTTAGGGTTCAGACTAGGGCTAGGATTTTTTCAAACAGGAAGCCCTGAGTTCCAGGGACACTGCAGCTGCCAAAAGCATCCCAAGGGGAGCACAAAAGTGCCACAACTTGGCTGTGTCCAGAGATTTTTCCTTGGGACCATCCCTATACCTAGGCTGATTTATCTGCCTAGGGTTTGGGTTCTGGTTCAGACTAGGGCTAGGATTTTTTTGACCAGGAAGCCCTGAGTTCCTGGCTTACTGCAGCATCCAAAGGCATCCCAAGGGGAGCGCAGAAGTGCCACAACATGGCTGCTTTCACGGCTTTTTCCCTGGGATGAAGGCAAATACCAGGCTGATTTACATTCCTAGGTTAAGTGCTAGGCTTAGGCCTAGGGCTAGGATTTTTTAAACCAGGAAGCCCTGTGCTCCAAGCACACTGCATCCCAAGCGGAGCGCAAAAGTCCACCACATGGCTGTCTCCACAGCTTTTTCCTTGGGATAATTCCTAAACCCAGGCTGATTTAAATGACCAGTGTTAGGGTTAGGGTTAGGGTTACGCCTAGGTGTAGAGCTTTTTAAACCAGCAAGCTCTGAGCTCCAGGAACACAGCAGCTACGAAAGGCATCCAAAAGTGAGTACAAAAGTGCCACAACATGGCTGCTTTAACAGCTTTTTCCCTGGGATGAAGCCTAACACCAGGCTGATTTACCTTCCTAGGGTTACTGTTAGGCTTAGGCTTAGGACTTCGAAAACCAGGAAGCCCTGTGCTCCAGGCACACGGCATCTGCGAAAGGCATCCCAAGGGGAGTACAAAAGTGCAACAACATGGCAGCTTTCACAGCTTTTTCCTTGGCACCATCCCTATACCTAGGCTGATTTATCTGCCTAGGGTTAGGGTTAGGCTTCAGCCTATGCTAGGATATTTCAACCAGGAAGCCCTGAGTTCCAGGCTTACTGCAGCTGCCAAAGGCATCCCAAAGGGAGCACAGAAGTGCCACAACATGGCTGCTTTCACGGCTTTTTCCCTGGGATGAAGCCTAACACCAGGCTGATTTACCTTCCTAGGGTTACTGTTAGGCTTAGGCTTAGGACTTTGAAAACCAGGAAGCCCTGTGCTCCAGGCACACTGCAGCTGTTCAAGGCATCCCAAGGGGAGTGCAAAAGTGACACAACTTGGCTGCCTCCACTGCTATTTCCATGAGACCGTCCCGAAAAATAGGCTGATTTTCTTCCTAGGGTTAGGGTTAGAGTTACGCCTAGGGTTAGGGTTATTTAACCAGAAAGCCCTGAGTTCCAAGAACACAGCAGCTGCGAAGGACTACCCAAGAAGTGCGCAAAAGTACCACAACATGCCTGCCTCCACAGCATTTTCCTTGGCAACATCTCTAATACCTGGCTGATTTGCCTTTCTCGTCTTAGGTTTGGGGTTCAGCCTAGGGCTAGGATTTTTAAAATCAGGAAGCCCAGACCTCCAGGCACACTGGAGCTGTGAAAGGCATCCAAAAGGGAGTACAAAAGTGCCACAACATGGCTGCTTTCACGGCTTTTTCCTTGGCAAGAAGCCTAACACCAGGCTGATTTACCTTCCTAGGGTTACTGTTAGGCTTAGGCTTTGGACTTTGAAAACCAGGAAGCCCTGTGCTCCAGGCACACGGCAGCTGCGAAAGGCATCCCAAGGGGAGTACATAAGTGCAACAACATGGCAGCTTTCACAGCTTTTTCCTTGGCACCATCCCTATACCTAGGCTGATTTATCTGCCTAGGGTTAGGGTTAGGCTTCAGCCTAGGGCTAGGATATTTTAACCAAGAAGCCCTGAGTTCCAGGCTTACTGCAGCTGCCAAAGACGTCCCAAAGGGAGCGCAGAAGTGCCACAACATGGCTGCTTTCACGGCTTTTTCCTTAGGAAGAACCCTAATACCCGGCTGATTTACCTTCCCAGGGTTACTGTTAGGCTTAGGCTTAGGACTTTGAAAACCAGGAAGCCCTGTGCTCCAGGCACACTGCAGCTTTTCAAGGCATCCTAAGGGGAGTGTAAAAGTGACACAACTTGGCTGCCTCTGCTGCTATTTCCATGAGACCATCCCGAACCATAGGCTGATTTTCTTCCTAGGGTTAGGGTTAGAGTTACGCCTAGGGTTAGGGGTTTTTAACCAGAAAGCCCTGAGTTCCAAGAACACAGCCACTGCGAAGGACTAGCCAAGAAGAGCGCAAAAGTACCACAACATGCCTGCCTCTACAGCTTTTTCCTTGGGAACATCCCTAATTCCTGGCTGATTTGCCTTTCTCGTCTTGGGGTTGGGGTTCAGCCTAGGGCTAGGATTTTTAAAATCAGGAAGCCCAGACCTCCAGGCACACTGGAGCTGTGAAAGGCATCCAAAAGTGAGTACAAAAGTGCCACAACATGGCTGCTTTCACGGCTTTTTCCCTGGGATGAAGCCTAACACCAGGCTGATTTACCTTCCTAGGGTAAGTGCTAGGCTTAGGCCTAGGGCTAGGATTTTTTAAACCAGGAAGCCCTGTGCTCCAAGCACACTGCAGCTGTGAAAGGCATCCCAAGGGGAGCGCAAAAGTGCCACTACATGCCTGTCTCCTCAGCTTTTTCCTTGGGATAATTCCTAAAGGCAGGCTGATTTAAATGACCAGTTTTAGGGTTAGGGTTAGGGTTACGCCTAGGTGTAGAGCTTTTTAAACCAGCAAGCTCTAAGCTCCAGGCACACGGCAGCTGCGAAAGACATCCCAAGGGGAGTACAAAAGTGCAACAACATGGCAGCTTTCATGGCTTTTTCCTTGGCACCATCCCTATACCTAGGCTGATTTATCTGCCTAGGGTTAGGGTTAGGCTTCAGCCTACGCTAGGATATTTCAACCAGGAAGCCCTGAGTTCCAGGCTTACTGCAGCTGCCAAAGGCATCCCAAAGGGAGCGCAGAAGTGCCACAACATGGCTGCTTTCACGGCTTTTTCCTTAGGAAGAACCCTAATACCCGGCTGATTTACCTTCCTAGGGTTACTGTTAGGCTTAGGCTTAGGACTTTGAAAACCAGGAAGCCCTGTGCTCCAGGCACACTGCAGCTGTGAAAGGCATCCCAAGGGGAGCGCAGAAGTGACACAACATGCCTGCCTCCACAGCGTTTCCTTGGGAACATCCCTAATTCCTGGCTGATTTGCCTTTCTCGTCTTAGGGTTGGGGTTCAGCCTAGGGCTAGGATTTTTAAAATCAGGAAGCCCAGACCTCCAGGCACACTGGAGCTGTGAAAGGCATCCAAAAGTGATCGCAAATGTGCCACAACATGGTTTCCTCCAGCGCTTTTTCCTTGGGACCATCATGGAGCCTCGGCTGATTTACTTGCCTCCAGTTGCAGCTATGGTCACGCCAAGGGATAGGGTTTTTAAATCAGTAAACCCTGAGCTCCAGACCCAGTGCAGCTGCTAAAGGCGTTCCAAGGGCAGCCAAAAATTGCCTCAACATGCTCCCTCCATCGCTTTTTGCCTTGGGAACATCCCTATACCTAGGCTGCATTATCTGCCTGGGATTAGGGACAGGGTTCAGCCTAGGGATAGGATTTTTTCAAACAGGAAGCCCTGAGTTCCAGGGGAACTGCAGCTGCCAAAGGCATCCCAAAGCGAAAGCAAATGTGCCACAACTTGGCTGTGTCCGCAGCTTTTTCCTTGGGACCATCCCGAAAAGAAGGCTGATCTAGAAGCCTCCAGTTATGCTAAAGTTGTGGTTTTTTAAACCAGGAAGCCCTGTGCTCCAAGCACACTGCAGCTGTGAAAGGCATCCCAAGGGGAGCGCAGAAGTGACACAACATGCCTGCCTCCACAGCGTTTCCTTGGGAACATCCCTAATTCCTGGCTGATTTGTTATACTCGTCTTAGGGTTGGGGTTCAGCCTAGGGCTAGGATTTTTAAAATCAGGGAGCCCAGACATCCAGGCACACTGGAGCTGAGAAAGGCATCCAAAACGGAGTGTAAAAGTGCCACAACATGGCTTCTTTCAAGGCTCTTTCCTTGGGAAGAAGCCTAACACCAGGCTGATTTACCTTCCCCGGATTTGTGTTCGGCTTCGGCCTCGGGCTAGGATTTTTAAAACCAGCAACCCCTAGCTCCAAGCACATTGCAGCTGTGAAACGACTACCCAAGAGGAGCGCAAAAGTGCCATAACATGGCTGCCTCCAGCGCTTTTTCCTTGGGACCATCATGGACCCTAGGCTGATATACTTGCCTCCAGTTGCAGCTATGGTCACGCCAAGGGATAGGGTTTTAAATCAGTAAACCCTGAGCTCCAGACCCAGTGCAGCTGTGAAAGGCTTCCCAACAGCAGCCAAAAATTGCCTCAATATGCTCCCCCCAGTGATTTTTTCCTTGGGAACATCCCTATACCTAGGCTGATTTCTCTGCCTAGGGTTAGGGTTAGGGTTCAGCCGAGGGATAGGATTTTTTAACCAGGAAGCCCTGAGTTCCAGGGGCACCGCAGCTGCCAAAGGCATCCCAAGAGAAAAGCAAATGTGTAACAACTTGGCTGTGTCCAGAGCTTTTTCCTTGGGACCATCCCAAAAAGAAGGCTGATCTAGAAGCCTCCAGTTAGGGCTAAAGTTGTGGTTTTTTAAACCAGGAAGCCCTGTGCTCCAAGCACACTGCAGCTGTGAAAGGCATCCCAAGGGGAGCGCAAAAGTGCCACTACATGCCTGTCTCCTCAGCTTTTTCCTTGGGATAATTCCTAAAGGCAGGCTGATTTAAATGACCAGTGTTAGGGTTAGGGTTAGGGTTACGCCTAGGTGTAGAGCTTTTTAAACCAGCAAGCTCTGAGCTCCAGGCACACGGCAGCTGCGAAAGGCATCCCAAGGGGAGCACAAAAGTGCCAGAAAATGGCTGCCTCTACACGTTTTCATTGGCACCATTGCTAACCCTAGGCTGAATTACCTGCCTCCAGTCTCAGCTAGGGACATGGTTTTTTAAACCGGGAAGCCCTGAGCTCCAGGCACACAGCAGCTGTGAAAGGCATCCCAAGGGGAGTACAAAAGTGCAACAACATGGCAGCTTTCACGGCTTTTTCCTTGGCACCATCCCTATACCTAGGCTGATTTATCTGCCTAGGGTTAGGGTTAGGCTTCAGCCTAGGGCTAGGATTTTTTAACCAGGAAGCCCTGAGTTCCAGGCTTACTGCAGCTGCCAAAGGCATCCCAAAGGGAGTGCAGAAGTGCCACAACATGTCTGCTTTCACGGTTTTTTCCTTAGGAAGAACCCTAATACCCGGCTGATTTACCTTCCTAGGGTTACTGTTAGGCTTAGGCCTAGGACTTTGAAAACCAGGAAGCCCTGGGCTCCAGACACACTGCAGCTGTTCAAGGCATCCCAAGGGGAGTGCAAAAGTGACACAACTTGGCCGCCTCTGCTGGTATTCTCATGAGACCATCCCAAATCGTAGGCTGATTTTCCTTCCTAGGGTTAGGGTTAGAGTTACGCCTAGGGTTAGGGTTTTTAACCAGAAAGCCCTGAGTTCCAAGAACACAGCAGCTGCGAAGGACTACCCCAGAGGAGCGCAAAAGTGCCACAACATGCCTGCCTCTACAGCATTTTACCTTGGGGACATCCCTAATTCCTGGCTGATTTGCCTTTCTCGTCTTGGAGTTGTGGTTAGGCCTAGGGCTAGGATTTTTAAAATCAGGAAGCCCAGACCTCCAGGCACACTGGAGCTGTGAAAGGCATCCAAAAGGGATTGCAAAAGTGCCACAACATTGCTGCCTCCAGCTCTTTCTCCTTGGGACCATCATGGACCCTAGGCTGATTTACTTGCCTCCAGTTGCAGCTATGGTCGCGCCATGGAAAGGGTTTTTAAATCAGGAAACCCTGAGCTCCATTCCCAGTGCAGCTGCGAAAGGCTTCCCAAGGGCAGCCAAAAATTGCCTCAACATGCTCCCTCCAGCGCTTTTTTCCTTGGCACCATCCCTATACCTAGGCTGATTTATCTGCCTAGAGTTATGGTTAGGGTTCAGCCTAGGGATAGGATTTTTTCAAACAGGAAGCCCTGAGTTCCAGGGGCACTGCAGCTGCCAAAGGCATCCCAAGGGGAAAGCAAATGAGCCACAACTCGGCTGTGTCCAGTGCTTTTTCCTTGGGACCATCCCGAAACGAAGGCTGATTTAGAAGCCTCCAGTTAGGGCTAAAGTTGTGGTTTTTTAAACCTGGAAGCCCTGTGCTCCAAGCACACTGCAGCTGTGAAAGGCATCCCAAGGGGAGCGCAAAAGGGCCACAACATGGCTGTCTCCACAGCTTTTTCCTTGGCATAATTCCTAAACCCAGGCTGATTTAAATGACCAGTGTTAGGGTTAGGGTTAGGGTTACGCCTAGGTGTAGAGCTTTTTAAACCAGCAAGCTCTGAGCTCCAGGCACACGGCAGCTGCGAAAGGCATCCCAAGGGGAGCACAAAAGTGCCTGAAAATGGCTGCCTCCATGTTTAAGTGAGGGGAGAACGACCATTCTGCATCGAACTCGATTTATTGATCGATCAGTCAGCTTAAATAATAGTGTTAACGAACTTCATGCATATTCCAAAATATAGCTTTATGATAGGCTAACAGAGAAAACTCTAACCACTCCTTTTGTTTTACAATACCGTTGATTATTTACATAAAACAAAACCAGTGTTCTCACTGTGATATGAACGGTTCCCAAAACTTCCATATCTGTTCCCAGGGTGCCATCTTTTCCCAGAGAGGATGTTACCTTTGTTATGTGAAGACTGCCTGAGAAGTTTATTGTTTATACAATGATGCCTGAGAGAGACTAATTGTTTATAGAAGTCAGGCTGGGAACTGCTTTGAAACTGCTTCACAGCTACCTGTTACTTTTCTCTCAGTTGCATGGCTTCATGGCCTTTTTCCTCAAGCCATGCCTGAACTAAACTCTCCACACTTCCCCCGTTTTTTTCTTTAAGAGAAAGGAGGTTAGTCTGCCAGGTCTTCTCTATCATCCTACTAACCATCTTTTGGATACAGCCACAGAAACAAGGTAATATGAGTAAAAGCAATAAGAATACCCCTAATATCCCTATAGCATATGTTATAAGGTTTCTTAGCCAGGGTCCCAATCCAAAACTTTTAAGTCACTCATCAATACCCAATCCTTCTTCTTCCTTAAGCTTATTAAGCCCTAGCTGTAGCTTTTTCAACTTAGCATGAATAGATACAGAATGATCAGATAAATTCATGCAACACATTCCTTCAAACTCTTCACACCCATGGCCTTGTGCTAATAATAAGAAATCTATAGCAGCTCTATTTTGTAGAACAGCGTGATTAACACTTTGTACATCTGAAGTTAACATGTCTAATATCTGTGAAGTTTTATTCAGTTCACCCTTAGCCCAGCACCCTATTTGTTTTGCTAGAGTCAATGCTTTGCTTGCAGCACCCCATGGTAGGAAAGCTGAAACCATCACTTGCTTAAATTTACTCCAGAACCATGGATCTCCTATCTGACTACAGTCTAAATCATGTAAGCTACGCTTTTGCCTGCTTATCTTATGACTTAATTGCATTAGCACAGATATATTAGCGTGAAATAGTGATAGCTTACCTAAATAACAAGGTCCACCCTGAGGTTGAGCAGGTATACCATTCCAGGCTCTATCTCCGCAAATTAGAAATATTCCTGTAGGTAATTTCTTAGGTGTCATAATGCTAGAGCCTTTACAATGGTTGTAGAGTTGTTTAGACACTATGTTTGGCTTTAGAGCTGAATCCAAAGTAGCCCATGTTTGTTTATATGGATTCATCTTTTGAGGATTAGAATAGTCAAAGCTAAACCACCCACCGTCGGAAGTGCTGGTCATGCTAGCATTTGCACTTCCAAAAAGCTCTAACTCCTCAGGTGGAGAATGCAAAGGAATATTAAGAAATTGAACTAACAGGCATTGACGGTAGCCATCACTCTGACTGGCAGTATACCCTTTAGGCAATTTAATATTTACCATACTGCGCATACATAAGGCACGGTTATTAATAAAACTGCAGAATTCTTGAGGAGACCATACTGGGAGCCCTACCAAACAGGTTCAAAAGGGGTTAGTAACTCCTCCAATGCTGAGACAAAGCAAAGTCTGATTAATCTGCCTAGCAAGTGTTAGCCATACATTATTTCTCGGTTGACTAAAATGTGTTACCTTTAATTCTTCAGCTACCACTACACTAAGTAATATAATAAAAGGAAACCTCATTTTTCTGGTTTTACTTTGACCTTTTTCTTCTTGTCAGTTTTTAACCTTACTGTTCCCGAGACCTGAAGACCACACCTTTGTAATCTTTTAATGCAGTTGTCTAATGCCTGATTGGGATCTCCTTTTATAGGCCCTACAATGGAATGTTGTGTTAAAGGCACCAGCTTTCTACACCTTACAGAGGCTATATATGATGCACTTTGAGCTTTAACCCTTTTCAAAATACACTGTACCTCCCACCAATAATAAGCCATGATTTTCTGCTCATGTGACTCATAAAGACCTAAAGCTGAGGCAGTGTTTAGCCCTGTTTCATTCCGTAGAGCCCACTCCCAATTATGTTCCCAGTTATGTCTATGATTACAGGTATCACACCATAAACGAAAAAGTGACAACTGATCCACCCAAAAAGTCCTGTCACAACCCCCGCAATACAGTGCAACCCAAGCAGCAAAATTTGGGCTGTGACATTCAAGACAGTTCTCTTTTGCCGGTCCTTTTATATGGAAAGATGATAACGATTCAATAATGTCAATCAGTTCCCTGGTTGTCCGGCAATGGCGTGTTATGGCCCTGTCGATCGCCTTCGAGTGTCCCTTCAGCTGAAGCAGTAGTGGTCTCAGGATCAGGAGCAGCTTCTTCTCCAGACGGTCCTTGTCCTCTTCTGTGAGTTGATCCACCAGCCGCTGCATCAAGAACAGGTTTAGTCCACTTGGCAGGTACCCACAATGCTCCTGTAGGGGTGGAAATACAAACATATCCCCTTCCCCAGAACAGGACCTTAGCAGGATCTTTCCATAGCCCTGTCTTGGGATCTCGGTATTTTACCCATACCTCTTTTTCTTGCTCACCAGTTTCTTGTGGCTTATAGTGTAGTTCTGCTGGGGGCTGCCCTACATCACCAAACACACATAAATGATTGATCACAAATAAGCTTTTTAGTAATCTAGAGTGGGGGTCAGTTACCTCTTCCTGTTTGGCTAAATACTTCTTTAAGGTACCATGTGCCCTTTCAATGATGGCCTGCCCTGTTGGGGAATTAGGAATACCTGTAACATGTTCAATTCCCCACTTTCTAAAGAATTTCCCTATTCTATGACTGGTATAGGCAGAACCATTATCTGTTTTAATTCTTTTTGGTGTACCCATCACTGCAAAGCAACTGTACAGATGTCTTTCTACATGAATAGCTTTTTCTCCTGACTGAGCTGTTGCCAATATATATTTGCTGTAAGTATCAATGGACACATGTACATACTTTAGGTTGCCAAAACTAGGAACATGTGTAACATCCATTTGCCACAATTCATTTGTTTGCAGGCCTCGTGGATTTACTCCTAGGCCTAAACCACTTCCCCCATTATGATGGCTACAAGTAGGGCAAGCCCTCACAATGGCTTTTGCTTCTGAGAGTGTTATCTTAAATTCTCTGCTTAAGCCTTTTGCATTCTGGTGAAACATTGAGTGAGCTTCTCGAGCCAATTGGTGACTTGACAGAGGTGTACTTTGGGTAATAGTAACCAATCTATCTGCTCTATCATTTCCTTCACCTAAACCAACCTTCCATTTATGACTTCTAATATGAATTACAGCGTAAGCATGTTCCCTGGATCTTGTAGCTCTCTTTAGCTGCAATAGTAGTTCATATAGTCTTTGATTTTTCACCTCTTTTATGGAAGCATCTTCAATTCTTGCTACAACTCCTGCTACATACAGAGAGTCTGTAACAACATTCAAAAGTTCCTTAAATTGTACCATTGCCCAAACCACTGCTAACAGTTCCATGGTTTGTAGGCTGTCCACTGCTTCTGCTTGCAGAATATGATGCTTCCATACTCCCTTTTCTTGCCAAGTTATTGCAGCAGTTCTTGATTTCCTGCCAGCGTCTGTAAATGCAGTAATGGCACCTGAGATAGGAGAATTCTCTCGCTTTGGACGAGTTATCCAGTCCCAGTCCCCTATCCATTGAATGAACGCTGGCTGAAGCTGATGTGTTTCAATAGGGCAACATGCTCCCAAAAGGGCTTCCTGCATTTCCTCTGAATGAGTCAAATACCAGTCCAAGGTATCCTTCTTCATAGGTATCTTGATGGCAGCTGGTTCTAACCCAGCTACCTGCAGCGTCCTTTCTCTGCCCTTCTTTATCAAATTCACTAACATTTCAATTTTTTGCAGAAGAGTCTTGCTTTGCTGCAGTGGGGGGGAGATCCATTCTAATATCCGTGTTTCCCCTGTTTCTTTTTTACATTGTGTAAGTGCTCCCAAAAGATATTGTGGGCCTTTCCAGATGGTAAGATCTATGGGTACATCAGGATCCCTTCGATGAACATGTCCATGCATAACACAGTCCATAATTTGCTGAATGGCCCGCTGTTGCTTATCAGTGATGCACACCGGATGAGCTGGATCAGTTCCTTTTAACAGTGGACGCAGCTCATCAAGCAGTTCATTAGGTATTCCCACCATCGGTTTTAACCACTGTAAATCACCTAAGAATCTCTGAGCTTCATTTAAGTTGGTTATTTTTGTTTTTAATTGCAGCTTTTGAGGTTTAACAATTTGTTCTGTCATAGACCATCTCAGATATTTCCAGGGAGCAGTTGTTTGAATTTTCTCAGGAGCTACTACCAAAGAGTATTGTGCCAGTGTTGTTCTTATTTCCTGGACTTGTTGTTGTGTGAAAGGCATCGGCTGAGCAAACAATACATCATCCATGTAATGATATATGACTGTATTAGGCCATAGCTTTCTAAGAGGTTGTAAAGCTGCACTGACATAAAGCTGACACAAGGTGGGGCTGTTCCGCATGCCCTGCGGAAGAACCGTCCATTCAAACCTCTGATCGGGTGCTTCTTTGTTAATCGCAGGTAATGTAAATGCAAATCGTCGCATATCCTGCGGGTGCAGGGCGATAGTAAAAAAGCAGTCCTTAAGATCAATAATTAGCAAAGGCCAATCCATCGGGATCATGCCTAGGTTCGGTAATGATGCCGAATTTTGCCCCAAAAGGCGAGAATAACTGCTTAAGAGACTCAGCCTAAGTCAGATAAGCAGGAGGTATTTTATTACGACGCGTCGGAGAAATCACAAAATGGATTTCTGAATTATGTACAGCAAAAGCGGGTTTTTATACAATTTTAAACAAGGATTACATCATTTATTACATGCATATTCATAGGCAGGTGGAGTCTTCTGGGAATTCTTGGTCTTCCTCAGTTAAATTTTAAGCTTTTCCTAATTTGGTCTTCTTCCTGTTATCCTTGGCATGTTTTTCCATGACTTAGCTGAAGTAACTGTTGTGCTTGGCTTGATCCTAATGGGTTGGCAGGTCACTTTAACTTATTGGCTTCCACTTCTTCTTCTTCAAATATTCTAATTCCAAAGTTTCTTCTGTGAGTGTATTTTAGATTACCTATCCAAATATTGTGAGTGTATTTTTACATTGCCTTATCTAAGTATCTGATCAAAGATCTTCCTGAAAGTGTATTTTAGGTTATTTATTAACTGCTGCAATTCCCTTAATATATTTGAGTGTCTTTTAATTCTTTTATTTTTCAGAAGCTATTAACCATTATAATAAATGGCTTCATTTCCCCCCTTTTCTTATTACTTACGAATTCTTTCGTCAAATTTTAACCCTGTAGGGCGCTGATATGCTCGTACCATAGCCCAGATCATTTGGGTTCTTTTCATTATAATTCTCAGTCTCCACCACATACAAATATTTGTAAGAGTTAATAGTAACAGAACTATGGTTAAAGACTTGTGTAGCTGTTGGGGAGTATCCTACAAAGATATCCCACCAATGATGCTGGCCTACTTGTTCTACTTTAGTCAGGACATTCTGTATTTTTTCTGAATTATGTTCTACCTGCCATACCATTCGTTTGGTTGTTTGATTTACGTTTTGTATCAATTCCTTTACTTTAGGATGTGTGAGCATTGCTTTAAGGACTTCGACGTCCATCCCTATTTGTAATTTCGGTATCTCTTGATAGTCTTTTCTTGGCAATTATCTATGGTGACGTTATCGCAAGCTGTCCTCACACAAGCGCACCCATTCCCTATATAATAAACTTGTGATTGTGTTCTATTATGCGGAAGCATTTCAAAGGTACATACACTATTTTCAGCATCTAAGCATAGATCTTCCGCTTCTACTACAGTGTTTTCACAGACATAGCCTAATTGTCCTCTAGGAATACATGCTTCTGTGCTAACCGATTGCCACCTATTTTTGGTATTATCATAACTAGCCCAGACATTATAGTCTATGGGCTTGACAATAACATCTTGATGTATTGTCCCTAGAGTGAGGATAGGAAAGATAGCTCTTTCCTCTGCTGCACTAATGGTGAGGACATAGGCTTCAATGTGTTCCTCTTGAGGCTCATAAGTGAAATTTACTAATTGCCACCAGGCTTGGTGGTCCTTCTCAAATTGTGTAGTATGATTGTCCTTTAGTATTGTTTCTCTTATCTCTTGAGGTAATATACCTGACGTTCCTTCTCTCATTATTCCTGCCGCTACTGATTGTACCCATTGTTGTGTCTGAGGGCACTGGATAGCTAGTGCAATTTCTCTGCTAAGTTCCCCTGTATAGTTAGCGAACTTCAAAAAAAAAATCCTCTTCAGTATGGTTTGCTACCATGGTTAGTAATTTTACTACTAGGGATTGTGTTTCTGCTAATGTGAGCATGGATGAACTGAGGGGCATTTTTAGCTTTCCTAAGTTCGACGTGACGGTACTTAATTTATTCACTAATACTTCTTGATCTATCGTGTTTAATATACCAAATCCAGTGCCAATCCATCCACTTAGATCTCTTTGTGCTCTTCTATGATGAGACCTTGTTGCTAGCCATGCATTCCATCCAACTCCGGGTGGATACACTGGTGTGCGTTAGACCATTGGTCTATTGAGACAGAGCCTTGGGGAAGAACTATACTTATCATTAGTCCAATGATCAGGGTTGTGAAGATCTGAGGTGGAGTCAGGATCATGATGTCTGCTCCTCTTTTTTATTTTCCGGAGCTTTCTTGACTCGTGAGTAATGGATCCACGTGGGTCGCTCTTTGATGCGAAATGCGGTGAAGGTAGTCAGCAGCACTTGGAAAGGTCCCTTCCACTTCTCTTGTAGGGGTTTTCCTAAAAGATTCTTAACATACACCCAATCACCGGGATTAAACGGATGCAATTTGCAGTCGGGTTGTTTAGGTTGGTGCCCTATCACCACAGTAGCATTCTTATCAAACTGTTTCCCCACCGTAATTACATAATCATAAATATACTGATTACCGATTTGGTCTATAGTGTCCCCATTTACAACTTGCATAGCATAAGGTCTACCATACAAAATTTCAAATGGGCTTAACTTTTCTTTTGATCTTGGTTTGACTCTCAGCCTAACCAGAGCAATAGGCAAAGCCTGATACCACTGCAAATTAGTCTCCTAGCATATTTTGGCAATTTGCTGTTTGATGAGATGATTCATCTTTTCCACTTGCCCACTGGCCTGTGGACGATAAGGTGTGTGTAGTTGCCATTTGATTTGTAATGCTTTGCTTATTGCTCTCACCACTTTTGCACAGAAGTGTGTACCTCTATCCGAAGAAATGCTCTTTGGTACCCCAAACCGTGGAATAATTTCATTCAACAGTACTTTAGTCACTTCTCTTTCCTTATTTGTCCTACAAGGGAATGCTTCAGGCCACCCAGAAAATGTATCAGTTAGTACCAACAAATACTGAAACCCCCCTTTTCTTGGGAGTTCAGAAAAATCAATTTGCCATACTTCACCTGGGAATTTACCTCGATTTATGGCTCCTTGATGTACTTTGGTTCCTGTGTTCGGGTTATTTTTCAGACACCGCTCGCACTGGGATGTGACGTGCTTTACAGTAGTAAATAATTTCGGTCCTGCTATCCTGGCTCGCAAATGTTGATAAAGCGGATCTAGACCCCAATGGGCCTTTTCATGCTCCGCCTTCACAATCTGCCACATTATGTTCCCTGGTATTATCAACTGTCCTGTTTCTAATTGTCCCCATCCACTGTCTAACAGTTTACCTTTATTCTTTTGAATCCATCTATGATCTGATTCCTGGTAATCTGGCTGGATATTGGTATCCAGCTCTCCTGGTATTAGGGCCACTATTTCCACTTCTCTATTCCTTGTGGCAGCCAATTTAGCTTCTGTATCTGCCTTCCTGTTCCCTATTTCTGGAAGAGTGTTACCTTTCAGATGTCCTTTACAATGCATTATGGCCACTTGTGCTGGGAGTTGGACCGCCTCTAGCAATCGCAGAATCTCTTCTGCATGTTTGACTGTTTTTCCTTGTGTAGTCAATAGTCCTCTTTCTTTCCAGATGGCCCCATGAGCATGTACAACAGAGAAGGCATATTTAGAGTCTGTCCATATATTAATTTGCATGTTTTCTGCCAATTCCAGGGCTCGGGTCAGAGCTATCAGCTCTGCCTTTTGGGCTGAGGTCCCTGCAGGCAAGGGGTTTGACTCAATTACCCTTTCTGTAGTGGTGACTGCATAGCCAGCCATTCTTACTCCTTACTTCACGAAGCTGCTGCCATCTGAGAACCAGTTGTCCGCACCTTCAAGCGGCTCTTCTTTGAGATCTGGGCGACTGGAGTAGACGGCTTCAATTGTTTCCAGGCAGTCGTGTTCGATGGGTTCTGCTGGGGCTCTCCCTTCTAGAAATGAAGCTGGGTTCACAATGTTAGTTACCTGAATGGTTACGTCATCTGATTCAGCCAAGATGGCCTGGTATTTTAGGAATCTGGAAGGCGACAACCAATGGTTGCCTTTCTGTTCCAGCACAGCCGACACAGTGTGAGATACTAACACAGTCATCTTCTGGCCCAGTGTGAGCTTTCTGGCCTCTTCTATGTTAATTATCACTGCAGCCACTGCCCTCAGACAGCCTGGCCATCCTTTACTTACTTCATCCAATCGCTTGGAGAAGTAGGCCACAGGTCTCTTGTGTGTTCCCAACTGCTGCGCCAGGACTCCTAGGGCCATCCCTTGTCGTTCATGGGAGAACAGCCAGAATGGTTTTGATACATCTGGGAGACCTAAGGCCGGTGCTCTCATTAGCTCCAGCTTCAACTTCTTGAAGGCCCCTTCTGCCTCGGGAGTCCAAGCTAGAACATCCTTAGTTTCTTTCAACAAATCGTACAGTGGTTTAGCGAGTATCCCGTACTGGTAGATCCATAGCCGACACCAACCTGTCATCCCCAGAAAGGCGCGCAGATCTCTCACTGTCTCTGGTTTAGGCATTTGACAGATGGCCTCTTTCCTAGCTGCTCCCAGGGATCGCTGTCCTCTGGAGACTTCGTATCCCAGGTACACCACTACTTTTTGCACCAGCTGTGCTTTCTGTTGAGAGACTCGGTATCCACTTAAACCCAGGAAATTTAACAAGGAAATAGTCCATTCAATGCATTCTTCCTCTGTCACTGTTGCTATTAGGAGGTCATCTACGTATTGCAGAAGGGTGCCATCTCCCAGCGGCCTTTCCCACTGTTCTAATTCTTTGGCTAACTGATTCCCAAAAATCGTAGGGGAGTTCGCCCATCCTTGGGGCAATACCGTCCAGGTAAGTTGGGTCTTTCTTCCTTTATCTACAGATTCCCATTCAAAGGCAAAAATCTTTTGACTCTCGGGAGCTAAGGGAAGGCAGAAGAATGTGTCTTTCAAGTCTAATACGGTGAACCAGGCCAAATTATCCTTGAGTCTAGTTAAAAGCGTGTATGGATTAGCAACTAAAGGATGTAATGTCTTGGTTATTTCGTTTACTGCCCTCAAATCCTGAACTAGTCTATAAGCTCCATTAGGTTTCTTTACTGGCAAGATTGGTGTATTAAAATCCGATTCACATTCTACCAATAACCCCAGTTCCAGAAACCTTTTGATTATGGGCTCAATCCCCTTCCTGTCTTCTATTCTCAAAGGGTATTGTTTTCTTACCACCGGTCTTGCCCCGTCTTTAAGTTCAACAACAATCGGTGCTGCTTGTTTTGATTTTCCAGGTATATCAGTAGCCCATACTAATGGGTATGCCTCGCTCAGGACTCACTCAAAATTGTGATTCTCAGGTTTAGGTTTCACACAACTGATTGTTAGGCTTAGGGCTGTAATCAGTTGTTCTTCTTTTACTTGAAATTCAAATCTGTCCTTTTTGAACTTTATTATGGCTCCCAAGTTCTCTAGTAAGTCTCTCCCTAGTAGAGGTTTTGGTGAATTTGGCAAATACAGAAACTGGTGAATTCCCATTTGTTTCCCAATTTTGTATTTGATAGGTTTCAAAAAGTAAGCTTTTGCTGGTTGGCCTGTTGCTCCCACAACTTGTACAAATTCATCACTTTTAGGTACCAATTCTTGATTTAAAACCGAAAAAGTTGCTCCCGTATCAATCAAAAAATCCAATTCCTTTTTACCTTCCCCTAGCTCCATTTTAACCAGTGGGTCTGCTAGGGTTCGGCCCACCGGTCCCCCTCATTCACTGTCCTGATGTGCGATAGTAGTAGTGTCCATTGATCTTTCTCTTGATTGAGGGCACTCATGTTTCCAGTGTCCCGTTTGGAAGCAATAGGCACACTGGTTTAGCCCTATTCTAGCTGGGTGGGGTTGGAACCTCCCTCCCCCTCTCACTGGGTAGCCTCTGCCCCTACCCCTGGTTCCAGGTTCCGAGTAACCTGTCTTCTGAGCTGCCACTGCCACAGCCACTACTCGAGCTATCCTCCTGTCCTCCCTTTTCTTCTCCTCAACTTCTCTATTATTATATACCTTCCATGCCTCATTCAGCAAGGCCTCCAGGTTTTTATTTTCTGGATGTTCAAGCTTTTGCAATTTCTTTCTGATGTCTGGGTTACTCTGTCCCATCATTAATCCTAACAGGTGTTGTTTCCCTTCTTCCGTTGCCGGGTCCAGGGGTGTGTATTTTCTCATGGCTGCCCTAAGTCTATCCAAAAACTCTGACGGGGTCTCATCCTTTCCCCGCCTAATGTCATATAACATCGACCAATTGATAGCCTTAGGGATCGCATTACGCAAGCCCATCGCTATCAGCTTTCTGTACTGCACCAGTCGTCGATAGTGCTCTTCGTTGCCCGGATCCCACTCTGGTTTACTGCTGGGGAAATTATCTTCTAGTCTCCCTGATAATACTTGAGCATGTCGTTTTCCTGTTTCCAATACGAGTTCCCTTTCTGTATCTGTCAATTCTGACAACATCACCTCTATATCTTCCCAATCAATATCTAAATTCTTTGCCATTAATTCAAACCTCTTCGCTACTCCCTCTGGATTCCTCCTGAAGTTCCTTGCCTCATCCCTCCAATTGTTCAGATCACTTGTGGAGAACGGCACCTTTACCCTGGTCCTTTCTCCTACCATTGGCATAAGTTGTCGGAGAGGAGCTATTGTATGGTTCCGTTCCTCTTCTTGCTTTGCTTCCCTCCGTGCCACAGATCTGGTATAATACGAATGACTAGTCCCCTCCCCAGGATCTTCCTGTGCCTCAATGTCTTCCCTATTCTTTCTCTTCTCTTTTCTCTTTCCCTTTCCCTGTTCTTCATCTTCACCTTCTATTTCTGTTAACTCTTTTCCTACTACCCCCCTGGCATGGTTTACACAGTCCAGCCGCGCCTCGCTCTGCATCTGTCGCCTTTCTTCCCGCATCTGCTGGCGCCTATCCTGTTCCGGGCTACTGTCCTCATCTTCTGTTCCCCTTCCATCTCTCCTATCTTCTATCTGAATTATTATATTCAGCTTCTGTGAGTTGTTCTCTGCCTCCCTTTCGTATGTCTCAGTGTCATTCTCCTCACTATACCTCAGCTTAGAGACGTTGCCTCCTAGTGAGTTATCCCCAGTCCTTGGTGTGCTGGTTTCTATTCTACAGGTACCTGATTTCCCAAAACCTCCATTTCTGGGTGTTCTACCATCCCCATATGGACTTAGTTCGGGGAGGCTGCGTGTCTCCCATTGACTCTCTGTTCCATGTGGGCTGCCTTCTTCCCTCTCAACTTCTAATCTGGGTGGGCTGTCAGCATCCCTGTAGCTTCCCGACCCCTGTGGACTATCTGGTCCCTGCGGGCTGCTTTCCCTCTTGTCCATCCCCGATTTTAATGGACTATCCTCCTCCCAAGTGTTATCTAGTTTCTGAGGACTGTGCCCAAACTTAGATTTCCACCATCGTTCCAGCTCCTTTAAGGGGCTAGGATCCCCTTGTTCCTCCTTTGGCCTGGGAAGAGGCCCTTCCCGTCCTGGGGCGAATGGATGGTATTCCCACAGGCTTATTTCGCTCTCCTTTCCACTATCCCTTCTTGTCAATTTAAGACATTGTTGCCCAATGCTACATGCATCACAGCACCGTTCTTTAGGCTTTGAACCTTTCTTATCTTTTTCCAGGGCTAGTACTAGGGGGTCCTGAGGTGCTACATTTACCCCGCACTCTTTTTGCCACTCCGGTTTATTTCTTAGGGTAAAGAACATGTCAGCATACATCACTTCGTCCCATTTGTTAAGTCGGCGAAGGAAAAGCATCAATTGCAAAATAGTATTATAATTAGTTGTTCCCTCCGGCGGCCATTTCTCATTGTCATCTAACTTGTACAACGGCCACCACTGCGTACAATATTTAAGGAGTGTCTTTTACTTATGTTTCCCCCCGGGATCCCTCCCAAGTCCTTCCAGTGTTTTAGGATACATCCTAAGGGGGTTTTCATATTTACGTCCTTACTCTGTTGACTTCCCATAGTTATTCCCTGTGTTGGTTTAACACTTCACACACAATTTTCAGTCGCTTTTGTCCTGGCTTCTCGCGTCGCAGCGATGCTGCGTCTCATTCACTCTCAACCATACACGCGCACCTTTATAAAGGAATTCCTACCTTATGGTCTATATCAGAACAGACTGTTACCAGGTTTGGTCACGCGAGGTCACCTACAGACCGTGAGACACCGGTTTGCCAGATTCATGCAATCGCAACCGTAGACAGTATAACAATTGCAGGGGGGTCACAATTTTCTTCCGGATATCTATCAACTTATTTTCTTCTAAAAAATTACAGAGAGAGCGGCAAGATGTTTTCTGTAAGATTTTGCAACAAACACATAGAACAGACACAAAAGATCACCGGCTGACAGACCTCTTCAGATAGCAGTTTCAGTTCTTAACCCTTAATTCACAGTATTACAACATCAAACACAATGTTAAAACAGTTTCCCACATAATAAGAACAAACCAAAGATACGAAAAAAATATTCCTTCCAGCAGGGCTCTAACCTGCGTTTCTATTACCGGGCCTCTAACCCAGCAGGACTCTAACCTGCGTTACCCAGCAGGACTCTAACCTGCGTTTCTATTACCGGGCCTCTAACCCAGCAGGACTCTAACCTGCGTTTCTATTACCGGGCCTCTAACCCAGCAGGACTCTAACCTGCGTTTCTATAACCGGGCCTCTAACCCAGCAGGACTCTAACCTGCGTTACCCAGCAGGACTCTAACCTGCGTTTCTATTACCGGGCCTCTAACCCAGCAGGACTCTAACCTGCGTTTCTATTACCGGGCCTCTAACCCAGCCGGGATTCGTTACCGGGGCGTCCCCCAGCTTTCCCTTCGGGCGGTCACGTCTGACCCCCGTTTCCCTACAAAACCAATAAACAATTAAAATACCTCTTAATTGAAGCAGGAGATGCAGGGAACCCTCCGTCCACCAAGGCGCCGGTCCAGGGGGGGGTCTCTTCTGACAAAAAATTCGTCAGGGGCGCCCAGAGAATCCCGACCCCGGACCCGGCCCGGGAGGACCTCAAGGCCTGCATCTCCTGTCTGGTCCCACCTGGGTCGCCAGAAAATGATGCCGAATTTTGCCCCAAAAGGCGAGAATAACTGCTTAAGAGACTCAGCCTAAGTCAGATAAGCAGGAGGTATTTTATTACGACGCGTCGGAGAAATCACAAAATGGATTTCTGAATTATGTACAGCAAAAGCGGGTTTTTATACAATTTTAAACAAGGATTACATCATTTATTACATGCATATTCATAGGCAGGCGGAGTCTTCTGGGAATTCTTGGTCTTCCTCAGTTAAATTTTAAGCTTTTCCTAATTTGGTCTTCTTCCTGTTATCCTTGGCATGTTTTTCCATGACTTAGCTGAAGTAACTGTTGTGCTTGGCTTGATCCTAACGGGTTGGCAGGTCACTTTAACTTATTGGCTTCCACTTCTTCTTCTTCAAATATTCTAATTCCAAAGTTTCTTCTGTGAGTGTATTTTAGATTACCTATCCAAATATTGTGAGTGTATTTTTACATTGCCTTATCTAAGTATCTGATCAAAGATCTTCCTGAAAGTGTATTTTAGGTTATTTATTAACTGCTGCAATTCCCTTAATATATTTGAGTGTCTTTTAATTCTTTTATTTTTCAGAAGCTATTAACCATTATAATAAATGGCTTCAGTAATCCAGGTTGTAATGAGCCCATAGGTTCCATCTGATCATTAACAGCACGCAAGTCATGGAGCAGTCTGTATTTCCCTGACTTCTTTTTAATTACAAAAATTGGAGTATTCCAGGGGCTGGTAGACAAACGCAAATGTCCCTGTTGAAACTGTTCTGACACGAGCTGATGTGCGTGTTGCAAACTTTCCCCTTTCAAAGGCCATTGCTTAACCCATACCGGGGTGTCATCGACCCAGGTAATGGGAATTGGGAATGTCCAAGCAATGGCTTTTACTCCAAATGGTGTTCATTTGTTAGAACAACCCCTAGCTGAGCCATAATGTCCCGGCCTATAAGGCATTGAACAGTAGGAGGTAACTGCACCACTGAAAAAATCGCTGTCAGCTGCTTCCTGTCGATATGAACTTGAAGCGGCTTGCCAGGGTAAATCCTCCTACCCTGGATACAGCAGTGGCTGCCGGCTGCAGGGGCCAGTGATGAGGCCAGCAGCTAGGACTGATAATGCTGGAATCTGCTCCGGTATCCAGCAGACCTGAAAATGACCTTTTCTGTCCGTTATATTCTATCTCAACTTTTTTCTTCGGTCTCTCGGCCAGATTTAAAGTTAACAAAGTAAGTCCTCCTGTAGAACCAAAAGCGCTGTCTCTCCTCTCTTGGGTTTTAATGGGTTGTATTCCTTTCGTCATTTGCTCAAGCGGTACCAGCTGAGCAATCCTTTGTCCCTTGTTAATTTGGAGAGGAGGAAAAGGAGTATAAACCATGACCATAATTTCTCCCGTGTAATCCGCATCAATAACGCCAGGTAACACAAACAGTCCTAACATAGAAGCAGAAGATCTCCCAAATAGTAACGCACCCATTGCTTTGTTTTGTATAATAATAGGTCCTTGAATCCCCGTAGGGATTTTCTGCGGGTGCGGAGTTATTAGCGTTACGTCTACTGCGGCTGCCAGGTCCATGCCGAGGCTCCCTGCGGTGGCGGGTTGGAGGCTCCCAGCGGCAGCGGGTTGGAAGCTGCCTGCTGCGGAGGGATGGAGGCTCCCTGCTGTGGAGGGTTGAAGGCGCGGGGGGGTTGAATCTCTGCAGCGGCAACTTGTGTCTGGGCGCGGCTGCTGTGGGAATACGCGCTCCTGGAGAAGTTTCCCGACCTCCGCTTACAAGCGCTTGTATGATGGTTATCCATACGGCATTTCTGGCACCAGACTCCAGTAGCCTGGCACTCCTGGCGCGTATGGCCAAAGCCTCCGCAGCGACAACATTTCATGCGGCCCTTTTTACTTGATGCTGCAAATGCGGCTGATGCTTGAAGAGGTGCAAGTGCGGCTAAAACCTGATTCTGAGACGACTTTGCCCGTTCTTGCAACCCTACTCCTAGCTGTTTAATTGCGTCTACCACTAAAGCCTGCTGCCCGGTTGGCACAAGAGCCATCCTCTCTAATGCCTCCTCTATAGTCCAATTTGCTCCTAAGGTATTAAGTATGTTTCTAGTGGTAGAATTACAATTTTGGATCGCACACTGCTTGAGAAGGGCCCCGCGCATAAATTCTGCCACTCCAGCCCTCTTAATTGCAGCAGCAGCTCTATCAATAAAAGCGCCAAATGATTCCTCTCTACCTTGCTTAATTCCCATATATACTGGTACCCCTCCTGGTTCCTTCACCCTTTCTATTGCTAGTCTGACTAACCTAATTGCCTCCCGGCACTTTTCCTGACCTATTAAAGCTTGTGCCTCAGTGCGAAGGAAAGGTCCCAGACCCATAAGCTCGTTAACAGTAACGCCATGGAGGGGGTCACCCTGCTGTCTTTGTACTGCCACGCATTCATTTACTAACGCTTGCCAATGGGCGTTAAAAAGCAATTGCTGATGTTGGGTGAAGATTAATTTAACTATGCCACGACAATCATTAATAAGAAGAATACTGGTGTCAAAAATATAGTCGAGCATTTGCTTGGCTGGTTCGCTTTTAAAGCCAAACTGGCTAACAGTAGCTCGCAACTGAGATAACATCTTCCAGTCTAAAGCACTAATTGTCGCTTGAATGCCTCCGCCAGCCTGGGGGGTGAAAATAACCGGACAAGCCAGTTCATTCGCTAAGCTTATCAACTCCTGGCCTCCCTTCTCCATTGCATCTTTGGCAAGAGCTGCCCACGCATCCCGTCTTTCCCGTGCAATCATCTCCGCTCGATCGTTTTCCAGCCCAGGGCTCTGATTACTTTTCGGGAACGGAACACACGTTTGTGGCCCTGGCTGCTGTGATGCGAGCAATACGGGAGACTCAGAAGTGCTATGCATAGCCTGCGGCAGAGCGGGCAATAAAGCACCCTGCGGAGCACCCTGCGGAGCTTGGCTCGTTAGGGGGGGCTAGCTCGTTAAAGGAGGCGGTGGAAGCGGCGCGGAGGGTAGTAAAGCGCCCTGTGGAGCTTGGCTCAGAGCCTGGCTTGGCGCCTGGCTTGCCGAGGGAGGTGGCGAGGCCGGTAATGAAACCGTCCTCATTGCAGGGCCGAGAGGAGTCCCTGATTCTTTATCAAACTCCCTCTCTTGATCGTATTCTTTATTACGATCGTGAGCGGCAGTAGCCTGATAAGCAGCCCTCTTTTCCGCCTGAAACTGCAACAGTTCTTTGTTATTGACCCGCCATAATTTACCCATTTTCCTAGCAGTTTTATCATCGTCTAACGTAGCCTGCCATAATATATCACCAAATTTACGCCACTCCGACAACTCGTGAACCGTGTGGGGATTCACAAAGACTCCCCGTTCCAGACCATAAGCCAAAAGACCTTGCAATTCTTTCAGTAAGTCTATCCCCTTAAATTGCCTTTTTTGCAAAAATGTAATAAAAAGTTCATATGCGGCTTGTCTTTCCATACCTCTTTTTAAGTGCGCACTTTCACCTAGCAGCGTTTTCCCAGATTTCTGCCGCACGTATCAGCTGGACCCATCTAATTTGGTCGCCAGGGCACGGCGCGTATCGGCGGTTTTCTTTTTTCCTCCGCTTTAATTTCGCGATTATTGCCGCTCCCGCTGCTTCGGAGCCTGAACCAGTCCTCACTTATCCTTTGGTGTTCGCAATCCCCGTGGTGGCCGCGATCGTCGTGGTGTCCGCTATCACGTCCGGGTGTCACCAATTTGTTGAAGTGAGGGGAGAACGACCATTCTGCATCGAACTCGATTTATTGATCGATCAGTCAGCTTAAATAATAGTGTTAACGAACTTCATGCATATTCCAAAATATAGCTTTATGATAGGCTAACAGAGAAAACTCTAACCACTCCTTTTGTTTTACAATACCGTTGATTATTTACATAAAACAAAACCAGTGTTCTCACTGTGATACGAACGGTTCCCAAAACTTCCATATCTGATCCCAGGGTGCCATCTTTTCCAAGAGAGGATGTTACCTTTGTTATGTGAAGACTACCTGAGAACTTTATCGCTTATAAAATGATGCCTGAGAGAGACTAATTGTTTATAGAAGGCTGGGAACTCCTTTAAAACAGCTTCACAGATATCTGTTACTTTTCTCTCAGTTGCATGGCTTCATGGACTTTTTCCTCAAGCCATGCCTGAACTAAACTCTCCACACCTCCACACGTTTTCATTGGCACCATTGCTAAGCCTAGGCTGAACTACCTGCCTCCAGTCTCAGCTAGGGACATGGTTTTTTAAAGAGGGAAGCACTGAGCTCCAGGTACACGGCAGCTGCGAAAGGCATCCCAAGGGGAATACAAAAGTGCAACAACATGGCAGCTTTCACAGCTTTTTCCTTGGCACCATCCCTATACCTAGGCTGATTTATCTGCCTAGGGTTAGGGTTAGGCTTCAGCCTAGGCTAGGATATTTCAACCAGGAAGCCCTGAGTTCCAGGCTTACTGCAGCTGCCAAAGGCATCCCAAAGGGAGCGCAGAAGTGCCACAACATGGCTGCTTTCAAAGCTTTTTCCTTAGGAAGAACCCTAATACCCGGCTGATTTACCTTCCTAGGGTTACTGTTAGGCTTAGGCTTAGGACTTTGAAAACCAGGAAGCCCTGTGCTCCAGGCACACTGTAGTTGTTCAAGACATCCCAAGAGGAGTGCAAAAGTGACACAACTTGTCTGCCTCTGCTGCTATTTCCATGAGACCATCCCGAACCATAGGCTGATTTTCCTTCCTAGGGTTAGGGTTAGAGTTACGCCGAGGGTTAGGGTTTTTTTAACCAGAAAGCCCTGAGTTCCAAGAACACAGCAGCTGCGAAAGACTACCCAAGAGGAGCGCAAAAGTGCCACAACATGCCTGCCTCCACAGCTTTTTCCTTGGGGATATCCCTAATTCCTGGCTGATTTGCCTTTCTCGTCTTAGGGTTGGGGTTAGGCCTAGGGCTAGGATTTGTAAAATCAGGAAGCCCAGACCTCCAGGCACACTGGAGCTGTGAAAGGCATCCAAAAGTGTGCGCAAAAGTGCCACAACATGGCTGCCTCCAGCGCTTTTTCCTTGGGACCATCATGGACCCTAGGCTGATTTACTTGCCTCCAGTTGCAGCTATGGTCACGCCAAGGGATAGGGTTTTTCAATCAGTAAACCCTGAGCTCCAGACCCAGTGCAGCTGCAAAAGGCTTCCCAAGGGCAGCCAAAAATTGCCTCAACATGCTCCCTCCAGCGCTTTTTTCCTTGGGAACATCCCTATACCTAGGCTGATTTATCTGCCTAGGGTTAGGGTTAGGGTTCAGCCTAGGGATAGGATGTTTTCAAACAGGAAGCCCTGAGTTCCAGGGGCACTGCAGCTGCCAAAGGCATCCCAAGGGGAAAGCAAATGAGCCACAACTTGGCTGTGTCCAGAGCTTTTTCCTTGGGACCATGCCGAAACGAAGGCTGATTTAGAAGCCTCCAGTTAGGGCTAAAGTTGTGGTTTTTTAAACCTGGAAGCCTAGTGCTCCAAGCACACTGCAGCTGTGAAAGGCATCTCAAGGGGAGCGCAAAAGTGCCACAACATGGCTATCTCCACAGCTTTTTCCTTGGGATAATTCCTAAACCCAGGCTGATTTAAATGACCAGTGTTAGGGTTAGGGTTACGCCTAGGTGTAGAGCTTTTTAAACCAGCAAGCTCTGAGCTCCAGGCACACGGCAGCTGCGAAAGGCATCCCAAGGGGAGCACAAAAGTGCCAGAAAATGGCTGCGTCCACACGTTTTCATTGGCACCATTGCTAAGCCTAGGCTGAATTACCTGCCTCCAGTCTCAGCTAGGGACATGGTTTTTTAAAGAGGGAAGCCCTGAGCTCCAGGCACACGGCAGCTGCGAAAGGCATCCCAAGGGGAGTACAAAAGTGCAACAACATGGGAGCTTTCACAGCTTTTTCCTTGGCACCATCCCTATACCTAGGCTGATTTATCTGCCTAGGGTTAGGGTTAGGCTTCAGCCTAGGGCTAGGATATTTTTAACCAGGAAGCCCTGAGTTCCAGGCTTACTGCAGCTGCCAAAGGCATCCCAAAGGGAGTGCAGAAGTGCCACATCATGGCTGCTTTCACGACATTTTCCTTAGGAAGAACCCTAATACCCGGCTGATTTACCTTCCTAGGGTTACTGTTAGGCTTAGGCCTAGGACTTTGAAAACCAGGAAGCCCTGTGCTCCAGGCACACTGCAGCTTTTCAAGGCATCCCAAGAGGAGTGCAAAAGTGACACAACTTGGCTGCCTCTGCTGCTATTCTGATGAGACCATCCCGAACCATAGGCTGATTTTCCTTCCTAGGGTTAGGGTTAGAGTTACGCCGAGGGTTAGGGTTTTTTTAACCAGAAAGTGTGGAGAGTTTTGTTCATAATTGGTTAGCTGTGAAAGGCCATACTGACATAATGCCTCTGGTTAAGCTGAAAGAGAAAAGTCAGCAGTCAGCAAGCTGAAAGGAAAGGTCAGCAGTGACCTTGCTGCAACATGAGGAAAGGGATTAGAGATTAGTCCTGAATATATCCTAAGAATATGTAGAAAGTATCAAAAGTAGAACCATAGGAATGCAGAAGTCGGCGTAGGTGCTGATATGTAACTGACCAATCCTGAGCTCAACTTTTGCAATATGTATGAAGCTCATTATTAACTGTATTTAACTCGCCGTACTGATCAATAAAATTGGGCCTGTGATGATCAAATTGATGTCCGGGTCTCCTTCCGTCGACAAGAAAGCCCTGAGTTCCAAGAACACAGCAGCTGCAAAGGACTACCCAAGAGGAGCGCAAAAGTACCACAACATGCCTGCCTCCACAGCATTTTCCTTGGGAACATCCCTAATTCCTGGCTGATTTGCCTTTCTCGTCTTAGGGTTGGGGTTAGGCCTAGGGCTAGGATTTTTAAAATCAGGAAGCCCAGACCTCCAGGCACACTGGAGCTGTGACAGGCCTCCAAAAGGGAGTGCAAAAGTGCCACAAAAAAGGCCCAGTCTCTGATGTTCAATGCTCCATTTGCTGCCTTTCTATCTGTGTCGTCGCTGATGCAAGGCAAATATTTCCTCCACACCCAAAGAGTTGTGCCTGAAAAGTCACAGGGCTACTTCTCTTTTTCATTTTTTTTTAATGTTTTCCAGAGCCTGCTCATCATTTGTAACTTTTTCAGCCTATCCCTAGGGCACCTTCTCCCAAAGTTCTGCTGTTCCATCCTTTTGCATTCAGTGAAAGCTACCTGCAGTGATCAGTCGATGAAAGCCATGGGAAAACCTGAACTCCTGGGTGAAGCCAGGCAAAACATTTCTCTCCCAGATCTGAAGCCATTAAGTGCCAAGCACTGTCCCCAGTGTCATACCCTGTGCCTTGGAAGTGTGCTGCTGCCATTTAAGTGGGGGTGCCAATGAAAACTGCTTGTAACAGTTTTGTAATTTCTGCATTAGCATTCAAATCCTTGACCAGATGAATCACATGTCAACATTTTGGCTGCCAGCCCTGCCATTTCTGGGATTCTTAAATATCAAAGCTGTCATTTTTACATTGGATTTCGGAGTCTCTGAACAGTCACACAAGGGTTTAGTTTTAAACGATACAGAAAAATTCCCTGGTGTTCAGCTATAATTTTTACATTGGCATATACTCCTTATGACTACTTTAGGCAAGAGCAGCAAACCTAAGAATGAGCCAAAGAGGGGATTCCTGTGTTCTAATGTGCTGCACAGCACTAAGTCGGAATTCAAGAATGGATTCATGTCACTGTTGAGTAAGGAACGGATAAACAATTGACACACTCTATGCATTTTAAGATGACATAAATGCTTCCTTTATTACAATCTCCTGATACTTATAACCGACATTGTTCACCCAGAACCTGATTGGCTCTTAACCTGTCACCCATTGATTTATTAGGGACCACCCTTTGGTAAACCATCTGATGAGAAAACAACTGTTTCCAACACCAGCTGCAAGATTGTTTTCATTCTTTCTCTCCGTCTTCTCAAAACTTGCTAGAACCATTTCTGGGAAAGTTTATCTGGCTTTTTCTCTGACCAGGCTTTCAGTCTCCACAGGATTCAGGAGTCTCAGGGTGCACAGGAAGCCCCAAAGACTTTGGGATGCTGAAATGGACCAATCTGCTGCCTGTGCCTGGGCTGCACAGGGATGAGCTCCATCTGGATGGTCTAACAAAGGCCAAATGGACATACTGTGGCCCACTAGAGAATCCAAATCCTGTGAGCTACAGTATTCAGCTGTAACCAGCTGAATTTTTCATGTTAACTTGAAATCCAGGGGAGGAAAAGGTAAACATGGAAAAGTGTTCTTCCAGTTCTAGTGGCAGCTGTACCTGCACAGCACCTGTGCCCACGGCAGGGTGGTGGGAACCACATGATCTTTGTGATACTTTGCAACACAAAGTGTTCTTGCATTCTGTGATTCCCCAAGTGGAGAGGAAAAGTGACCCATGGAAGTGCCAGGATTTCCCCAGCACCTCCTTTGTTCCAGGCAAGTCCAGGATTTCGTTTCAGAGCTGACACATGTGTCTTTAAGGTGCCTGCATAGAGGAGAGGGAGGGCAGCTGCATGGCAGGGCTGGTGCCCCATCAGCGTGTCTCTCTGCCCATGGCACCAATGCTGCTGTCTTGGGACGCCACCTGTGGGAGGCGAGTCTGGCCTCAAGCTCTGCCATGGAAGTCATTCAGGGGCACAGGCAGCAGCTGAAGCAGCCAAGCGTTGCAGTGAGGATGGCAAGTCAAGAGAGAGTCATTGTGGCCAACTCTGCTGAGCCTTTTGCCAAAGCAGGGGCCATTGTGCCTCCGGGCTCCCCCCGTCTGGCATCCTGGCAGGTGCAGACGCCTGGCCAAGCAGGTGCTGCCGTTTGGGGTGCTGCTGTTGCTGAGCCCGTTCTGGTGCTGTTTCTGTGGGGCCCAGAGCTGCTGGGGCAGCAGCCACTCCGCAGCCCTGCTGGAGGAGAGGCGGCTGCCCTCCCCATGGGGGCAGCAGCTCTGTGGGCCCAGAGCTCTGGGTCAGGGGAACGGCGGTCTTGGCACCGTGGCCTGGGCAGCTGCCAGGGCCTGGGATGGCCACCAGCCCTGCTTCTGCCCCCGGCCCCTTATTGGCAGCACCCAGTGTCTGTGCCCGGGCAGCAGCCCCCTGCCATCCCTGTGCCCAGCCAGCCCAGCCTGGGCACCTCAGGGGTGCCCCCACCCTCCTGCTGAGGCTCGGCCTCTAGGGCTTCTGCCACAGGCCTGGGAGATGCTTTGGGGAAGCGCCAGAGCAGCCGGGTGCCAGGAACAAGGTGGCTGCCTGCGGGCTGCTTGTGCCCTCTGAAACCCAATTCCTCATTGAATGGCCATTGCATTGGGAGTTGCAGAACGTGGCTGGACATGAACAGGGTGTCGGAGGCATGCAATTGGCTCGTCAATCCAAGAGCATCGTGCAAATTAAGGGGCCGGATGGCCAATTGGCTTCGGTACGCCCATTCGTCTTAGACGATACGAAACCCCTGTGGGGGGGGACCTCCTTGTCCAGTGGGGAGCCCGAATTGACATTCCAGGGGCTCCCCAGGTTATTCGGGCAGCAGTAACTGAGGAGCGCCCTACCTGTAAACTGAATTGGAAATCTGACAAACCAGTACAGGTAGCGCAGTGGCCACTCAACAAACAAAAATTGAAGGCGCTCAACGAGCTCGTGAAGGAGCAGTTACTTAAAGGCAACCTGGTGGAGACCATGTCAGAGTGGAACTCCCCAGTGTTTGTCATCAAAAAAACCAACAAAGATAAGTGGCAGCTCCTTCATGATCTTCATCAGATTAATATCATTGAAGATATGGGTCCTCTCCAACCAGGGATGCCGTCCCCAGCGATGCTCCCCCAAAATTGGAATTTGGCCATTGTCGATATAAAAGATTGCTTTTTCCAAATTCCTCTCCACCCTGACGACACCCCACGTTTTGCCTTCACGGTTCCTTCCATCAACCGTGAAGCCCCAAGCAAGCACTACCATTGGCATTCCCTTCCGCAAGGAATGAAAAATAGTCCCATCATCTGCCAATGGTATGTCGCTTCCTTGCTGTGCCCGATACGTACAGCCCTGGAAGATGTCATCATTTTCCATTATATGGACGATATATTAGTTTGTGCTCTGACAGACGACATGCTTACCCATGTGCTTGACCTGACAACCAATGCATTGATTGCTGCAGGGTTCGAGCTCCAGCAGGACAAAATTCAACAGATGCCACCCTGGAAGTACCTGGATCTTGAGATCACTTGGCGGACCATTGTTCCACAAAAATTGGAGATTAAAACAAATATTAAGACCTTGGCAGATGTCCACCAGCTGTGTGGGTCCCTGAATTGGGTAAGGCCTTGGCTGGGCATTCCCACTGATGACCTAGCCCCCCTTTTCAATTTGTTGAAAGGGGGAGAGGAGCTTAGTTCTCCCAGGTCACTTACCCCATAGGCTCAGGCAGCACTGGAGAAAATCCAACAATCTATATTGGCCAGGCAGGCCCACAGGTACCAACCGGGCCTGCCCTTCAGGTTTATTATTCTGGGAAAGTTGCCACACCTCCATGGGGTGATTTTTCAGTGGGACAATTCTGTTAAAGGCAAAGACCAGGGCTCGGGGTACTCACTCTTGATCATAGAGTGGGTTTTCCTCAGTCACCACCAGTCCAAAAGGATGACACAGCCATCAGAGCTGGTGGCAGAATTGATCAGAAAAGCAAGATTGAGGATCAGGGAGTTGGCAGGTTGTGATTTTGACTGCATGCACATCCACATAAAATTGGATTTGGGCCAACTAAAAAAGAGAACCTTTGACGAACTGCTGGAGGTTAATGAGTTGTTGCAGTTTGCTCTGGATAGCTACACCGGCCAAATTGCTGTTGATCGACCAGCCCACAAATTGTTCAATCAAGAGTTTTCCTTGTATTTGTAAAGAGTCCAGAGTCGAATCCCTTTGAAAGCACTGACAGTTTTTACAGACGCATCTGGAGCATCCCACAAGTCAGTGATGACTTGGAAGGATCCTCAAACTCAGCGGTGGGAGGCTGATATTGCCAAAGTGGAGGGTTCTCCACATGTAGCTGAGTTAGACGCAGTTGTCAGGGCCTTCGAGAGGTTCTCTGAACCATACAATTTAGTTACAGATTCTGCTTATGTTGCAGGTGTAGTGTCCAGAGCTGAAGAGGCAGTTCTTCAAGAGGTGTCCAACATCCCTCTCTTTAATTTGCTCTCAAAATTGGTTAAATTAGTCTCCCACCCAGAGCACCCTTTTTTGTGATGCATGTCAGGTCAGACACCGACCTGCCGGGGTTCATCGCAGAGGGCAATCGGAGAGCCAATGCCCTAGCTGCTCCTGTCCAAATGGCCCCGCTCCCAGATCTCTTCGGTCAAGCTAAGATCAGCCACCAGCAATTTCATCAGAACACTCCTGGCTTGGTTCGGCAGTTCCAGCTTTCCTGTGAACAGGCCAAGGCGATCGTGGCGACATGTCCCCAATGCCAGTCCCACCAGCTCCCATTTATCAGCTCTGGAGCTAACCCCAGAGGCCTTTCCAGCTGTGAGGTGTGGCAAATGAATGTGACGCACATCCCTTCTTTCGGCTGACTTTCTTATGTGCATGTTTTGGTGGACACTTTCTCCAGTGCAATCTTTGCTTCTGCCCACACAGGGAAAAGGGCTGTGGATGTGGAGAAACATATTTTTCAGGCTTTTGCAGTCCTGGGCATCCCCAAGGTCATCAAAACAGACAATGGCCCTGCGTACAAATCCAGGGAGCTGAAGAGCTTCCTACAGCAATGGGGAACAGAGCATAAAACTGGCATCCCGTATTCCCCGATAGGCCAAGCCATGGTTGAGAGGGCCCACCAGAGCCTCAAGAGAGTTCTAGACCAACAACGTTTGGCTGTGAAGGTGGAGTCCCCTCATGCCCAGTTGTCCAAGGCACTGTTTACAATTAAATTTTTGAACTATTCCTTTGAGAATTTAAACCCCCCAATCGTGCGGCATTTTGGTCACCACGAGCAGCTGCAGCTGAAGGCCAGGCTTCTGGTCCTTATAAAGGATCCAGAGACCTGGAAAACAGAAGGACCCCATGATCTCATCATCTGGGGGAGGGGGTACGCCTGTGTATCCACCCCCTAAGGGTTGAGATGGGTGCCATCTAAGTGGGTCTGACCGTTCATCCCCAAGAAATCCAAGTCAGTGAGAGTGGCGATGCAGGTTGAGGAGATATGTTGGCGGAGGAGGTGGAAACCCGACCCCTTTTCTTTAGATACTGACCTTTTCTGAAGCCTCCCTATGGGCAGAACCAAAAAACCCTAAACTAATAATTTTGCTGTTTCCTTTCAGTGACACCCATCCACATGGCCCTTGCTCCATCCACCCCTCTTCTCCTGACTGCAGTTCTCTGGTTCTTCATACCACCTTCTGATCCCTGGATCATTCCCCAGCCAAAAGCCAACATCTGGCGCATTTTTGCATAGGGCCTCGGTCAAGACCACATCTGCCTCAACACCGCATCAGCAGAGGACCCGATGTCGTCTTGCCTTGTAGGGATCCCTCTCCCTCCCAAAGAGTTACCCTCTCCTTTTAATACCTCCTTTGCTCCTATAATGCCCAAAAGAGTTGCTGCCTCCCCTGGTTTTGACCCAAGAGTGGGTTGGGAAAACGGAATCAAAGGACTGGCAACCTTTGGATTCCGAACCCCTCAAATTTGAGTTGCTCGACTCCTCCAATGCCTCCCTTTGTTTTCAATTTGTGTTTACCCTGGTCCCTGGGGACAAGCGCTTCCTAATGATGCGGCAGTTCAAGAAAGAATACATCACTAGTTACTGGTGTGAAATAGTCGCACAAATACATACGGCGTCCACCATTGGAGGCAAACCCTTGTCCCTACCCTGTGGCATATTTTTGATTTGCGGAGACAGAGCATGGGCAGGCATCCCCTCTTACCTTATCGGAGGCCCTTGTACCCTCGGATGACTGTCGCTGTTTACCCCCAACAAAACACAAATTAATGATTGGAAATCTAAGAATGTCACACTGAATTCGGCCCACTCCAAAAGAGATATCAAAGATCTTGACCCAGAGTGTGACTCCGAAATTATTCATTGGTTGAAACCAAAAGGAGTTGCGATCACTGTGGTTTTGCCCTGGGTGTCTGCAGCTAAGGCTCTAGGTGAATTGGCCCACCTAGAGTGTTGGGTGGCTAAGCAAGCCAATTTTACATCAGCTGCTCTGTTGGACCTCCTATCAGACAAAGAGATTACAAGGAAAGCGACTTTGCAAAATCAGGCAGCCCTCGACTTCCTCCTGTTGCTGCACAATCATCAATGCGAGGAGTTTGAGGGCCTCCGCTGTCTCAATTTTTTTTCAAAGGCTGACGACATGCACAGTTCCATCAGGAAAATGAAGGACATGATTCATGATATAAGAAGGGAGACGTCAGACTGGCTGGGGGACCTCTTTTCAGGATGGGGACTTTCTGGCTGGATGGAGTCAGTATTGAAAACTGTTTTGTTAGTCTTACGGGTCCTTTTCATTGTTTTAGTTGCTTGTTCCATTGTTTGGGGTTTGGTGAAAAGACTGTTGAACAAGATTGCTTCACTCCCAAGTGTCAACCAGGTGGTATCTTTGGAGAACTTATCCAGCGAAGCTGAAGCTTTGGATCTATCTGAGGCATCTTCAGCCGCGGATGACGATCCGTGGACCTCAGCCCCTCCAAGATACCCCTGGTTTGAAGATGCTGACCCAGTCCCTGAATTGGACAAGCACACTCCCTTCTAGGTTTCATTTTCTTTTCTTTTTTAAACAAAAGAGGGTGAGATGTTGTGGTGTGTTTTTTTTACTCTCCCTTTGCTTGATTTGTTCTCCCTTTGTTTGAAGTTGGAATGCTCTGTTCTGCCCCATGTTTTAATGGTTCTGCCCAGGTTCTCCCTCCTCTCCCAGTTAAATGTCAATCTCTCTGGTCCCCATAGCACCCAATGTATCCAGTTCTACTCCTCCCTGGTGACCCTGACAACTTAATGTATCCTTTCCTCTACTCCTCCCCAGGGTCCTGCCAGTCACTCCCTGCTCACTCCCTTTTCTCCGGAAGCTTCTCTCCAGGGCTTGGAGTGATTTGCTCAGGGACTGGGGCCCCTCCTTTAAGCTGTACCCATTGGTCTCCTGTGTATGTCAATCTCTTGTATCCCCCTTCCCCCCTGGATTCCCATTGGTCTCTGTATTGGTTCCACCCCTACCACCCACTCCCTTTATAACCACATGTATCAACCATCAAATTCTCTTAGTTTTGTTGGCTCCCCTGGACACCATTAAAGCCAGACTTTGGCCCAAAACGGACAGCGCTCTTTATTCCTGTTCATTACAGTGATTCCGGGTCTCGTCCGCACCTGGCAGCACCTACAGCCAGTCACAAGCAGTGCTGGGTGACTGCTTGAGGCGCTCTCCCGAAGCCAAGCTATTGGGACAAGTGCCCCCCCATACTGCTAGTGGTTGCTGGCCGGCTAGCCTGGGCAAGTGACACTAGCACCACCGCCGCACCGCTGCAGTCTTGGTTTGAAAAGACAGGTGTCTCCTAAGGAAGGCAGGAGCCTCTCCTGAAATGGAAATGTGAAACCCCTGCCTCCGAACTGTTATAGATTTGAAATTAAGGGGCTCTCAAGCAAAGATATGGGAGCAGGAATAACAGTTCTTTAGTAGGGAAAGAAAAAAAAAGAAAACAAAACAATGCAGTAATACAAAACAACACTGACAGAGTGAGAATATGGCCTAACTCCCTGTGTGTCAGGGTGTTGTTAGCAGTCCCATTAAAGGGTGGCTGCAGTCCTCGTGCAGAGACAGGTGTGGCTCTGCTGAAGCAGTCATTCTGTAGAAGGGTCGAGTTTTCCTCTGAAGATCCAGTGGTGGTGTAGATTGGTCTGCTCTTCCTCTGGGAATCCAGTGGAAAAGGGCTGCTCCTCTGAGAATCCAGTGGGAAAGGTGCTGTGGTGTTCCAACTGTCAGATTATATCCAGGAAGGAATGCTTGGCTCCTCCCCTTGGGCAGAGCTTCTCCCAGTGGGATGACATAATTTTATCAGTCATGCAGTGACACCCAATGGCCCACGAACAGAAGATATTTCCCTGAGAGAGGACTGGTTTGTAGGAGAGATAAAGAAAACTGCCCTACTTCTGACAGATGGCAAATGGAATACACACATTATCCTTCAATACAGGACATTATCCACCCCTTATTCTATTTCCATCTGCATCACAATGAAACCTTACACACACTTCTTATTTAAGATTGGGTTTCCCTGTGGTACACATCGCCTTTCTCCATCTTTCTACATTACCCACCAAGTGTAACGGGGTCCTTGAGCAAAATCAATCCCACGAATGGGTTTGTCTTTGCCTGAGGTGGGATTTATCCAGTCTTTCCTAAAATACATTTCATATGTACCACAGGAACTTTATCTCCATCCACTGTGTGCAGGGATTCAGACTGGGCAAGACCAGCTTGATTGATGGACCCTTGGGTGTTGACCATCCAGATGGCTTTTGCTAAGTTCATTTCCCAACAACTGCCTTCAGGGTAGTCTGAAGTAGTTGTTTACCCCGTTCAACTTTCCCAGCAGCTGGTGCATGGTAGGGGATATGGTATATCCGTTCAATACCATGTTCCCTGGCCCAGGTGTTGATAAGGCCATTCTTGAAATGGGTCCCATTGCCTGACTCAGTTCTCTCAGGGGTTCCATGTCAGTACAGGATTTGCTTTTCCAAGTCCTGGATGGTGTTCTGGGCAGTAGTGTGAAGCACAGGGTAGGTATCCAACCATCCAGTGGAGGGTTCCACCCATGGTCAGCACACAGTGCTTGCCTTGGTGTGTCTGGGGCAGTGTGATGGAGTCAGTCTGCTAGGCCTCCCCATACTTGTACTTGGACCACTGCCCACCATACCACAGGGGGCTTTACACGCTGAGCCTGCTCGATCTCAGAACACATCTCACAGTCATGGATAACCTGGAAAATACTGTCCATGGATAAATCCACCCCTGGTTCTTGTGCCCACTTACAGGTGGCATCTCTGCCCCGATGGCCTGAGGCATCATGGGCCCATCAAGCTAGGAACAACTCCCCCTCATGTTGCCAATCTAAGTCTGTCTTTGACATCTCTATCTTTGCTGCCTGATCTACTGCTTGTTGCTTTGGTGTTCCTCATTAGCCTGATTCTTGGAGTTGAGATGGAGTGGGGATCCATTCTGAATTAGGTGAAGTGTCTGGAAGAGGTGAAGGGTCTGTGGGGCCAAAGCTGAAGGAAAAGCCGCATTCCAGAGACAGCAAGGAGACAGAGAAAGAAAAACAGAAATGACCACAAGGTCAATCTGCCCCAGACCTAGGAATTCCTTTGATAAAGAAGAACTGGTGCTAAATGTCACGCGGAATGAATATGTATGAACTTATTGTGAAACTGTATGCATATGCATTTGGAAGGGGGATAAAAGAAGACCCGAGGTCTTCAGAGGTACGCTTGCCTTTTTGGGGAGGCTTGCGTCCGGCGCGTGTCGTAATAAAAGCATACCGGGCTTTACAACTTTTACAAAGTTGTGAGGTTTCTTCTTTTCTCCGCAAAACAGAGTCATGGGCATCTACATGATGGATTTTCACAGACAAATTTTCTAGCCAAGAGGTAATGTTTTTCCATTCATCAGCAGCCCATTGGTTTTCCTCTACGCTGCTGGCTTACCTTTTTCCACTTTTCCAGCCAGCCCCACAGTGCATTGGCTGTCATCCATGAATCAGTATAAAGGCAGAACGTTGGCAACCTTTTTCTTCCAGCAATCTCCAGGGCCAGCTGAAAGGCCTTGAGTTCAGCAAGTTGACTTGATTGACCTTCTCCTTCGGTAGCTTGAGCAACCTGTCATGTGGGGCTCCATACGGCTGCTTTCCACTTCCAGTTCATCCCAATGATGCTACAGAAACCGTCAGTAAAAAGAGCGTAGCATGTTTCCTCTGGTGGTAATTGGTTGTATGGTGGAGCTTCTTCAGCCCTTGTCGCTTGTTCCCACTCCTCTTTGTCAGTGAGAATACAGTTTTCACCTTCCAGCCAGTTTGTTATTATTTCCAGAATCCCAGGGCCTTTCAGGTTTCCAATACAACACGCTGTGTAATGAGAGCAATCTGCTTGCTCCGTGTGGTGCGGGTGGCATGGTGGGTAGTGGGAACTTTTCCTTTAAATATCCACCCCAGCACCGGTAGTCAGGCTGCCAGGAGGAGTTGTGCTTCTGTGCCAACCACCTCCGAGGCAGCCTGGACTCCTTCATAGAAAGCCAAGATTTCCTTCTCTGTGGGAGTGGAGTTGGCTTTGGACCCTCTGTTGCTTCGGCTCCAGAATCCCAGTGGTCGGCCTCGAGTCTCCCCAGCCACCTTCTGCCAAAGGCTCTAGTACAAGCCATTGTACCCAGCTGCAGAGTAAAGCACGTTCTTCACCTCTGCTCCTGTCCTGACTCGGCCAAGGGCTACTGCATGAGCGATCTCCTGCTTGATCTGGGCAAAGGCTTTTTGTTGTTCAGGGCCCCAGTGGAAATCGTTCTTTTGGCGGCTGACCAGGTAGAAAGGGCTCACAGTCTGGCTGTGCTTGGGAATGTGCATTCTCCAAAATCCTGTGGTGCCTAGGAAAGTTGGTGTTTCCTCCTTGCTGGTTGGTGGAGACATCGCGGTTGATGATCTCAGTGGGAATCTGATGCCGTCCATCTTGTCCCTTTACTTCCAGGCACTGGATCTCTCAGGCAGGTCCCTTGACTTTGTTTTTCCTGATGGTGAAGTCAGATTCCTGGGGAATCTGGATGATTCTCTCTCCTTTCTCAAATATTCCCACTGCCATGTTCCTCAACTCAATGATGTCATCCATGTACTGCATGTGTTCTGGAGGCTCGCCCTTTTCCAGTGCAGCTTGGATCAGTCCATGGCAGATGGTGGGGCTATGCTTCCACCCCTGGGGCAGTCGGTTCCAGGTGTACTGCACGCCCCTCCAGGTGAAAGCACACAGAGGCCTGCATTCTGCTGCCAGAGGAATCTCTTGCCGTCTACACATTAGTAAAAAACTTTTCCATTATGTCTGGAAAGAAGAAATTGTGCCAGCAAAGAAAACATCTCCCATCGTTTTCTCGAAGTTGCACGGAAATCTGCAGAGTGTTTGGCAAGAAGAAAAAGAAAGTTCTCCAAAACACCATCCAATTGAAAGTTCATGTGATTGGAAAAGTCAGGAGAGTGGTATGGTCCTGTTTTCTATCCGTTTGCAAGCTGTGCACACAATCCCAGTGTTGTACAGCTTCCTTCTTCACCTTTCCGAAGCTGCCGCTCTCTCCGGCTCCTGCAGGCGAAGAAGCGGCTTCTTAGCGCAAAGACGATTGTGCCGCTCACAGTGGTTTCTGGAGCGCCGCTTCTGCCGAAAGGCACCAGGGATCGGCTTTTAGCTCCGGGGAGCTCCGTACCTTTGTCTTTGCGTCTCTTCTGATCTACATCTTAATAAAAAGCTTTTCCACTATGTCTGGCAAGGAGAAACTCTGCCAGCACAGAAAATATATCCCGTGGTATTCTAGAAATTGCACGGAAATCTGCAGAGTGTTTGGCAAGAAGAAAAACAAAGAGTTCCAAAATGCCTTCCAATCGAATGTTCATGTGATTGGAAAAGGCAGGAGAGTGGGAAGGTGCTGTGTTCTATCAGTTGGCAAGCTGCGCACATAATCCCAGTGTTGTGCAGCTTCCTTCTTCACCTTTCCGAAGCTGCCGCTCTATCCTGCTCCAGGGGTTGAGGAAGCACCTCCTACGCGCAACGACGATTGCGCTGGTCACAGTGCTCTCCGGAGCGCGGCTTCTGCCGAAAGGCCCTGGGGAGCAGCACCCAGCAAAGGAGAAATCCGTACCATCATTTTAAGTGTCTCTTTGGTCTACATCATAGCAAAAAGCTTTTCTACTATGTCTGGCAATAAGAAACTCTGCCACACAGAAAACATCTCCCATCGTTTTCTAGAAATTGTACAGAGTTCTAGAGACTGTATGGCAAGAAGAAAATAAAGTTGTCCAAAAAACCTTCCAGTCAAATGTTCATGCGATTGGAAAAGGCAGGAGAGTGTTATGGTCCCTTTTTCTATCAGTTGGCAAGCTGCGCACACAATCTCAGTGTTGTACAGCTTCCTTCTTCACCTTTCCGAAGCTGCCGTTCTCTCCGGCTCCCGGAGTTGAGGAAGCGGCTTTTTCGCGCAAAGACGGTTGTGCCAGTCACTGTGCTCTCCGGAGCGAGCCTACTGCCGAAAGGCACCCGGGAGCAGCGCCTAGCCAAAGAGAAATCCGTACCTTCGTCTTTAGGGTCTCTTGTCGTCTACATCTTAGCAAAAAGCTTTTCCACCGTGTCTGGCAATGAGAAACTGTGCCAGCACAGAAGATATCTCCTATGGTGTTCTAAATCTTACATGGATGTCTGCAGAGTGTTTGGCAGGAAGAAAAAGAAAGTTGTCAAAAACACCTTCCAATCAAATGTTCATGCGATTGAAAAAGGCAAGAGAGTGGTATGGTCCTGTTTTCTATCAGTTTGCAAGCTGCACACACAATCCCAGTGGTGGACAGCTTCCTTCTTCACCTTTCCGAAGCTGCCGCTCTCTGCTGCTCCTGGGATTGAGGAAGCGGCTTCTTCGGGCAAAGACAATTGTGCTTGTCACAGTGTTTTCCAGAGCTCAGCTGCTGCCGAAAGACACCCGGGAGCAGCGGTTAGCTCCGGGGTGCTCCGTACCTTTGTTTTTAGCGTCTCTTCTCGTCTACATCTTAGCAAAAAGCTTTTCCACTATGTCTGGCAAGGAGAAACTTTGCCTGCCCAGAAAACATCTCCCATCGCCTTGTAGAAGTTGCGCAGACGTCTGCAGAGGTTTGGGCAAGAAGAAAATGAAGTTGTCCAAAACACCTTCCAATCGAATGTTCATGCGATTGGAAATGGCAGGAGAGTGGTATGTTCCTGTTTTCTATCAGTTGGTAAGCTGCGCACACAGTCCCACGTCTGTGCTGTGTACTTCTTTGCCTTTCAGAAGCTGCTGCTCTCTCTGGCTCCCGGAGGCGAAAAAGCGGCTTCTTCACACAAAGACGATTGTGCCGGTCACTGTGCTCTCCGGAGAGTGGCTTTTGCCAAAAGGCACCCGGGAGCGGCGCTTAGCTCCGGGGAGCCTCATTCCTTCCAATTCCAATTTCAGCTTTGACAAACCAGATGGTATAGCTGCTGCCATAGGGCAGGACATCGAACTGGACTTTCTCCTTTTAGAGCGAAGCTAATGAAATAGTTTCACCAGAATCAGAGCAGGCTGTAAAACATGGAAAGTTTCATGAAAATAAGCCAGCCTTATCTTCTTAGTATTGCTTGTTTTGATTGGACAAGAATGAAATTTGTCACCTCGGTATTCATGGGTATCACATCAGTAGTAACAGGTACTTCAGCTGCTGTACTTCTCTCCTAAAGTTAAGAACAGAATCCAAGAAATTGTGATTCCATGGTCACAATTCACCCTATGGTGCCGAAAGGCGAAAAAGGAGTGGAAGGTGCACAAGTCCAGTAACTTGAATGGCCTATGTAAATCAGCGGCCACTGATTTCTTGAAGGCTTCAACAGATCAGTGTCCTATGTTTTTCTTGGAATTGTTTTAACCTTTGGTCATGTTTTTCTTGGGATTCTTTTACCCTTTCCCTATTAGTTCAGCCTTTGCTCTCAAGCCTTTGCTGACATTTTAAGTATCTCGGTAGCCTGGAAATGTGTTTTCTTTATTGATTACATCATTATTCCCTTCAAAGGGTTGTTTGCCTCAAGTGTCAGTTTTGCTGGTTTTCTGTTAGTTCATTGTCAGAGGGCAGCAGGTGTTTTGTAAGAGCAAGTACACAATCCCATAGCTTGCTTTTCTTTTGATTTGGCCTGTCTAGAAAATGGAATGACTGAACATCTCTGAGAGGCTTTTCTCTCCCCATTAGGTTTCACTGGAAGAGCAGATGCAAATCGTCTACCTAAAGTCTTGGCACAGAAGAAAGTAGTGGTTTGCTGCTGCATATAGCTAGAAGCTTAAAAAAGGAAGGCCTTGGGCTGAGGCCCATTACTTTGGCTAAGTAGAAAAGGACTGTGGGAAGGTGAGGCAGCTGAATTCGAGGTAGATCAACAAGTTCTAGAACCGTCGTGTGTTCACAGCATGATGCATGGTGGTTGGTTGAATTGTGTTTATTATGGCTTAAAGCCATGGAACTGATAAAGGCCTGAGTGTTTCAAAAGCCTAGTTTTTGCAAGAAAGCAGCTCTCCTTTGCATCTGCCTGGGGACTCTGCATCACCACGGACCTTCACTGCCAGTTTGCCAAGGAGATGATCAGTAGGAATGTTGCAGAGCTGCTGTGTGCATCTGAATGGGATGGCAGAGAGTGAAGCGCTGGACATTTCTGGCTTTAGTACAATGCTTCTGCATTGGTGCCAGTTAGGTTGGTTTTCCATCAGTGGCCTTTCTGTCTAGAAGTACACTGCCCAGAGTCTTTCTAGCATTTGATGCCATTTCCTTCCTGTTGTTTTCATACCTTCCTTCAGTTTAAAGGATGATACAATCTTTACATTTTGAAGATCCCTGTGAGGAAACACTACGCCAGAGGAGTCATCGCTCCCTTTTCTTCTGCCTCCTTTGTCATTTTCAGAGACTCATTTCAAATTTCTGCTAATGTCAAGAAGAATACTGAGACTACTTAGCAGGGTTGACGCCCTCAGCTGCTTTCCTCTTTCATACTGCTTCATACTGGATGTGACTTAAAGGCCTCGTTTTGTCATCTGCATTTTGCCGTGATCCAAAGCTAAATATTCCAGGCCTGTGAACACAAAAAGAACTCTTAGTCTTTTGCAAGAACTACCCATAGGAGGATTTGTGTTCAGTTTGATTTCTACAATGTTTCAGAAAAAAGGAGATTGTACTCTCTTCTTGTGTACTCTCTTCTTGTGCTCTCATTTCCCTCTCTCTGCCTTGCATGCCCTAGTTAATCTTCCGGCATGACTCATTTGGCATTGTCGCAGACATTTTTTCACAAAAATCCTTTCTTTCAGATTTCTGCGTCTTCTGGAAGGCAGAGGCCTCAGAAGAGAATGTAAACAATTATTATCAGCTGCTGTGGAATGCAACAGGGGCACCTTGATTGGCTCATGTTCCCATGTTTGTGATTGAAGGCCAATCACGGGTGCAAGCTAGGGACAGAGTCCTTGGACACAACTTTGTTATAGATTCTTTCTTTCTATTCTGAGCCTAGCTAGCAGCTCTGCAACTTCTTTCTCTTTATTCTATTTAGTATAGTCATAATGTATTATATATCATATATCAATAAATCCAGCCTTCTGATCAAGAAACAAGATTCTCGTCCATCTCTCACCATCCCCAGCGACCCACTCAGGTCGCTGTAATATGGCATCATCTCATGGTGACAATTCTGCATATTTTCATGTCCTTACAAATGCCAGTTGCCAAGGAGCCTATCTAACCATTCAAGGGGCAAAGAATTGTAGGGCTGGGCAAGTTCAGGTGCTGAAACTGTAAGTCATGCCATATCAAAGTGACAGAGCAAATCAATTGATCTAGGACTTCCAGCTGGACACCTCTGAGAATAGCAGCTTGTCAGCAATGACACAGCCATCTTCCTAGCTGTATTCCAGAAAGAGGAAAGGGACACCTTCAATGGTTAATATGTTTGGCATGAGAAAACAGCAAGAAATGTACCGCAAAATACTTGAGTCAGATAAAGTGTGTTTCTCTAGTGAGAATTTTGCACTTGTTCTTTCTTGTCTGTGCCTTTACTTTTCACAGAAGACAGGGGAGCATTTCATTATTATTGTTCTTTTGTTTTCTTTTGTTGGCCTCCCTTTCCACCTACAATTAACAAATTTGCCTTTCTTTACTGGCTTCTCTTTCTTTATTTCTAGAAGTTTACATGAGGTCATCTAATCTTATCATCAATGTTCTCATACAGTGGAAAGAAGTAGAAGGTACAGCTAAATGGATAAAACAAACCCACAAAAATAGACTCACAGTCTTCTGTGAGAACATTAGGACACAAGATGTCTTTGAACTGAGTAATGCTCTATTGATTTAACTTTTAGTCCACTCGTTACTATTATTACATGTGTTTGGCCTTTAGTACAGAGCCTTGGAACTAATCCAGCCCAATATTTTGGCTAATTTTGTTTTATTTCCAGTGAGGACATTGTTTCTTAAGGAATGATCCAGAGAAAGAGCGTCCACGGTAGAATTATGGGTCATAAATTCTGGTACAGTTTGTGCTGGTAATACGTCTAGGAAAGAAAGGGGTTTTTTTTGACTTTCAAATGGAACCATTATTTGAAAAACCTAAGAGTTGGGCCTGTAAAGCCCAATTAAGTGAGAGTAGAGCTTCTGAAGATAACAGAGTCTTTGCAAAGGGCACTGGAAGTAGTAGTGCCAAGAAAATTTCCAAATTTACAAAAGATGTCCAGGTCAATCCTAGTTACTACAATGACTGTCTGTCTTTTGGGAATACTGCCCTGCTGTCCAGCCCTGTGCAGCTGGAAGAAACTTGGTGAATTCAGCAGCATCCAGTGGAAAATCCTTTGTTGGTTTCTGTCTTGATATTCCTGTCTTTCATGTAATTTGCTTGATGGACAGCATATTTGGTTTATTTCCCCCTGCGCTGCAAACAACATTTAAGACAGGAATTGCTCCTTGCTGTCTCTTCATGGCAGCTGCAGAGCCACTTGTACCTGTTCTCCTCTGATAGCAGAGGGGATTTATTTAACTCTGAACTGCTCAGCAGTGGCAGGAAAGTGACCACATGCCTCAGTAGCACAGCTGGCATCTTCCCGTGCTCATGGAAGAGACAGGTTGATCCAGGAGAATTGTTCCCATGGGGTTGTTAAGCTGTGCATTTAGTCTCTAGGGTAGCAAATGAAATGTGAGTGTAGTTCTGGGATGTCTGGCTTCTGTTTTTATCTATGTTACTGATTTTCTGAATCCTTCAAATATGGCCCTGTTCATCTGTTCACCATCTGAGCTACTTTTCCAGATTGTCATGCCTGGTTGTAGAGACACTTCTCCAGAGTGATGAGTTTCCTTATTCTAAGACACACACGTCCCATATGAGGAAGCATTTAAACTTGGCAGTACTGTCTCTCTTTCTCCACAAAGCAATGTGACCTGTGTGCCCTGGCAGCCATCTGAAGATAGATCAAATACATCTCATCCTTGGCTTTCCTGAGTGAGCAGTGGTGAGAATGTCACTGGCAGATTGTCTCCAGTAATGATTGCCATGAGGTCCACGTTGTTCTCCAGACCCTCATGATTTTCCAGCTTGAAATCACATAATTAGGAAAGCTGCTCAAGATGTTTTGCTCACAATTAACTGAAGGTATTGTCTGTGGCTGCAGCTCTCTCCATAGAGAGCAGCAGGCACAACTTTCCCAGGCATTGTCCTGGGGAAGGCTGTGAGAAGATCAGAGAAAAGAGTGAGAAATAATTCTTATCCTCACTTGCTGCAACTGTTGTTGTGAACATGAGGAATGTGTCATGGAGATTTGTTTACCAAAGGGTAATTTCCTAATTGGCCACTGGTGATGGTGTTTTGCATTCAATTGACCAATCTGGTCTGTCTGTATCAGACTGTCTCTAAGGGCAATGAGTTTCGGTATGGTATGGTATGGTATGGTATGGTATGGTATGGTATGGTATGGTATGGTATGGTATGGTATGGTATGGTATGGTGTGGTATAGTATAGTATAATATAGTATAGTATAGTATAGTATAGTATAGTATAGTGTAGTGTAGTGTAGTGTAGTATAGTATAGTATAGTATAGTATAGTATAGTATAGTATAGTATAGTATAGTATAGTATAGTATAATAAAGTGATTGATCAGCCTTCTGGAATCAATGCTAATTATTTCCTCCACAGGGATGCCATGCTATGATAATTACCACCACCAGGTCCTCATTTGGTTTTATTTCCCAGGGTGAAATCTCCCTCTGAGGGACACCTCCTACACCATGCAAAAGCTCAGGTCATGTCACCTCCAGCTGTGGAAGAAACGGAGCTGCTCCAGAAGCTTTACAATCTCCTGGAAGCCAAGGGGTTTCAGGCACGGATGGAAGGAGTGGAACTCCTCCGAGACCTGTGCAAAACCAGCCCCCAGCTCATCTCCACTAACATTGCCCAAGTATGTAGGATATCTTCACTGCTCCTTTCCTTTAGCTCCTTTCCTAAGCCTGTAGCAGCAAAGTTAATTCAGTGTCCTGGCTGTTTGGGACACGCTGGTCCCTCTTACCCAGACAAATGTAATTCAGGTCCAGGCTTCAGGACAAGTTATTTCAGTCCAGCTGTATTTGTCTGGCAGGTGCCTATTGCTGCTGTTCATCAGATGATGGCAGAATTTTCTGCTGGTGTAACTGCTGCTCTCTCCTACTGCCAGTTGGGTTAAGTGAAGGGAATCGAGCCCCTGAAAGCAAGGCAGTTATTCTCTAGACCAAAAATGGGTTTCAATAGGGAAGAGAACTATCAGGCTGGGTTGGTTAAAACCCATTTGTTTTTTTTAAAGAACACTTTTATATACTCCATCTTGTCTTACACAGGCACAGCTCTGGCTACTCATTTCCATCCTTGTTCCTATTCCTCTTGGTAAAGACAGTGCTCACCCTTCTTGGGGGGTCGTTTTTTCTCTTTGGAAAAGGAGGAAAACAGCTAAGGACTCATCTCTGCCTTCTCTTCCCAGGAGCTGCTTTTTCCCTTTTTCCAGGGAAAGGTGCCTGATAATGAGGCTGTCAAGGGACTGAACCTGCTCTAATGAGAGCTGTACATCACATTACATTTCAGAAGTCTACCTATTACTTAGAGAAATGATCTGGATCCTGGAAGAGTTTATCAGAGCCCTGCACTTCTCCAGACACTGGCTCTGAGACAAACAAAAGAAAACTTAGATCTCCTCCAGCCATAGTCTAGGCAAAATCATAATTGCCCTCAGTACTTGAGGCAGCTGTATAGAAAACCAGGAATTGTAAACATCTGCTTGCATTCAAAGCAAAGGTACTCTTTAGCATTAATAAATGGAATTGATTTAACGGTTTATAGATGGAGAGAAATACCATAGGAACTATTCTGTTCCCAGCCAAACCTCCAGAAAACAGAAAAAAATCTTTCAACTAGCATGAGGTTGTGCCACCATTCCAGTGAGTGGCCCACAGGAAAACAGTGAAATTGTGCAAGCGAGTGCTGATCTGACAGAAAGGATCACTTTCATCTTTGACATTGCTGACTGCTACATCCACTCTTCAAACACGGACATTTGAATCCAGCTTTCACGTTGCTTGTTCTGTTCACAGATTTTTGATTATTTTGTCCTGAGCATATCTGACAGCCACAAGAAAGTGAAGCAGAGGGCGCTGGATGTGCTGGCTGAAATCACAGGAGCCCTGAAAGATGTCTTGAACCCGGTGATCATTGGTTTGGTGGAAGGAATAACAAAGAACCTGAATTCAAAGGATCCCAGGGTTTGTGGGGCAGCTGTGAAAGCACTGGAAGAATCCATTGCTCATTTGGGTAAGGCTGAGCCCCGGCAGGGACTCTCCTCAACTTCGTCTCTGTCTCTCCTGCACAAGAGAGTGCTGAGTGCCTTGACAGCTGTTCTTGTCTGTGGAACCCTCCAGCTGACACCCACCAGTAGCTGTGCAGGTGCAGCCCTTATGCACCATCCCCAACAGGCTGGAATGGGATCAGCATTTCCCAACAGTCCCAGGAGCCCTTGGCTCTGTGCTGACTGTCTGAAGGGCAAGTCCTGGGCTGCAGCTCTGCTACAGTTCAGAGGCAAAGGGGGTTTGGAGTTTGCTTGGGCCCCATCTGACTTCCCAAATGAACAGCTTTGCTGTTGGCATGAAGGGACACTCACCCATCAGAGCTTCTGCAGGGCAGCCACCTGCAAGGCTCTACATTAGAGGCATTAGCTGCCTATTTTCCACTTTTCTCTTTGTCTTCTATTTTCAAAGTGGAACTTATGATTCACCAAGTTCATTTCTTTAGAACAAACAGGTATAAACCCAGCTGTCAATGATGCCTTGTTGTTTTGCATGGGGGAAGATGGCCACAGCAATTAACTACATAGGCAAGGGCTGCTCTAAATTCCTTAGCCACAAACATTTATGTCAGCTCTCAGAATGCTGCACTGGGGAAATATGCCTGAAAAAAGGAGTGTTGAAGAGGCAGGTCTTCAAGAGGAGTTTCCACTTTCTCCTCCCCAGCTACTCTGTGAACTCAGGAACTGCCTGACTCAGTGCCTTTCTGTGTCCCAAGTATGGGGCTCTTCCTTTTTGCTCTGGAATGCAGAACCTTTTCACTGCTTCCATGTGACTGAACTCCTGAGGTCCCTGATGTGAAATGTTTTAACACAGCTCCTGCTACAGCAGACAAGTTTGGATTTACGAATGTGAAAGGAGAGCTTTTCTTTTGGAATTTAAAACCCTGCCAAGTAGGCTGGAAGGAAAGAAGAAAAGGATTCAAATATGCGCACAAATGTACTTGATCTTATAAAATGGGGTGGGCCCTACTATTTCCCTCCCCACTGTCCTTTCTCCTATGACCTGAGAAAAGTGAGCAGAAACATGTAGATAAAGTGTCCCTGCTGAAAGAGTTCAGCTACCAATGGAATCACCTGAGTGGCCAAGCTCTGCTGGATGTCACCGAGCGTATCACAGGTATGGCCTCCCCTTCTGAGCCAAGAGCTCTTCCCAGGGAGTATTTACAGGGAATGCCTGTGAGCAGACAGCAGAGCAGCTCCTCCAAATCAGGAGGTGCTGAGCTTGTCCCTGCTGCCCTATAGCCAAGGCAGGTGGGTTTGGCAGGTTTTCCCTGGCTGCTGCAGAGCTGGGCAGCATCTGAGATGGGGGTAGCGCTCGGCCTGGGGCTGAGCTCTCACTGGGGCATCTCAGAACCACCTCCAGCAAAGGGAGGGCTCAAAATGCCCCAGTTGGCTCCTCTCAGGGGAGCTCGGGGACATCTGTGATCTTTGAGGGGAAATGGTGGCCAATGCTGTTTCAGGGCATCAGTTGGTTTTGTCCTCACAGAATTCTTGTTTTTCTCTTGGAAAGTTTTGAGGCTGAACTATGCAGAGCCTGGGGGTCACAGCTTAAGCCAGAACTCAACAGAGGTATCAGAGGCACGGGTTTAGTGGAAGGCAGCCTCTGGGGCACAGGGACAGAAGCAGAGTGCTGAGCCTGTGCTGTCACAGTGGCATTGGACTGAGCCTTTCAGGGTGTGCAAACAGTGTCTGCCTGTGTCAGCGCTGTCCAAAATGCTACAAATGCAGCTGATAATTGATTCCTCAGAGGAGCTTGCTATGTCAGCAAGAGCCAAGGAATGGAAAAAGGATAATCTCAATATATAGTAGAGAAGACAATTGATAGACTTGCTTTAACTGGGGCTAAATCCACTGCTAATTATGCCAATTTCTTTGAATGTAAGGTTTAATCCACTTTGTGTCTTCATTAGGAATCTCAAAAGGGCATGTTCAGAGATTGGGAATGTCAAAGGCCCTTAAAGAGCATTTGAATAAAGTAGATCTCCAGGAACAGGGAATTTAGTTTAGCAGTTCTTTTGATCTCTTTTTCAAATAAAGGAATTAACCATAAATTAGGACTACTTTAGAAAGAGCAGATGTTCTCTCGGAGATTTAGTAGGAACAGACAGCTGTTCCTCACATTCAGTAGTCACCGATGCCTTTAATTATACTTAAACTCAAATGAATTCCCATTTTAAAATGGGTACCATAACCCTTTCCTGCTTAGCAGAATTGGTTTTGGGTACTTGCAGGAACTCTTTCAATGTTGATAACTGGTGGTGTATTAACAACATAGAGAAAATGAAGTCTCTTCCACCACAGAATATTAAATGGCTGCTGGATAACATTTTGTTTCTGATCAGAAAATAAGAATGGTCTCCAGAGCATTTCAGGTTTTGATCTCTCAGCCAAATCTGCCATGCAAGAAGCCTGTTGGTAGTAAATATTTGTCTGTGTTTCATATAGTTCAGTTCAGAAACTGGGCAGAGATTTCAGAGACAATATGAGAAAACACTCGTGTTTCGATTACATTTCAGTCCCCTGTGTAGCATTTTTCTTTCTCTATGCCCCTATTTCAGTGGACATAAGAGAAAATGCCATTAACAATGAGAGGGGAAATGGCATTAAAATGTGGAGATGCTCAAATGCCACAGCAATGGGGTCTGGGTAATTCTATAAGACACCCTGAGGTTAGAAACAGCTCTTTGTTGGAAGCCCCAAAAGCATTCTGCCAAAGACACCAGCTGGTCACTGATGTTTCTCATCCTGCTGTCAGGCAGCAGCCATCTCTGGTGGGCTGGAGTTTTGAGGTGTGTTCTAATCCTGCCCTTTGCTGTGTGCCACTGAGCAAAGGGAAGAGCCAGATTAGACATTTGGCACTTGACATCAAAGTTACAAAAATGGAATCATCCCTTTTATTAGAAATCTCTCCATTTCCTCTCTATGGTGCATTTCCAAATATTCAGTGTGGGTTTAGACAACTTCTTAATGGAAATCAAAGGCAATTGGACATTTCATTCATTGTTCATGCAGAAAGAGAATGTGAAATAATTTAATAAAGGTAGGAAGTCTGCCACAGGGACAAGGCTGTGGTTGGAGCAATTAGTCCTGAGGGGTTGGTGGTTCTGTTTCCAAGATGATCAGCTGCTTTGCCCGTTTCTGGACCAAGGGGCTGTGGGTGCTATTTTGCTGCTCTTGGCCAGAGAGGCTGGCAAGAAGCAAAAGCAGAGGTAGATCCTTGTTTGGAGTGAGGCTGGTGGGTAAGGAGCTGTGTCTCTGTCCCGGCAGTGCTCGTGCAGTGGGTTCATGCCAGGAGCCCTGAAGTCATCCAGCGCGACGCCCTGCCCGTGCTCTGGTCCTTCCTGGGGAACAAGGCGCTGCCTGTGCGGAGTGCCAACATCCGCACCGTGGCCACCAAGCTCGCCTCTGCCCTCTATAAGGTGATGGGCACTCAGCTGAAGAAACGTGCTGCCAGCAAGCCTCCACATGTACGGGAAAACCTCTCCAAAATGCTGGGCTGGTGAAGGCGAGATGTTCTCCAGAAAGCTGAGGAAGTGCTGAGTTGGACACCTCTGGATTTGCCTTTTTAGCTGTGCAAAAATGATGAAATCCTTAGGAAGGGTGTGCATCTGCCCCTGCTCTCTCCATTGCCCTTCCTAGTCATGGCATGGGGGCCCTGAAGCAACTCCAGATGGAGGACAAGGTGAAGGGCAATCATGGCTCAGCCTCACACAGAGGTGAGGGGGAAGCTGGGCCAATCTCTGCTGGGAGGAAGGGTCTTGTGGCAGCCCAGAGAGGCTGTGCACATTGCCAGGGAACAGCTGAGCCCTGCATGTGCCCCTGCACTGAGCTGTGCTGCTGCCAGTGCCCCTGGAGCTGTGGGGCTGCTGAGCTGTGGGGCAGGCAGAGGAGCAGGAGGGTGCATGTGCAGCTGAGCCATTCCTGGAGAGCACAGGGCTCTGGGCTCCCTGCTGTTCCAGGGCAGCCCAGAGGCCACGCTGTGCCTGTGCCAGCTCTGGGCAAGTGGCTCAGGGTTGTGCCCTGGCCTGCCTCAAGTGTCTGCCAGCAGGACCATGTTTCCCTCTGCAGCTGTTTAGAAATTTCCAGGAAATGTGTCCCATGAAATATGGAGCTTCAGATGCTTTAGGGTTGCATGGTGGCCTCTGTTAAACTTTGTGTCTCCACTTTGCAGATCTGACTGGTTACAGTCTTACCGAGAAGTTTTCTCTGGACACTTCTGATGTTCTCTCACCCACAAAGTCCTCGCCTCCCGTCCAGAAGAGCTCTCTCTCCTCCAAGCTCAGGAAGAAGCTGCCGCCTGTATGAAGAGTGTTTGAAGAATAGGATTGATGCGTTAGGCTTCATAGTTACAGCTGTACATATGTTCTGATCTTTAGATGTAGTTTTAAATTAATGTGTTTTGATTCTGTCTTTAAGTTTTGATGACATATTTCTAATTGTATATATTTTATTTTGATGATGAAAAAAAAGTAAATAAATAAATAAAATTAAAATAAATCAAGAGGAGAATGTGAGACCAGGATCTGCTAGCCTAGAGATTATGGGAGTGCAGCTCACTCAATGTGCCAGTGTCTCACCTCATCGGGCCTCTCCTCTTCCTCTTTGGCCATGTTTTCTTTGTGTCATTTGTGCTGCTCTTTGTTACTTGGCATTACAACAGAGTCACCTGTTGACCTGTTTGGGGGACAATGAGTCCAAAAGATCCTGTCTAGTCAAAGGTTTTCTACCTAGGTGTGTTATGTACTCACCAAAGGCCTGAGCAAAGAAACCAAGAGAGGTGTGCCCAAATCCCAAAGCTTTGCTCCTTTGCAATCTCCCACAGATCTGGCTCACAGGTGTCTTCAGTCACAATTCCATAGGTAAGAAGAGGTCATGGATTTCACTGGGAAAAGATGCACTGCTTTGGCAAAGTCACCTGTATGTATATTTACCCAGGACAGCAGTGCAGCTGTGCTGTTTGCACCTTGTTTGCAGAAGGATGAGTGCACTGGGAGGCCAATAACAAGTGACAAGGGTTCCTCCAATCTGCACTGCAGCCTAGGTGCCAATTAGCCCAGAGCTAGGGGATCATTTGTTCCCATGGACCAGTGCTTACCAGTGGAATGAATTCCTGCACAGCTGGAAGAAGCAATTCTGGATTCAGCTCCAGCTCTTGGTGGGCTGCGTGATCATTGACAATACTGCCCTTCCAGAAATTATTCTGCAGTTTCCTTTCATAGTCATTTGAAGCTTTTAAACTTCTCATTTCAATTTGTTTTGCCTTAGGGAAAAACACTTCTGGGCCAGTGCAGACTGTAACCTTTTGACAGCAAATTCCTCATGGTTGCCAGCTTCTGATGTTACACAATGTCACCTGACTGCATGTGTTTGCTTAGCTCTGGGTCTAGTCCCAGTCTAGTAAAACAGTTGGTAGCTCTATACCTTCCTTTCTCTTCCTCCCTCCTTTTCCTTATTTTTTCCCTTTTCCCTCAGTTTCTCCTCAACACATTTTGTTGTGGTTATTCAATAATGGTACATTTGTTTTGATTATCACAGCAACCCCCTGTACCGTGTCAGTGTTTTTTGCACTCTGAGATCAACCCACAAACCATCACAAAACCAGTTCATAAGGACGGATCATGACACTTGTATACATACTATAGAAACCTTCTATCAAACCTTAAAAATTCTCTACAAATTTATTTCCAACATTACTGGGTCTGGCACCTCCCAGATCTGGTGTTTGCTGCCACCGGCAGTGCCCAGATCCGGAAACTCCCTTGTTCTGGCAGAGCCAAGTTCAGCAATTTTCTGGTAAAGAAAGCCAAAATCTGGCAATTTCCGCTGCCAGCACTGGCAATTCCAAGATCTGGTGTTTGCTGCCACTGCCTGTACCCCAATCTGGACATTTCTCGCTTCCAACACAGCCCAAGTGCAGCAATTTTTTTGAAAAAGGAGACAAAAGGCAGCAATTTCCTGGTGCCACCACTGTCACCACCCAGACCTGGTGTTTGATAGCACCGCCCATGCCCAGATCTGGACATTTCTCTGTGCCACCACAGCCCAAGTGCAGCAATTTGCTGGCACGAAAAGCCCAAACCCGGCAGCTTCCTGGTGCTGCCACCAGCAGCACTGTCTCTGTCTCTCTGGGAGCCTCTCAGGATCTCCGGCCAGTCCCGAGTCGGCAGACACCTGGGGGCAGCCCCGACATGGCCGACAATGGGGAGACGCTCTCTGTGCCTCGAGGGTACTGAGGGCACCTGGGCTGGTCACCTTTGCAGCACAAGAGACACCAGAGACATCGGTAGGAGATAAAGGGCCGGCTCTTAGCAGGGGTTAATCCAAGGTTTTATTCTAGGAGTCCCAAAGGAGCCCCTACACCTAAGGGGGCTCCTGCTGAGAGCCCCGCGAGATGTGCCAAGGTTACATTTAAAAGGAGGTGGAAACCAAAAGTAGATAACATTTTACTGACCAATAAGTGACCTTAAGGGATGGGTACTGGGGGATTGATATTTAGGACAGCATATGGGGCAAGGCTTGGGGCACTGACCCCTGGCCTCTGGCTGATCACTCGACATCCTGGACCAAAGCTTCTAGATAGAGGGGATGGGATGCTGAGCGATTGACAGAGAGCCAGGGTGGGGATTTGGGGATGATCTCAGCAAGGGAAAGGGATTACACAGGTAAAGGAAGGGGGGTACAGTCTGGGATAAACCATTAGAGAAAAATATGGGGATACAAAACAAAACTACTTCCAAGTATTACAAAGTATAAAAATGCACTACAGCATTTATTATAAAGATACAGTTTTTATTTATGTTGTTAATTACAAGCTTAGACATAATAGTGAAATGGCTGATATAAGTATGCTTGTGTTAAAATGCCTGCTTGGATGGGATAACATCCAATGAACATGAGATAAAGACACCTACTACAGATGTGCCAGCCATCAGCACTCACTGTCTGAAGGCAGTGTGGGCCGTGGCCAAAACTGAAGATGATGATATAAAAGGAGTAAAACCACAACCAAGGCATGTGAATGCTCTAAAAAGGTGGAACCGAGGAGGAGCCATGCTTAACAGTTCTTGGAATATGGAAACTAGTTTGGGAAAAAAGTTTACTATGCATGAGGGTCCATGAATATGCAACAGGCTGATGGAAGGAAAAGGTATTTAAGGGATATCCGGAAGATAACAGGGTGGTCTTGGTTCAGTGCCAAGATGCACCCGGCCGTAATAACCTTTGCTCCATGCTCCTTGTCTCCCCTTGTCCTTTATTAAACTCTCTGAATTTTCCCAGGAGAGTGACGGTGTTTCTCCCAGCCCTGAGCAGAGAGCTCTGCCCGGGGGCTCCGGGCAAAGGCAGAGGTGCTCGGCAGCGGCCCAGGCTGCCCAGCCCCCGCCATTTCCCTGCACCGGGACAAAATCCCGCCCCGAAGGAGCCCTTGGAAAGCCCGCCCGCGGCTCCTCCGCGCCCCAAAGCTGCCGGTGCTGCCCCCAGTGCTGCCGCAGCCGCGGCTCTGGAGCAGGGAGGCTCTGCGGGACCCCCGGGCCCGGCCCCCTCCCAGCCGTGCCCGCCCCGGGGCTGATGCTCGGCCCGGGCTCTCTCGCTGCTCCGGCTCCCGCACGGCCCCGCTGGGAGCGGGCCCCGAGCGCCCGGTGCCACAGGGCCCCGAGCCCCTGCCCGGACCAGGGTCAGTGTCCATGGCCGGGCCCTGCCCGGGGCTGCGGCCCCTGCCCGCCCCCGGCACAACCTGCGGCTCCAGCGCAGCTCCCTCCAGCCGGGCACTGAGGGTTCCAGCCAGGCACAACATTCCGGTCATGGCATCTCTGTTATCTCTGCTCACATGGGCACAACGTCCCGGTCACGGCATCTCTGGTGTGTCTGCTCACATGGGCACACCATCCTGGGCATGGCATCTCTGGTGTCCCTGCTCACATGGTGTGAAAAATGCATGCATTTTATGATTGCCTTTTGGCAAATATTAAAATTAATATTATATGTGTTGCGTTAGAAAGCAATACTGAATTTACTGAATTAATTTTCTTAAGTACTGCGTTAAATATTGTTTGAGGTTATAAAAATTGTTAAAATAGAAACTATGCTATGTGAGATACTTTTTTTAAAGAAAGGACTTGCAGCGAGATAGCAGCCACAGGACACCAAAGTCTTTCAGAGAAAAAGAATTTATTGCCCTCTTATCGGAAGAAACGAACTTCTTCCCGCCTCGAAGGCATGGTTAGCATTAGAGGGAAGAAGTTGACACTGCCCAGACAGAATTCTGTGTTTGAATGGAATTTATGGATCATGTATGAAGCGTATGAATATGCAATGGGCTATTGTTTTTAAGGGTTAATCCTTTGTTAATGGGTGTCCTTTTTTGGGCTCATGATGCCCAGAAAAATGTACCCGGACATCCGTAACTCTTTGCTTTTATTATCTCATATTGTCCTAATTCAATTTGTCCAAATTGTAATTACTCTAATTGTGTCACTATTCTTTATAACCATTTTATTACTATTAAACTTTTAAAAATTTTTTAAACAAGTGATTGGCGTTTTTCACAATTTGGTAGCAGAGGATGGTTTGCCGGCCAGGAGCGGGCTGGCTCCGTGGCAGAACTGCCAGGGGGGCTCCCAGACTGTCGGGGTCCCAAGTCCAGGATGGCAGTGTGGGCCCGGTAAGTGGGCCGAGAGAGAGAGAGAGAGGGCAAAAGAGACCCAAGGCATATCCCCAAGGGTCCCCATGCCCGTGGCTGCTCTCCCCTGCTCCGGCCCTGCAGCCAAGGGGCAGCACCGGGGAAAGGGCCAAGAACAGCACTGATAGCAAGGCAGTGAAGAGATGGGGAGGGGAGACCAGCACTAAAAGATAAAAATTGAAGCAAAGATTGATGACTCTCCAAACCTCACAAAGCAGTTTGTTTTTCTTAAGTAAGAAGTTTTTTGGTTTTTTTTCCTTTGTGTGTTTTGTTTGCTGTTAACGAGAAGGTTTTTTTCCTGAAGAAGAAGAGGCTGCTGTAGAGAAAGCTTTTAGCTAAACCCAGAAAGTTTAGGAGGAAAGCGAATGGTAAAAGTTAATGCAGTATTATCTTTCTTTTATTACTATGCTGTTAAGAAGTCCTTTCCAGGTACTACTGAAGCAACAATCAGAATCATGGAAAGAGGGTGGATTCATGCCAGCAGAATCAAAGGACTTGTGAAGAAACCTGAGGAATGGACTATCACATTTAAACCGACTGATACTGAACTGACTTTCCAATGGGGACTGAGTGGTAATAGTTTAGAAAAACTCAAATTATCTAAGAAATCTACAAAGAATAACACTGAATTAAGAAATAAGATAACACTTATATCACTGGTTTTGAGCACTACCTGAATAAAACATCTCCTTCGGGGAGGAATACTTCAGATAGAAGGATCAAGACTGGTTTTGCATTCTGACCTTAGCCTAGGAATCGTACAGGGGAGAAGGGGAATAACCATTTCCATTAGTAAACTTTATTTGATTCATCCTAATACTAGACATGCTAGCTGGGTTATAAGTAAATGCTGGAATTGTGAGAGTAATTAGTATTGTAGTTCACAAAATTTATGCTCTTATTGCAAAAAGTGTTAAAGTAATAACTTTGTTTTGTGGATGGGAATCATTAGTGGATGGGAATCATTAGTTGAATGAGAGATACCTGAGGAACAGTAGGAGACCACAGTTAAAGGGTGTTAAAAACAATTTGCCTGGAAAGTAGTTAAGAGAAAGTGACAAGGAAATGGAGGGCAAGACCAGATTGGCCTCTGTATTTTGCCACCAAGAAGATCAAATACACCTGCTGTGGGTTGCAGCCTCACAGGCATGGGAGGTGGGATTATAAGCCATACTGGCTCTCTGTTATTCCTGTTTCTGGCACTCATTTGTTGTCTTTTCCCTTTTGGGATACGAGCAAGATCGTGTCACAAATGCTACAGAAAGTATCACATGGAAAGAAACCAAAGTTCCTCTTTTATTACACACACCCATGTCAACAGCAACTGTTATAACCCATCCAAATTAGGAACCTGTAGGCAAAAAGGAGTATATTATTGGATTACAAGAAATTTAATAAAAAGTGGTAATAGATTTAGAACTGAATGTCCAAAAGTAGAGAGATGGATTTGTTTTAAATTTAATCTTGAAGAGACGGTTCAAGATTTGGTAAAAAAACAAATAATAAACAAAAAGGTAAAACCAGCACAGCAATCTAACTCTGTATTGACTCCAAATTATCTGTTGAATTGTATTACAAGACTCCAAGTTATAGAAATGATAGCAAATAAGGCTGCCCAAGCATTAGAGTTAATATTAAGACAGCTAAGCCAAACAAAAACTGTAGGGTATCAAAATAGGTTGGCTTTGGACTATTTATTGGCCAAAGAAGGGGGTGTTTGTGGAAAGTTCAATATATCAGATTTGAAAATTGATGACCACAGAAAAGTCATTCTAGCAAAAGCAAAAGAAATCAAAGAAGAAAAATATATATGCATATAATAACCCAGGTACCAGTCCAAAAGTTAGAAAACAATGTTAAAATCTAGCTGGTGAGGTAATATAGTAGAAGAAATTAAGATCTTTCATTTTGTGCTACAACTGTTTTTTTTTATTTCTTCCTTGTGTAATCCCCTTGTGTTTTATTTTGCCAGCATAGTCCAGAAGATACAAATAGATAAGAAATATTGCTCAAGCCAAATGATTTACAAAGAATAAGAGTGGGAATTGTGAAAAATGCTAGTATTTTAGGATTGGCTTTTCAGAAATATTAAAATTAATATTATATGTGTTGTGTTAGAAAGCAATGCTGAATTAATTTTCTTAAGTACTGCATTAAATATAGTTTGAGGTTATAAAAATTGTTAAAATAGAAACTATACTATGTAAGATGCTTTGTTTAACAGAAAGGGCTTGCAGCCAGATAGCAGCCACAGGACACCGAAGTCTTTCAGAGAAAAAGAATTTATTGCCTTCTTATCATAAGAAACAAACTTCTTCCTGCCTCGAAGGCTCTGTTAGGATTAGAAGGAAGAAATTGACACTGCCCAGACAGAATCCTGTGTTTGAGTGGAATTTATGGATCATGTATAAAATGTATGAATATGCAACGGGCTATTATTTTTAAGGGTTAATCCTTTGTTAACGGGTGTCCTTTTTTGGGCTCGTGCTGCCCAGAAAAAGGTACCCGGATGTCTGTAACTCCTTGTATTTGTTGTCTCATATTGTCCTAATTCAATTTGTCCAAATTGTAATTACTCTAATTGTGTCACTATTCTTTATAACCATTTTATTACTATTAAACTTTTAAAAATTTTAAAATCAAGGGATTGGTGTTTTTCACACATGAGCACAACCAGCTGCTGCTGAGGCAACCCCAGCTCCCACTGAAGGCTTCCCAGCCAAACTACTGCCTTCAGCTCTGACACACCATCCAGGAATCCAAGAGCAAAGCTGAAATCTGATTAGAGAATCTTGCAAAATCACAACCCAGAACATTTTGTTATAAAATCACAAATGTTGACAGAAGCTGAGAAAGCCAACAACGTTAGAAAATAAGCTTCCAGCACTGGGACTAGAAGAGCTCAGGCAATCCATTTGATTGGAATGAGCCCTCTCTTTCTGACATGTGAGCAATGCCATGGAATTTCCCAAACCAGGGAAATAGGGAGCCCGGGCAGCAGCAGCTTCACACACAGCAATGACACAGAACAGGGCAGGGCAAAAGGCTAACAGAAATACAACTTCTACTTGCAATGAAGAACTTTTGTTTTGAGTTCTACTATAGCCACTATTTATAGAGTAAAAATACTAAAAAATATTAGTAGTAATAAAAATAATAGCTTAATGTTAATAGCAATAATAGTCACAATAGCAATAAGAAGAATTAATAATGGTAATAAAAACCCTGCCATGCTATACTTGGTTTGCATGGCCAGGTTTTGGTAAGGGGGAGCTCTAGGAGCGCCTTCTGTGAGAGGCTGCTGGAAGCAGCTGATCCTCTGTGTCCCACAGTCAATTCCAACCAGCTCCAGGATGGAGTGGCCACTGGCCAAGGCTGGGCCAGTTGGAAAGGGTGGTGACACCTTTGGGGTGAGAGATTTCAGGAAATGGGTGATGGTGTAGGTGTGAGTGTGAGCAGGGAAGAGCAGGGTGAGAACACTGAGAGGAACAACTCTGCACAGCCCAGGGCAGGATGGGCAGCAGAAGGGACAGGAGCTGCTCCAGGGTCTGGAGCTGATTGCCCTGAGATTCCCTGGGCAGTCCCTGGGGAGGCAGCTGGGCCCCTGCAGCCCATGGAGGGCCCGGACAGCAGAGATGCACCTGCAGCACCTGGAGGAGCCTGTGCTGGAGCAGGGTGGGCTTGAGCAGGGGCTGGGAGCCCATGAGAAAACCTGTGCTGGAGCAGGGACTTGACCGGGAGCTGCAAAGCCCTGCAGAGAGGAGCCCATGCTGGAGCAGGGTCCTGGCAGGGCCTGTGAGCCCATGGAGAGCCAGGCACCTGCAGCAGTTTGTGAAGAGCTGCTGTCCCTGAGATGAACTCACCCTGGGGAAGTTCATGGAGAAGTGTCCCCAGGAGGGACCCCTGGCACAGGAGGGGAACAACTCCTCTCCCCGAGCAGCAGGAGAAACAACGGGTGATGAACTGAGCAGAGCCCCCAGTGCCTGTCGGCCTGCACCACTGGGGGAGGAGGCAGAGCTGGGAAGGAGGGAGGGATGGGCAGAAGGTGTTTGTGAAGCTTTATTTTACTTCTCACTATCCTGCCGTGATCTGGATAGAAATAAATTCAACTAATGTCTCTAATTTTGAACCTGTTTTGCCCATGATGTCATTTGCTGCGTGACTGTCCCAGTCCTTATGTCAAGCCATGAAGCCTTCATTCTATTTTCCTTCCCTTTCCCTTCCTCTCCTTTCCTTCCCTTTTCTCTCCTCTCCCCTCCCCTCCCCAGCCCTGCTGCTCCTGGGGATGTCAGAGCCCCTACAAGTTTCCCCAGTGTGGGAAGAGCTTCTCCCAGAGGTCAGCCCTGACCCAGCACCAACTCAGCCAGCACTGAGGGAAGCCCTGGGAGTGCCCCCAGTGTGGGAAGAGCTCCGTGCGCTGCTCCAGCTCCATCCCCATGGGAGGATCTGCACTGGATGACCCCCAGTGACCCTGGTGGGCAGAGCCCCAGAGATCAGTGGTGCCGGTGATCCCTGTTGGGAAGACACCTGGCTGGGGCTCCACATCCTCCTGGCTCTCCGTGGCCTGGATTTTCTTTTCAGATCCCTTCATCCTTTCCAAACACCCAAAACCTGGGTAAAAACAAAGACATTGAGCTAAGAGAAGGATGGGTACATGGGGGGCTGTTCCAGGGGATGTTGGGGATGCTGGGTCCGAGGGAGCTGAGGGCTCCTGTGAAGGACTTGGGGGTTGCTCAGGGCTTTGAGCACCCCAGGCTAAGCAGCTCTGGCTAGGCAGGGAGACCGTGGCAGAGGTTCTGGGGCAGCTGATCAAGGACCCCCTGCCCTGGAACTGCCCCCTAGTACCCCTGTCCCGCTTCCTGGTGTCCCCTTGAGCGGCTGCCCCATTCCCGCTGTCACTCCCATTCACCCGGCCCGTTCCCATGTCCCCCCTATCTCGTTCACGTCCAGGTCTCATCCCAGTCTGGACCCCATTCCTCTCCCTGTCCTGTATTCCCGGTCCCTGTACCGTATTTCCAGTCCATTCCAGGTCCCTGGCCGTGTCCCTATTCCCGGTCCCGTTCCCGGTCCCTGTACCCATTCCCTTTCCCTATTCCTGGTCACTGTTCCCATTTCCATTCCCATTCCCATTCCCATTCCCATTCCCATTCCCATTCCCATTCCCATTCCCTGTCCCCATTCCCATTCCCGGTCCCCATTCCCATTCCCGGTCTCCATTCCCATTCCCATTCCCATTCCCATTCCCATTCCCTGCCCCCATTCCCATTGCCTGTCCCCTCTCACCGGACGCCTCCACCATCGCTCAGGCTGAGACAGAGTAAAGATGCATTCTGAATTAGGTGAAGTGTCTAAGAAAGGTGAAAAGTCTGTGAGGCCAAAGCTGAAGGAAAAACTCGCATGCCGAGACAGCAAGGAGACAGAGAAAGAAAAACAGAAAAGACCACAAGGTCGATTTGCCCCCGACTTAGAAATTCCTTTGATAAAGAAGAACTGCTGCTAAATGTCACACGGAATGAATATGTATGAACCTATTGTGAAACTGTATGCATATGCATTTGGAAGGGGGATAAAAGAAGACCCGAGGTCTTCAGAGGTACGCTTGCCTTTTTGGGAGGCTTGCATCCGGCGCGCGTCGTAATAAAAGCATACCGAGCTTTACAACTTTTACAAAGTTGTGAGGTTTCTTCTTTTCTCCGCAAAACATTATGGCTAGCCAGGCAGGAGTTCTCTGTCCCTGCAGGGGCAGGGGGGATAGACGGACCTCCAAGGCGCGCCCTAGGATTTTTTTTCCTGGTGGGGCTCCGCTTGTCTCAACTTGCCACTTGCGACGACAGACAACTGCGGCCTGCGGAGGAAGATACGGTATGATACTGAGGGGCCCCTGGGGGAGGGAAAGGAGAGCAAGGGAGTAAACCACCCAGAGACGTCTAGGTTCAGCTGATGGAGCAGCTGTATTAGAGACGGGGTTCATCGTTCTGATAGAGCAGAACCACTAGTGGCTCTGGGGGTGAGCCAGGTGAACCCGTGTATGTGTGTATTGGGGGTTCATTGTTCTGATAGAGCAGAACCGCTGAGCCTGTGTGTGTTTTGTTTGTGTGTGTGTGTGATGTCCAGACACTGTGTTGCTGTATGGTTAATGTGTGCATTGTGTGGTCAGTGCACTGTGTTTGCAATCGTGCAAGTGTATAAGTGTATGGTGTATAAAAGAGAGTAGATCTACAGTGCTATACGGTGCGGGGGGGTCGGTACTACCCATGTTTGAAGCAGCCGAGTGAGGCCTGAGGCACCGGCTGCAGCAGGCTGTGGGGGCAGGGAGAGAAGTGCCCCGCGGAGAAGTGAGTGGAGGAATGTCAGTGATGGTATTTATCGTGTTTAAATGTAGTGATTTGTGTAGATTTGGTACATTTTAACTGTGAGTATGAGCTCAGAGAGTTCCTTTGCCTTGGATGTTTTGATTTGATCTCTAGACTGTGTGCTGTTATTTTGATTGTGTCCAGGAAAAACTGATGTAAATGCCGCATTATGGTATGCTGTGTTGTGTCGAGAAAAGTGAGCACTTTGAGAGATATGCCCTTTCCCAGTGATTTTGTGTGGTGATTTTCTTCCGCTGCATTGTAGTAATTTGATTCTCAGATTGTATAGTAGTATTTGTGGAGATTTTAAGATTTCATTGCAACAAGAGTAGCATCTTACACAGGAGAACTATAGTACGGTGATTCATGCTTAACTACAATAAAGCAAATCAAAGGAATTCCAAGAATTCTCCCCCTCACAGCAATTAAAGCCTTGACTCTAGTGAATTTGAGATAAAAGGGGGGGGGGGGGTGCGGGTGCGTGTGTCTGTGGGCATATCAGAATTTCGGCTGTGACTAGCACAGCCTTTTTGCAAAGCAGTAAAACAAGTGTAAGTAGACACAGTGCTTAATTAGATTGTGCAAGAAGAGAACTAGAAAAGACTGATGTCTTGTTTGATCAGGACATAGTGTCTATGTCACGTTTTTGATTAGCATGCTGCGTGAGGTGACAGTGGCTGTCCCCTGGGCACAGGGACAGCTCTGGCTGCCCTGTCTCCCCAGGGAACACGGGAATGACCTGTGGGCAAAAGCTGGATGTGCAGGTATTATTGCAGTGCAGTGTTTGTGAGAAACGCTGGTATTGCTGTTGTAATAAGCGTCAGGGCACATGCCCCGAGTGCAAATTAGAGGTTTCTGATCAGAACCTAAGGTCTTAGAGCTTGTGTGTGGGAATCACATCTGATACTTGCCACCTGGAGCTGTGTGTGTGTAGGAGGAAAACTGAGAAACTACTGTGAAGGTCTGTAAAAAGAGGTTTGAGTGGAAGCGAGATAGGGCAGGGAGAAAGAGGTAATGAGAACTGACCAGAGCAAAGAGGTTCCTAAATTAGCCCCTTTTGGGAGGGGCTTACTGGGAGAAGGCTGCCAGTAGGAGAAGCTCAGAAAATAAAAAGATTTTTAATACTTCATTGCAGTAAGTACTGTTTTATAATAGGAAGATAAATGGGAAAGGGTTTTTGTATGCTGAAATGTCTTTTTGTTTTAAGAAATCACCCAGAATGGCAAAGAGACTGCGAGATCAGACCGCCCTCTGGTCTTGGCCCTTGAAAAGGAAAACAAGGCAAAGAGAAAGCAAATCAAACATGTTGTTCAGCATGCAGCATAAGATAGCAACATATGAAATCAGGCAAGGATTATCATGCTGAAATGCAAAGCAATCACAGTTCACAAAATGAGTACATATGATTTGCTAAAGGCTCCTCCCAAGGTAAGGGAGGAAGGGTAAAGATGACCTCCCCAAAAGGGAAGAATTTTTGTTGACACAAGGGTCATATATTCAGTTTTAATAAAGCTTTAGTACCTGTGGAGAATGTTTATGTTGTAGTGTGGGGAATGAACAATAGGCCAGTCTGAGAAGGCATACTTGTGCAAAGCTTTAAAGTAACATGTGTACTATGTGTACCTAAGAGCTTTTGTACAATTCGCTCAATTTGCTAAACATTCTCAAATGAGAAAGGTTACTCTGGAGGCAAATGATATAAAGAGGTTAAGCTTAACATTAACAGACACTGAAATTAAAGACATTAGTAATGAGATATTAGAATAAGTAAACAAGTGTTTTCAAGGGTATGGGCCTCTGCTCTACCAGGGAGAGTGAAAGATGCTCCCCCATGAGCATCAAGCTTAAGGAAAGAACACAACTAGTAAGAACTGAGTAGTACCCTCAAAAGGAAGATAAGGAAGGAATCAGCCCAATAACTGATAGTACTGGATTAAGGGCTGTCAATAAGATAACACAGAATTTACACCCTGTGGTAGCAAATCCATATACCTTACTAACTTGTTTAACACCTGAGCTAACCTGGTTCACTGTTTTAGGCCTAAGAGATGCCTTCTTTTGCCTCCCTATCCACGAAGCCAGCCAGAAAATTTTTGCATTCAAACACAAGCTCACATAGTCCATGTGCCTGAAGGCTTCAAGATTCCCCACTCCGATTGGAGAACAGCTTGCAAAGACCCAGAGTCCCGGGAAGCTCCACGAGAGGAAAGGAGGCTGTTGCAGTACGTGGACGATCTTCTAGTAGCTACTCGGACAAGGGAAGCAGGAGAAACCTGGACGGTAAGCCTTTTGAATTTCCTAGGACTCCAAGGATGCAGAGTCTCAAAGAAAAAGGCACAGGTAGTGAAACAGAAGGTAATCTACCTGGGGTAAGAAGTGAGTGCTGAGCAGCAGACTTTAAGGCAGGGAAGCCCTATGCCAAACCCTGAAACCCCAGACAACGAAAGAACTCTGAACCTTCTTAGGCATGGCAGGGTAGTGCCAGCTGTGGGTTTATAATTATGGACTGTTCGCCAGACCCCTCTATGCTCTTATTGCCGATGGAAACTGAGATCTCCAGTGGACAAGAGACGCCACACGGGCCTTTCACCAGCTAAAGAGTGCCCTCATGTTGGCTCCAGCTTTGAAACTTCCAGATGTAAGTAAAGCACTCTTTCTATTTTTCCACGCAAGGAATTGCCCTGGGAATATTGGCTCAGGACTTGGGTCCATGCCGGAGGGCAGCTGCTTACTTCTCTAAGCAACTAGATGCAACACCCAAAGGATGGCCAGGTTGCCTCAGAGCTGTAGCAGCAGTTGTGCTGAATATTCAAGAGGCACGTAAGTTTACCCTGGGACAAAAATTACGTGCTAGTGTCCCACACAGTGTCCACAGTACTGGAAGTAAAGGGTGGCCACTGGCTTTCACCGCAGAAGTTTCTGAAATACCAGGCCATCATGGTAGAGCATGATGTAGAGATAGTGGTGACTAATATTGTCAACCCAGCTTCCTTTCTCAGCGGAAATCAAGGAGAAGCAGTACACCACGATTGCCTAGAGACCATTGAAGCTACGTACTCCAGCCACCCAGACTTAAAGGACACTCCTCTGGACGATGCAGAGACCTGGTCCACTGACGGGAGCAGCTACGTTGCCAATGGGAAGCAACATGCTGGGTATGCAGTGACCACCTACAGAGAGGTAATTGAGTCTGGACCCTTACCAACAGGGACCTCTGCGCAGAAGGCTGAGATAATTACCCTGACCCGTGCTCTGGAAAGGGCAAAAGGGAGGAGAATAACCATCTACACAGACTTGAGGTATGCATTTGGAGTCATACATGCACATAGAGCCATCCGGAAGGAGAGGGGACTGCTGACCTCACAGGGAAAGAAGAGACAATCCAGATGTTGGAAGCAGTTCAGCTACCTGGGAAAGCATATTAAGGCACACCAGAGAGTGAGCTTAAAATTGGAGGAAAGAAATGAGCTGGCGGATGGAGAGGCAAAGAAAGCAGCAAAGGGTGAGGTACAGATTTTCCTTGAAGGTAAGCCATAATACAATAATACTAATCAAAAGAGATGTACAACTGCAAGGGGTGGGCTACATTGAAAGAGAGCTAGTAATCCCTTCCCATTTTCATGGTTACTAGTGAAGGAAGGGCACTAGAAAATACACTAGGGCCTAACTACTTAAAAGCCTTTTATAGAGTGTGGCTCCTCTCTCAAAATGACCAAGGCTGCGAGTGATACTGAGTGCATTGAAATGAAGTGTTGACTTTGAAGCAGTAATTTCCGCAGGCTTTCTAGAACACACATCTGATTGAAAGAATCGTTGTATCATTGTCAGGAATTTATATGCCACTATCACTCAGGTGAGCTGATAATGTGATCCTTGCCTCCAGACTAACCTCAAAATACCCCCCCCGGGCCGAAACTCGGTCAGACTGGGAGAGGCCATGGGCCTGGACAGCGGTGGCAAATCAACTTTTCAGAACTCCCAAGGAAAGGGGGGTATCAGTATTTACTGGTATTAATAGATACATTTTCAGGGTGGCCAGAAACATTCCCCACCAGAACTGTAAAAGCTCAAGAGGTGACCAGATTATTTTTGCAAGAAATAATACCACATTTCAGAGTTCCAGCCACAATATCCTCAGATAAAGAATCACATTTCATTTCCAAAATAGTGCAATAGATTAGTAGCCATCTGGAGCAGGGAGTTAGCCTGGGGATGATGTATATGTTAAGTCTCTTACAGAGAAGACTTCAGAACCTCAGTGGGAGAGACCACTGCAAGTACTTCTCACCACCTTCACTGCAATCAAAATCAAGGAGCAGAATGCCTGGATCCATCACTCTCGGGTGAAGAAGGCCCAGAAGCCCCTTCAGGAGTGACACCAGGAGACAATGAACTGAGACTAAAACTTACTTGGGCAAAATGAGTATATTGCGGTCGGGAGTAGTTCATACTTTAGTTTACAGGATTGTTTTGTATGGAATTATAACTGAAGTTTTAGGACTAGAGAGTACCTCTATCCAAAGCAATGCTGAATGGCCTTGGTCCCTGGCATTTAATCATTATACTGGATCCATGGGAAAACCTTCTGAGATAAAAGATTTAAACATATCTACTGTAGTAATCCACGAGAATCAGGTATGTGAGGAGCAAGAATAGCAGGAACAGGAACTGTGAACACTTCAAGGAATCTGAGGAGAAGAAATCAAAGTAAAGTGCTGGGTCATCAATAGGACAGCTTATGGGAGACCAGATGTAATTAGTGTCTGAACCTCCCCTGGTGTATATGAGCACCAGCAAGTCTGTAATAACCTAAGTGAATCAGACTGTTTGTGTAATTTCACCTTGATGCAGCCTGTAGAAGTGACCTGCCTTTGAGCTCGAATTGCTATCAGACTTGCATTTGAATTCAAAGTGGACACTGCACTCTTTACCACAGCAGGGCCTTATACACCCCATACTAGTTCAGACTCTACCCAAACTCCAAACTTGAACCTAACGTAGTAAAAAATGTGACTGAACAACCGCTATTATTCAATCCAGAATGGTCTCTCAAATGTGTGGAGTTGATAATGCAAATTAACATCTCAAAAATCCAACCAGCCTGCTCCTCCTTCCTAAAAACTTCCTTTGAGGGCTGGACAACATGGTTACAAAAACAGGAATATCTCAGGAGCAGAACAAGAAAGGAAGGAGCCAGCTCTCCTGGTGCCTAAAACCAAGAACACCAGGAAATCAGTTTCCTTAGGTCATTTTCCAAGCTGGTTGGCTGAACACTCAGGCAATGGCTGGTAAAGGGTGCTGAACTGCAGGTGGTAAATTAACCCAAGCAAGGAAGGTGATTTTCTTTATTTATAGCTATCCCTTTTCCTACTGAAATTTGGATCAGTGATTGTCCCAGTCTGAGGTAGTTGGATTCTGCTTAAAAAAGGTAGAGAGAGAGACCCCCCCTCAGAGCTCAGCAGCAGGCTGTAGGATTTTGAGCATCACTTTTGTGCTGAGTGTTTCAAGTAGCAGAAACCTGATCCCAGTTTCTTCTGAGGCACTGCAATGAATTTAGGCTCTTCTCTCAGACTTCCCCTTCATTATTTACTTGAGGCTTGGACCTGAAGCTAGGGGCAAGGTGGGTGAGGTTTTGTAGACCAGGAGAGACATTCCTGCTTGCCACACATCTGGGAAATCAGGTGCTTTGGAGGGGGAAAGAGATTCGCTGAGGTCTCTACATTTCAGAACAAACATCTGCCTCAAGTATGACCTAAACCTCTGTCAGATACACTTGTGAAGTGTGTCTGAATTTGCAGTGTGAGCCCAGCACATCCCTCTGGCAGGGAGGGATAGTCCTGGACAGAAAGCAGTTCCTGTTCCCCATAACAAACATCTAACTGGCATATTAGGGACAAGATTAGGAGTTTTAAATGGAATTGATTCAGAAATACTGATGAATAAACTGGCCACTGCAGCAGGTAGCCTAACAAAATTGAAGCAGCCTTTATAGTAATCTCTATTGGCATTAGGAACTTGCCAGTGACAGATTTCAAAAGTACTGCCAAAGTAAGGAAGTATGAAAAGGCCGGGGACCAAGACCACAAGTTGATAGTAGAAGCACTTAGTATAGTTGAAGATAATGTGTCTTTAGCTTTCAGTTGTATACAAGCACAGTTATGGATACAAGCAACAGCAGCTCTGATCATATGGGAAAGGGGTGAAGGTAATTTTCCAGCTGAAATTCAAGAAATTGTGTGGGATAATGCAATTCATTTTGAAAGGAAGTTTCAATCTTGGTGGACTATGGTGAATTTCACCTATGATCCTGTTTCTGATGTGGCCGCTGCCTTTGTGCTTACCATACGTAATGCCACTGTTTATGTTACCCATCCGATCATTGCCCTAGGATTAAACCATGAAAAAACAATACTCTGTCCTTCAGAACATAGAGTGTGGGCACAAAAGATGAATGAAAAGTGGCAGACAGTAAACTTAGAATCCTGCATTACTAGAGAACAAATGGGATTCATTTGTGAAAGCAATACTATTAATGCTCAGGATGTGTGTTTGGACACTGAACAGAGTATTTGTCACTTTGAAATTCATCCAGGTACTGACCAGAAAACTGTGCTTGTATATACTGGAAAAGGGTGTGTGTGTCTGAGGACTGCCTGTGCTGCTGTACAAATTGATAGCAATGATGTTATTCTGTCTAGTAGAAACCATTCTAATTTCTGTATTTGTAATTTTGTTAAGATTATCGGGTGTGATTTTTCTTATTTGGTACCAGTGATATCCCACCAGCTGATTAAAGCCAATTACACACTGTATCACAGACTACCACCTACTCCTATTGAGATGAACCTTACATTAGTGAAAAAATTAATTAAGCACCAAGACCTATTGGAAGGCTTGAGAGAAATCCAAGAAAGAGGAAAGAAAACCTTAATTACTGTCCAACATGATACAAAGGAGATAACCAGAGTTCTACAAAGAATAAAACAAAATATGGATCATCACTGGTGAGATGTGATCTTTGGGTGGTCACCAACTGCGAATGGAATCTTTAATAAGTTGTGCCACCCCATTGTAGTTTTACTAATATTAGTTGGGATAAGCTTAGGATTATATATTATATTGTTAATTTGGAACTGGAGAATGCTACAACGAATAGCTGTACTAACATCTTTGTCAAACGTACATGGTGAAGCATTAAAAGACACTTACTGTCGTGAAGATTTTCATTAAGTAAAAGAATTTACTTATTTCCTAGGAAAGGGGGGAATGAGACAGAGTAAAGATCCATTCTGAATTAGGTGAAGTGTCTAAGAAAGGTGAAAAGTCTGTGAGGCCAAAGCTGAAGGAAAAACTCGCATGCCGAGACAGCAAGGAGACAGAGAAAGAAAAACAGAAAAGACCACAAGGTCGATTTGCCCCCGACTTAGAAATTCCTTTGATAAAGAAGAACTGCTGCTAAATGTCACACGGAATGAATATGTATGAACCTATTGTGAAATTGTATGCATATGCATTTGGAAGGGGGATAAAAGAAGACCCGAGGTCTTCAGAGGCACACTTGCCTTTTTGGGAGGCTTGCGTCTGGCACGCGTCGTAATAAAAGCATACCGAGCTTTACAACTTTTACAAAGTTGTGAGGTTTCTTCTTTCCTCCACAAAACAAGGCCCCCCCTGGCCCTCACGTGACCATGCAAACCCTGCGCTGCTCCTGCCCACCAATCCCAGCTCGCGATCGCTCCCTGATTAGCATAACCACACCCTTTACTCCGCCCCTGCCCCCCGCCGGCTGTAGCCGCGTCCAGGCACTGTTTGCTCCCAGTTCCCTCCCAGTGCTCCCAGTAAGAGTGGCACCGGCAGGGAGAGCGCTCCCAGTTCTTGCCCGCTGCTCTCACCATCGCTCCCAGTGCTCCCAGTATCGCTCCTAGCTGAAATAAACAGGGCCAGGAGACTTCTTCTCCTTTCTAATGCCTTTATTAAAGGTGTTCAGCTCAGGATTGGGCGGCTCGGCAGGGCTGCAGTCCCTGTCGTCTCTCCCACGGCGGCTCAGAGGAGGAAGATATGCGCAGCTTTGTCCACTAGGGGCAGAGCTGGGGATCAGGTCCTCGTGGGAGCCTTTAGGGCCTGGTGATCCCTTCCAGTTGTCGATTTGATCCGGGTCTTGCTTGCTCCCAGACCGGGCCCGGGGGCTCTCGAAGACAGGGTGAGGAACAATGAAGGTTTCCAGCATCTCTGCAGGCCTAGCACTCCGCTCCTCACATCCAGACATCACTCCAGTCTCTCAACTCTTATTTGCCTCGTTGTATTTGGGGTTTTCTCCGTGAGTTTGGAGTTGGGGTCCCACAAAAAATGCTGGTCTTGGAGTCACTTTGCATAACCCCCCCCACCTTCTCAGGTGTCTTCACTATTCTGGGAAAGGTACAACTTAGCCTCGGGCAAGGCTCTGCTAATACAAAAGGAGCGATTAACCTCAACGACCCGTGATTACAATAACAAAACACGCAGGACTTGGGCAGGGACAGTGATCTGGCTGCCTTTTTGTAACTTTTTCTCACAAAAAAAATATTAACCAAATTTTTGTTCATAACAGTCCCCCCTCTTTTTCTTTGATCAAGCTTAAATTCTAAGCTCACATCAACTCACAATTTTTTGTTTTGAATCTACTATATATCTCTTGTGCACTTTGGTAATCATGGTTACTTAACCTTGTTACTTTTCTTGGTTTCTTCAGGTTCGTCTGCACGGCCAGTGCTATTTTACTAAAACAGATAAATAAGCATAGTAAAAAGAGCAATCCTCCAAGTACACACACAGCAAGAAAAACTACCTTTTCCCATACATCCTTTTTGAAAATCTTCAGGTTCTCCCACTCACTGGGATCAAGTGTAGGAGTTTGTTCTTCATTATTTACACATGCTAATCTTTTTATTTCATTTGAAATGTTCCTAATAATTGAATTCTTTATTTTTAATACTGCCTGGAGCCGGATTACTTTGTTTAACATAGATATTGGGATTCGAACTTGGCTTTTACAATTTTGGATTTTCTCCATTTCTATTTCACTTTGCCTGTTTTGTTTAATTTCTCCCAAATCATTATATATAGGAACTCCCAAACTTGATCCAGTTTCTTTGGGTAATAAGAAAATTGGTTTTATCACTCTAGCGGCGCAGCTGCCAGACCAGATCAAACCTAGGGGTTTAGAGTTCCCCCTGAAATGTGTTCCAAAAGGGGTTTATCTCTTTTCCAGTACACTCATATAAGTACTTGTAAAAACCAATTTTTCTTACCATTTTCACCATTTCTTTGCTTTTTACTAGATCTGCTGAGCTTGTCTCAGCAGCATCACATTCAAAGCACAACCAGGCTTCCCCTATAGGGCACACTCCTAGGAGTGGCTGCCTAAAAGTGGCAGTATTGTGTGCTCTCCAATACACTCTGCTATTTTTCTGATAAAGGACCAATTGGGAGGGGTTAACACAATCAGGGTTAGAACTGATGTGGACTCTCGACAAGGAGCTCACTTCCTTCTCTTAGAGGGGTTGGTAGTGTTCACTGCACGGCTCAGCTGGGCTCCCCAGAGCACCACCAGCAATCAGAGCCATCATTACTACCCTTCCCAAGAGTCTGATATGGGTCATCTTGCACAGCCTGCCCACCCGGCCTTGCCTCTTGGGGAATTTTTTTACTGAGAAGAAGCTTCCAAGCTCTTTAGAGTCCCTTCTACCCACTTCTCTGGTTAAACCTCTCTTGGTCTGTTCCCTACCAATTTTGGTTTCCCCTCCAGGGGAGTGTCCTGTAGAGGATTAACCTGGAGTCTTTAGAATTAAATTGGGGAACTTAAACCAGAATCACTTATTTACAGTCTTAAACTTTTTTCCAACATAGTTTACACATAACAGTTTTGAAACATTTTAAGCAATATTAGAACTCTTGATACCAATTTTTTCCCACACAGTTCAGTCTTTTTGACTCTTCCTTCTGAGAGCCAACTTTAAATCCTTTGGTCCTTTTATCACAGTATACTCAGGTGATTTAGCTTGTGAAGAAGATGAATCTTGTCCAGCGCTGGGGGGTGAGAGTGGTGTGGACTCTGGTCCAATGCCAGAGGGGGAAGCTGATGTTGGATCTGGTCCTGTACCTGGGGGTGAGACTGGCCCTTTTATTCTTGTAATGTGAGTCCAACCTTTTTCTTTGGTCCGCACAGCTGAATTTGTGATCAGGAGCACCTGGGCCTTCAAATTTAGGCATTAATGTTCCTGTATTCCATGATTTTATCAAAACCCAATCTCCTGGGCTAATGTTGTGAACTTTGGTGTCAAGAGGGGAAGTTTGAGGAAGGTATCCTTTTTTTCTAATTCCTTCCAGAGTTCTTCCAATTCTTTCTAAATACTTTCTGGTAGCTTCTTCTCCTTCCAGATAGTCTCCTGTGCTATAAGGTGTTAACAAGAATGGCAGCCCAAACATCATTTCATAAGGTGAAATTCTTATGTCAGACCGAGGTCTTGTTCTGATGCGCAATAGCGTTAGGGGCAAACACTTCAGCCAATTCATTTTTGTTTCTTCAATCAATTTAGTTAACACATTTTTGAGAGTTTTGTTCATTCGCTCCACCCTCCCAGAACTCTGGGGGTGCCACGGAGTATGCAACCTCCATTTCATTCCTAAAGCCCCAGTTATATTTTGTAATGTTTGGGACACAAAATGTGGACCTCGGTCTGAATCTATGGTGTTCACCATACCATATCTGGGGATAATGTTCTCTAGGATTGCTTTTGCTACGACTTGAGCTGTTTCCCTTCTGGTCGGGAAGGCTTCTACCCAGTGTGTTAGATGATCAACTATAACCAATAAATATCTGTACCCTTGCATTGGGGGCATCTCAGTGAAATCTATCTGTATGCTTTGGAAGGGTCTCAAGGCTAATTCCCTTCCTCCAGATGCTACTTTTCTCATAACTTTCTGGTTCACTTTTTGACAAATGACACACCCTCTTGTAACAGCTTTAGCCAGGCTATATACACCAATGCATAGGTTATTTCTTAAGAAATGATCACATAGTCCTTGGACTCCCCAGTGAGTTATTTTATGTAGTTCTGTTAGCACTGTCCGAGCCAGTGCTTTATTCAAAAACACCCGTCCATCTGAGGTTAACCATTCTCCCTGATGTAACTTTAAATCTTTTATAGCTTCTAATTCTTCTTCACTAAATACAGGTTCTTCCCCTTTTTCAGGTGTCATTTTTGCCTTCAAAATTTTTACTGGATCCCCTGGTTCTAAAGCTGCTTCTTTGGCTATCTGATCAGCCAGTCGGTTTCCTCTAACTTCTAAACTGTCTCCTCTTTGGTGCCCCTTTATATGGACCACTGCTATTTCTGTAGGTTTCTGTAGAGCTTCTAATACTGATCGGACTAGGTTCTCATGGGCTAAGCTCTTTCCCTTTGAACTTAAATACCCACGTTCCTCCCATATTTTCGCAAATGTGTGAACTGTCCCATACGCATAGTGGGAATCTGTATAAATGGTTCCCTGGTCCCCCTCCAGTAAGTCCAGTCCCCTTTTCAGGGCATATATTTCACAACTTTGGGCTGACCAGTTTGGGGATAGTTTCCCTTTTTCTGCAATTTGTAATGTTTCTCCATCTATAATGGCATAACCTGAAGCTCTTTTTCCATTTACTACCCTCGAAGAGTCATCCATGAATAAGCTTCTTCCAGTTGCTAGAGGCTGATCTTCCCTAAATTATCTTGTTCCCTGGCTATTGCCTCATCGAGACTGAGCTTTCTACAAAACCTCCTGACGTGTCCTGCCTTTCCACAGTAATAGCAATGTCGCTCTCTCAAAGAGCCTTGAGGTGTCTCCATCCCGCTTGCACCTGACAGTACTGACCTATCCTTGCCTCCTCCTGGTGGTGGACCTGCCCACCCTGCATTTTCTCTAGCTACAGCAACCATGACCTTAGCCTTGGCCTTTGCTTTTTCTTCCTCCCTCCTTAAATACACCTTCAATGCCTCTTTTAATAACTCATTAATGTCCTTCTCTTGCCAATCTTCCATCTTTTCCAGTTTTCTCCTTATATCAGGCCAAGATTTGGTAACAAATTGGACTTTTAGCAGCATTTGACCTTCTGGGGTGTCTGGGTCTATTCTAGAGTACAACTGGAAGTTCCGCCTTAGGCGATTAAGCCAGGCAGCAGGAGCTTCATCTTTCTCCTGTGTACCCTCAAATGCCAATTGGGTGTTAGTTCCTTTTGGAACTGACTCTTTGATCCCCCGAATTATCAAAGACCTATATTCCATCATGGCCTTCCTCCTCTCCTCCTGGTTAGGGTTCCAGCTGGGATCCGTTAGTGGAATTTCTGTTCACCTGTTGGCACCTGGGATCCTGGACTGTTATCTTTCTCCCAAATTCTGAGGCCAGCTGCCCTAATCATCTGGACCTCTTCTGGGGAAAATAATATACTCAGGATGGAATTAATCTCCCCCCAAGTGTAGATATTTGGACCTAGAAATTGATACACTTGGTTGGCTATGCCCACTGGGTCCTCAACTAAATGCCCCAACTCTTTCTTGAATCCTCTCACCTCAGAAGCAGTTAGGGGAACATTCACAAAGCCAACACCTCCCGCCACTCCTCCCATAGGAACCTCTCTGAGGGGAAAGAGTCTCTCTGCCTTGGAGGTCTTGGATCTGGTGCTACAGTACGGCCCATCTTCAGATGCCAAACTACTTTGAGGGATATCTGGGTTACCCTGAACTTTCTGCCCATCAGCAGGTGCATTAGCTGATAGCTGTTTATTGGGCGAGGAGGCATTTGTGTCCCAGCTAGGAGGAGGTAAAGGGACAGCAATAGGAGGGGTAGAAGAGCCTGAGCGGATACTAAGCGGAGCTGGAGAAGGGGTGGGGAATGCAGCAGGTGGAGTAGGCACTTGTGGTGATGCAGAAGGAACTGAAGGAAATACTGGGTTTATCATAGCGGAAGCTGAAGAGGTAGAAGGAGGAATTTGAGCAGGTGGTAATGAGATGGCAGCTGGGGGAAGAACCGGACCTGCCATTTGAGGTTCCTGAAGAAGAGGATTATAAAGTGGAGGGGCAGAAGGAGGCAAATAATCCAGGGGGTCCCATCTTTTACTAGTCCTATCATCCCCTCCTTCATTTCCCTCTTTCTTCCTCTGTACCTTACAAATTCGCATCCCTTCATCCCCAACAGTGCTCTTTAACCAGCAAGATACATACAGTAATTGCTCATGATCAGTATCGCCTTGAGCTGTCAGATAATTATTTAATTGTTGGCACATCCACTTATCCTTTGTCCCACACCAAGGCCATCCTCCTTGCAACTCTAATTCTGGCCACACTTCCACACAATAATGGATCATTTCCACTTTATCTAATCCCTCTGTGGCCTCTATAGAATCCCATTTTACTAACAATTCTCCTAAGGGACTATTGGGATGTATATACCTCAGTCTCTTGCCGGTCTTTTTACTATTACACCCTCCAATTTTCCAGGTTTCAATAAAAAAAGTCCCAAGGGTGCCTCTACTGACTGGGAATTTCAAAAAAACCTTGTTTGAGGAGCTTCAGCCTCCTCCACTGAACTTCAAATTTCTGCCTGATGCTCAGGAATTTATACTGAAACAACTGCCCGACCTCTTGATTGCCCAACTTTCCCAACATCAGGTCTTACATCTATCGGGACTTGAACACACGAAGCCTCGGCCTTAAGAAACCGGGTCGTGCCTGACTCCCTCAGTCAGGAAAAATAACTGCCCGATTTTTAGTTTGCCTAACCCGCCAATTTTTAGGCTTCACCGTATCAGGACTTAAAAGCAAACCACAGCCTCCTTCGCTGGGGTTTCTGCCTGACTCCTTTGTCAGGACTTACTTTGCCTGCAGGGCTTGTGAACCACCCGAATCCTTCTCGGGACGGACAAATCTTATTCGAATCCTTCTCGAGACTTACAAATCTGCCTGACTTCCCTCTGTCAGGACTTACTTTGGGTGCGTGCCACTCAAACACAAATATTCCCTCCGCACGCCCAGAGGCGGGGGCCCCTTTATTCCCCCTTGGGAGACGACTCACTCACACTAATTCCACTTGTTTGCCCCTGTTCCTGGCCGGGTTTCTCACGAAAAGCCAGAAACGCAGTACTAAGGGGTCCACTCTCAGGTCGAGGGTCTGGCTGCCGGCCTCGTCTCACTCACACACACATGTGCACATCTCCCACTCCCGCCACCGGATTTCTCACCAGTCTGGTGCTCCGGTGCTGCTCTGCATCACTGCTCCTGAGCCGATCCCTCTGGTCCTGATAGCCAGCTGTCCTCTGAAGATCCAAGATGGCCAGTCCTGAGTCCTCTTGCGGCGTGGCTATTCCGGACGAGCGCCCCCAGCTGAAATAAACAGGGCCAGGAGACTTCTTCTCCTTTCTAATGCCTTTATTAAAAGTGATCAGCTCAGGATTGGGCGGCTTGGCAGGGCTGCAGTCCCCGTCGTCTCTCCCACGGCGGCTCAGAGGAGGAAGATATGCGCAGCTTTGTCCACTAGGGGCAGAGCTGGGGATTAGGTCCTCGTGAGAGCCTTTAGGGCCTGGTGATCCCTTCCAGTTGTTGGTTTGATCCGGGTCTTGCTTGCTCCCAGACCGGGCCCGGGGGCTCTCGAAGACAGGGTGAGGAACAATGAAGGTTTCCAGCATCTCTGCAGGCCTAGCACTCCGCTCCTCACATCCAGACATCACTCCAGTCTCTCAACTCTTATTTGCCTCGTTGTATTTGGGGTTTTCTCCGTGAGTTTGGAGTTGGGGTCCCACAAAAAATGCTGGTCTTGGAGTCACTTTGCATAACCCCCCCCACCTTCTCAGGTGTCTTCACTATTCTGGGAAAGGTACAACTTAGCCTCGGGCAAGGCTCTGCTAATACAAAAGGAGCGATTAACCTCAACGACCCGTGATTACAATAACAAAACACGCAGGACTTGGGCAGGGACAGTGATCTGGCTGCCTTTTTGTAACTTTTTCTCACAAAAAAAATATTAACCGAATTTTTGTTCATAACACCAGCCGCGCGGGCCGGGGCCACTTTGGAACACCCCCAGGGCAGAGTGCAGCTGCTTTTGGGTACCGGCACTGCCCGGGCTGGGCTGGAAGCAGAACAGGAGCGGGAGGGAGAGGAGGGACAGAGGAGGAGGAAAAGGAAAGGGAAAGGGCCAGAGAGGAGCGGGAAGTAGAGGAAGCGGAGGGCCAGAGCAGGAGGAAGAGGAACAGCGGAGGAGAAGCTGCAGCACCAACCCCACGCAGTTCCCCCGCTCAGGCCGCGGCTGCCCCGGTTCCGCCCCTCCGGAGCCCGCAGGTGAGCGGGGAGGGGGAGTTGCCCCAAGCCCATGGCGGGCGGGTCTCCGAGAGGGTTTTTTGGCGGGGCGGGGATGTTTGGATCGTGCAGGAGCCCAAAGCAGAGCCGGAAATGGCCCTGCAGGGATCTCGGGAGGTCCCACGGGGCGCTGGCCTGGTACCAGCAGGGAGGGGGCGATCCCGGCTCTGGGGATCCCCAGGAGAGCCGGGGGGGAAATGCGGGAGCCCAGGAGCGGGAAGAGCCCCGGAAAGGGGCGATCCCGGTGCAGAGGGACCCCCGGCAGCCGGGAGGGGTGCGGGAGGCTGGGGATGAGCGGGGTCCGGGCCCCTCGAGCCTGAAAGGGGCGCTGGCTTCTCCAGCTGCCCTTGGACACCGGGTCCATCACACCCAACATGCTCAGCACTTGTTTTGCTCCCCAAACCAGGACTTCCCATTCCCAAACCTTGGCCAGGTGGAGGAGGAGGCTGTGAGGAGGAAGGAGATGGCCCAGGGCACCTAGGCAAGTGAGGAGAAGTCAGTGCCCATTTCCCCCTCTGTCCTGCTCCATCTTCCAGCCCAGCATGGCCCCCGGCTGCAGGACAACCCCACTGCTGATGCTGTCCAGTCAGGGATGCACTTGGGGGAATCTCCTTCCCCTTCCCTCTGGCACAGAGGCAAATCCCATCCTCTCCTTGTCCTTCCTCCTCCAGGGAAGGAGCTGAGGATGGAGAGCAGGGAGGACAAATCCCCACGGCAGAACCTCTTGGCAGAGGCCATTTTGAGTGGCTCCACAGGACAGGAATCCAATGGGGAGGAAAAGTTCTGGAGATCCCACACAAGGAGAGGCTGCAAACGTGGATCACGGGGATCTGAGGAGGAAAGACCCACCCTGTTCCAGGGAGGCGGCCAGAGCTTGGAGCCAGGGGTCCCTGAGCAGCTTCAGGATGGGGAGAAGCCCCACAAGTGCTCAGAATGTGGGAAGAGCTTCAGCAAGAGATGCCACCTGACCTACCATTATAGAATCCACACTGGGGAACGGCCCTATGAGTGTGGGCAGTGTGGGAAGAGCTTCAGCCACAACTCCAGCCTGAGCTGCCACCAGCACGTCCACCCGGGGGAACGGCCCTACGGATGTCCTGACTGTGGGAAGAGCTTCAGAGCCAGATCCAGCCTGATTTTCCACCAGAGGAGCCACACAGGGGAAAAGCCCTATGAGTGTGACAAATGCAGAAGAGCTTTCAGAGTAGCTCCAGCCTCCTCCTGCACCAGTGCACTCACACCGAGGAGAGGCCCTTCCACTGCCCCCACTGCGGGAAGGGATTCAGGCACAAGCACAGCCTCCTCAGGCACCAGCTCATCCACTCCGGGGAGAGGCCCTATGAGTGTCCCAGGTGTGGGAAGAGCTTCAGTTTGAGGTCCAGCCTGATTATCCACCACAGCAGCCACACGAAGGAACGACCCTACAAGTGTGGGGAGTGTGGGAAGAGCTTTGCCTGCAACTCCAGCCGGATCTGCCACCAGAAGATTCACAAAGGGGAGAGGCCGTACCAGTGTGATAAATGCAGGAAGAGGTTTAAGACCACCTCCAATCTCCTCCAGCACCAGCGCATTCAACACAGAGGAGAGGCCCTTCCGCTGCCTCAGCTGTAGGAAGGGCTTCAGGGAGAACTCCACCCTCATCAGGCACTGGCTCATCCACACTGGAGAGAGGCCCTACGAGTGTCCCCAGTGTGGGAAGAGCTTCAAGACCAGCTATGAAGTGACTGCCCACCAGCGGAGCCACATGGGGGAATGGCCCTACAGGTGTGGGGAGTGTGGGAAGAGCTTCAGGACGAGCTGCCACCTGACTGCCCACCAGCACATCCACAGCGGGGAGAGGCCCTACGGGTGTCCCCAGTGTGGGAAGAGCTTCTCCCAGAGGTCAGCCTTGACCCAGCACCAATGCAGCGAGCACTGAGGGAAGCTGTGGGAGTGTCCCCAGGGCAGGAAGAGCTTTGTGTGCTACTCCAGCTGCACAGCTCCATCCCTCATTGGAGGATCAGCACTGGATGATCCCCAGTGACCCCAGTGGGCAGAGCCCTGGTGACCTTTGGTGCCAGTGATCTGTGTTAGGAAGAGACCTGGCTGGCTCCTGGCTCCCCATGAGCACCTGGACACATCCACAGACCAGCATCAGAAATCCATTGTGGAGAGCTGTTGCCCTGATTTTTTAAGATTTTCTAAGCCTTCTGATGTTTATATTCTTGTAACAAACTTTCTCACACACTTCCTGTAAATAACTTATTGTTTTGCATTCTTTGATGGAGGAGGAGAAATTTGATGGTCTGTTGGTTTGTCCAGAGTCATTGGAGAGGTGGGACTTTCATCCTCTGATCCACTGTCACTTTTGGAAAACTATAAATGTTGGAGTCAGAAAATAAACTTTCCTTTTTTCACCTTGACAACAGTGGTATGTGCGCTCGTGTTGTTTTGTGTCTTATAGTGACTTCGAGCAGATTTGTTGACTTCTGACCCCAGAAAAATCTCACTTTTTGCGTCTTTTGGTGGCATCAAGTAACACTGGATGGCCTTGGAGGTCTTCTCCAACATAAATCCATCATTTTAATTCTCTCTGCCCCACAGGCATCTTCCACAACCAAATCAGGTCGGATTGGGGCAAAACCCATGATTTTGGAGACAGTGGGGTAGAAACCCCTCCAAAAAAGGTTCTTCCCACCCACCCAAGCACGTGGATGCTCTTCTGGCAGGGACACATAAATCCTTTTGTTTTGGCCTTCAAACACAAAGGTTTCTGTTCATCCCTTTGAAAACCCTGAAATTGGGGTAAAAATCAAGACATTGAACTAAGGCTTGGATGGGCACGTGTGGGGACACAGCCTTGGGTGGGGACCTGGGTTGGAAATGGCCATGGACAGGGTCATGGGGGGACACAGCCATGGATGGTGACATGGGAGGACATGAACATGGATGGGGACATGAACTGGGAAAGCATCAGTGCCACCACAGTGCCACCAGCACCTTTATCTCAGCCATGGCGCTGCTTGATGCAGTTCCTGCCACCACGTCCTCCCTGCCACCATTGTGGTGTCCCAACCAAATGTCACCCCCAAGCAGGGCAGGATGGGAGCTTGTTCAGCTGGTGACAAGGGGCCCAGGAGTGAGTGACAGCCACCAGGGTGTCCCAGGGCCACCGCGCTCAGGGGACCCCAACCGCCCCTGGGGACAGGGCAAGGGTCAGTGTCACCCACAGGGGCCATGCAGGGCCATGCTGGTGTCACTGGAGGCATCCTGGTGGCAGCATCCCCACAGGTGTAGGGACATTGTCCCCTGGTGCATGTCCTGCTGGCATCATGTCTGTTACATGTTGGTGACCCAAGTTACATCATCCTTGTTCTCCTCCCCAGTTCTAGAATGTTCCCCACTCCCACTTTCCTATTGGTTCCCGTTCCCTTCAGCTCCTCCCCTGAATCCCAGTTGGTTGTTGCCCTTTTGTCCCGCCTTTGCACTGCCCTTGTTCCCTCTGCCCATTGGCCTCAGACCCAAAGTGTGGTGGTGTTTGCAGGGGCCCCAAGATGAGGGAAAAGATGAGAATCTTGACTCCGTGTTTCAGAAGGCTGATTTATTATTTTATAATCTATTAAAAGAAAATGATATATTGAAACTACACTCAAAGAATAGAAGAGAGGATTTCATCAGAAGGCCAGCAAGGAATAGAAAAGAATGATAACAAAATCTCGTGACTCTCAGAGAGTCTGAGCCAGCTGACTGTGATTGGCCATTAATTAGAAACAACCAACATGGACCAATCAAAGATGCACCTGTTGCATTCCACAGCAGCAGATAATTATTGTTTTTCTTTTCCTCTGAGGCTTCTCAGCTTCTCAGGAGAAAACTCCTGGCAAAGTGATTTTTCAGAAAATACCATGGCAACACCAAAGCTCCACCTCCCTTGGCCCATATAAAACCCTGGACCCTGCTTTGTTCTTGGTTCTTGGTGCCTGGAGCCCTTGGGTGTGCTGGCCGATAAAGCACCACTGGAACTCCCAGCATGGATCCCCTCCCGCCTGTTTTCCCCTGAACTGCAATCGCCACCGGCTGGTGCTCGCTGGGCCATCCCTGCCCTAGAGGAGATGCTCTGGGGAAGGCAGTGCCTGGGGCTGGGATGGGCTCTGGGCACTGCTTTGGGCTGGGGAGACTGAACTTCCTTCCCAGGGGCTTTTCTGGGGCAGGGCTTGGGTTTGGCCTGGAAACAGAGGGAAGGTTCCAGGAGGTTTTTGTTCCTACCCAGAGCCGAGGCCTTTCCTGTTCCTCATCCTGCCCTGGCAGCGAGGGGCTGGGGGAGCAGCAGAAAGGGGCAGAGACACAGCTGGGACAGGGACTCTGACTCCTGCCCAGGGCATTCCCAGAACGTGTGGAAGAAGGATCAGTCTGGAAAGAGGGGGAAGGAGCAGAAAGGGGGGGATGCTGGCAGTGATGGCATTTGTGTCCCCAGGTCACCATTGCCTGGGGTGGAGCCCTGCTCACCTGGGCACAGACGAACACCCACCTGCCTGTGGGAAGCAGGGAATGAATTCCTGGCTTTGCTTCCTTGCACAGCTTTTCCTTCCCCCATGGACCTGTCTGTGTCTGAGCCCAGGAGTTTGGGCCCTTTGTCTCTTTCACTCCCTGGATTCTCCCCCCTGGGTGCTCCAGGGAACTGGGCCTGAGGCCAGAGAGAGAGACAGGAGAGATGGAGCCGTGCACTGCTGCCATGGCCACAAGCAGGGCACCCTCATCCATTAATGAAAACAGGCACAGAAAGGGGCAGATGTGATTTTACACCCTTCCCTGCTGTTTGCATTTCCTGCAAGCTTTCTGCAGTGTTGCTGGCAATATTTTTGTACTTTTTCAGGTGATTGACACAGCACCTCACAGGACACACTCACAGGATCAGGAGAATTATGTGATATACCATGGATTCATGTCCCTAAAAAATACCAAGGCTCTAATTGATTAGTTACTGTTTGAGTCTAGAAGTGGGCAGTACAAACTTCTCATTTTTCACTTTCAGGTGCTCATGGGGAAAGCACAGCATATTCTTCCAGGTCTTTGCACAATATTTGTTAGCTACGTACAATAACAAATCTCATTTGCATCACTGCTCAACAGCTCAACATAAGGAACCCAAACTACTGGCCTATCCCTAAGACTACACAAAAATAATAAAACATATGTTTTGCTTCCCACTTCAGCTGCATTTGGGATTTTTGATTTTTCATGATATTTTAAGATGTACTTGTAGTTTTCTTGTTATGTCTAGGCTCTGAAGTAGGGTTTGTCATTGTTGTGAAACCAAGATTAATCAAGGATTAATACAGAAATAGATGTTCTAAACTATCCTTGTACTTGTGCTGGTCCCTAGGAAGGCCCAGTGGGTGATTTCTGTCTGTGTTCAAATATGTAAAGCAACAACAAATAGTCCCACACTTTATATTTCAGATAAACAATTTAATGGCATCTTAACATTGTCTTCACAATCTTATAACATGCATATTTTACTCCTTATGAAGCTGAAATCTTTTTAAATACAAGTAATTCTACTGAAATTGTAGAAGTTTCAAAACCATTTTAACATACTGAAAATAAAAAAATCTAAAAGACCGGTCTAACAGCCATTAAAATGCAGGAAAAAGCAAGTGGACTTCAGTAAAAGAACATTCATTTAACAGCTACATTTTCTCCACTAAGTATTTATGTGTTAAGAGAAACAGAGTAAATGTAAAAGAACAGAAGTTATTTAAAACTAGAATTTCTAATGCTAGAAACAGCTTTGAAACAACTTTCTATGTAGTTCTATTTATTTCCAAATTTAAAACTGGCCAATTTTTTTCCCAACATTTTGAAGCACAAGGGAGGAAAGGTGCAAAATGCTCTGCAGGGGTTGCAGTTATGGATCTCTAAAGTTTATTTGTGTAAAGGAATGAACATAGTATTAAACACACTGAGTATGACAGAAAAATGCAACAAATCACTAACTCTGAGAGAAAAACAGCCCTGCAAGAAATGCCAGGGCACTGGATATTTCTGCATTTTAAGCAAAGAGCTTTACAGCATCTTTAATTTTCCTTTTCCTGTCCATTTTGGAGAGGGCAGTCCAGCCTGCCTCGCGCATTCTCCTCATGGTTTTGAGTTTCAGAGCAGAGCCTGGAGATTTCACACTGCATGGAGCTGGGCTCTAGGAAGGAAAATAAAGCCATCCTTTAGTTTCTGTTAACAATCTGATTAACTGCTTGGTTTAATCTTAGGAAAGGCTAACATACCTTTTTTGGTGCTGTGGAATGTAGTTGTGAAGCTTGTGGATAATCTTTGTACAAATTTTTAAACATTTCTTCTTCCGAGACTATGCTCTATTAAATTAAAAGTTAAAAGTTAAATTGAAAGTTACTTAGTCACACTATATTAAAAATACTTTTTCTTTCCCCCTAAGGATATTAAACTATGAAAAAAAAAGTTAAGATGTCATTATGAGGCTTAACAGTTCCATAAAAAGAATGTTAATTATGTACATACAGCTACAATTCCAGAAAGAACCAATAAATTAAAAATATACACATAAATATTGGCTTGAATGTGGAAGCCCAAACTCTTTATTTCCATTCTCAGCCCCAGCAGTGAGCACAAAGAGCTGCTCAGCACATGATTTGTTCTCTGGCTCTTACCAGGAGGTCAGTGTGCTCAGAGCTGTCTGACTGAGTGTCCAGCTGCACAAGCACTTTCTGCTTTTTCCTGCTGCTCTGCTCTGCAGGCAGGTTTGTGCTTCTTCCACTCTGCATTTTATCCCTTGGAGGAGTCTTTATAACATATGTCTGGGAAAGAAAATGTTTCTCTTTTTAGATTATATTTTATGGGGTAAGTATGGAATCTAAAGCCAAACTCAGGACCCAGTTTACAGTCTGAGTGTCCAAGAATTCACCTGAGAGAAATGGTGGAACTCTGATCTTTCCATCCAAACATGGAGCAAAGATCCAAACAAAGTGGGGTGGGGTATAAATATCATTTTTTATACTATTTTTGTTGCCAAATGAGGAGAATGAAGGGGAAGCTATGGAAGAGCTGAGTTTCATGGCACATTGTATTTAAGTTCCCCATGCTTATCTGCAGAAATTTAGGTTATTCTGAACTGTAGCCACTCCATTGGACTCTATCAAACATCAAAGAAAATGGGAACAAACAAAACTGCAGGAAAAGGCTTCCAGAGAAAGACTGATAGCTATATCAAGATTGGTGTTACTTAAAATAGTTTTTTCATTAGAAGTTAAACTGAGAAGCATTGAATGGTCCAGTGCAACCCTTTTTTTGACAGATAACATCAAAATGCTGCTGGATTCCATTGTTCCAATATGAAAACCACAAGTGAACTCCTGACAGGAAGAAGGGTGAGTTCTGCAGTCAGGACTACTTTGATACTTTGACCATTTTTACAGCTATATCAGCTTTTTTCTCTTCCATAGAGGAAAAGTGCCTTTACAAATGGACACTTTTAATATAAGTAAAACAATTGTAGAGACATAAAAAAATCAACAACTGAGCAAGAAAAATTACACACTGGGAGCCCTTCCAGAAACTGCTCTCTAATATCTCCATGGAATGGTGTGACCCTTTAAAATCCCTTCTTATCCCAGGGGAAAAAAAAAAAATCATCTACAGAGAAGTAAGAAATACAGGTAGAAAAATGCAACCAGAAAAATTCACTGTTAGGAGTTACAAAACTTCAATGTTGGACTGCCCAAGGGGCTTCCTGTTCAGAAGAATACATTTTTTATTTTTACTTTTATCTTTTTAATTTTAGGAATATAATTTGGAGACTTTCTATTTTTTACATTAATAGATTCACTGTATAGATCTAAACAAGGTTTAGGAGTACCAGGAACATAAGTCTGTATTTTCTATAATTTAAAAAGTTTGAAGTCAAAAGCATTCCAATGTCTTTTGTTGAATGCAAATAAACATGTCATTGTCATGGCATTTCAATTGATTCTACACATATAAACACTCCCAAATTCTAAAAGCAATTAAAAAGTTCAAGTTACCTTGTGTTTCTTTTCACTTTCAGGAATCATACTGCCAGAGTGCTCTTTTACGAAATTCTCCTACAAAAGAGTTATGTGACAGCAAGGAAATATTTATTTGATTTCAGTTGTTAAAAATGTTCTTGGTGTAATGACAGAGCACAGTCTATAATCACAGACTGCTACAAAGTTCACACAAAAATATGACCAGATTTAGCACAACCCCAGCATTCCAAAGTCACTATTTTTCTGTTCAGTTTCATTTCTAATCCAGCTCTTCCCACAGCACAAGCCCAGGCCACACCTCTCACGCCCACTGCTCAGGGAATAAAAAACTCCACCTTTTCTTCCATTTCTGCTTTCAGTTGTTCCTTAAGGGAGGACAGTTCCTTTTTCAAACATGACAGCTCATTTTCCTACAAACCATTAAATACAGGACAGGGTTAACTATGCACAGCCCAGAACAGTCCCAAGTGAGACAGGGACTAATTAACAGGGACACTCATTAGGTACACAAGATAATTCTATTTGCTTTTCAGCCCTATACTTGAAGCTTTGCTTTAGCTTGTTTAAAAAAGACTGAAGCACTGTTAGAAACAGGTACTTGATCAGAAGTGTTCAAGGTAATACCTTAAAACCCTTGGGAGAACAGGGGTGAGAGGGCACAATCTAAATATTTAAAACAAAAGTTTCCTATTCAAAGTGGGGAGTCAGAACATGACCCACTACCTGGAGGAGCAGACACAAACACACTGCTACTCCAATTTCTTTTTAGAAACATTTTGAGTTTTTAGTGCCCAGAATAAGATCTGGTGCAGCAGGTTGGGTGGGATTGCTACTAGTAAAAATTCAAACCACACTGGAAAAGTTCCCAGAGAACTGTCTCTGGTGGGAAAGACCCCAGAGGACAGCAGGAAAAGAAACTTTTGAAGCAAACTGAAAAAAGATCTTTAGAAGTCACACACTGACTGAAAATCACATCTTTTGTCTCTCTGTGCTGTGGGTGGGCAAGAGGGAGGGATTGGGAAAAAAAAGTGTTTTAAAGGTTTATTTTAATTCTCATTACTCACTTTTAATTCTATTAATAATATTTTTTTATACTATTTAAGTTTGAATCTGCTTTACCCTCAAAGTGTTTTTCTCCTAATCTTTATCTCAACTCAGTCTCTGAATTTTTCTTTCCCCTCCACTGCTCAACTACAGCAGAGAAAAATGAGTGAATGTTTTTTTGTGTGTGCCTGGCACTTAGCCAGTATAAAACCACTCCACAAGGACATCAGCCCCTTCACTGAATTATTGACCATTGCAAAGTACTCCTTACCAGTGCTCTTTCTGATGATATCTGCTTTTGCTGTTTCATTTTGTATACTTTTAACTCTGCATCTTTTTCTTCAACCAATTTATCATATTCATTCTGTGGTAAAAAAACCAAACCAACAACAAACTCAAAACATGTGACTAAATGTTACAATTATGGAGTTATCCAGTCTTAAAACATCATTTTTTCAAACCAGGCTCTTAAGATTCAGAAAGAAAAGATTCGTTGATGCTTCTGCACAAACTGTAAAACAGAAAATGCTCAATTCAAATATTATTTTGTGGACTGGCAGAGAGTGCTTTTTTTCTGTGCAGCAACATGTGCTCAGCACTAAGAGCCAGCTGTGCCATCTTTATTAATGCATCTGCTAAAGATATTGCAAAATGAGGAATAGAAAGGTAAACTAAAATGTGTCAGGCTAAACTGCTGACAGTCACTAGGTAACCTCTGAGAAAGAGGCCAAACTGATACTGAAAAATATTGCATTCACAGGTATCAAAGGAAGCCTGAATTGAAAAAAAATCTAAAAATCCCAGAAGTTTAGATGACCGGAATTATCTGCCCATAGGAATCTTTTCAAAATCTTCAATGAATTTGATTTTAGATGATGCAAAGTCCAGCATGTGTTCAGCTTCCTTTTCCCAGACTCAGGCCTGTTTCTGCTTTTGAAAGGTCATTAACGTGGTGTCACAAGTTATAAACATGGTATTGACATGGTATCACACATTGCAAACCACAGCAAGCAGGAAAATCTCTGACCTTGTGCTTTTCCATCAGTGCCACCATCTCAGTTATCTTGTGCTGACATCTGGCATCAGTTTCTCTCTGTATCATTGCAGTTTCATCACAAAGCAACCTCATCTTTTCTACCTGTCAGTAATAAATTGCATTTCATTCATCAACATAACAATATATTTTTTTTTAAATCTTAATTTCTTCTTCCCCCTGTGGGTACAAAGTTTGCAGTCCCACTTGGGCTTTATTTGCTTTTAAGATCCCTTTCAAATGCCTCATCTTTTCTGCAGATTGTTTACATGGGCAAGATCAAAGGTACAGCCATGGCAGGCAAGCTCACTCCAAACCAAAAGGCCATTTCAAGCACTCTGCCCTAACATTTCTTAGCATTGCCATCAAAAAATGTGTGGGCAGAAAAATACTAATGTGGGAGAAGTTATAATCTAATTTAACTGGGCTGACTTTACACCAAGGGTGGAATTTCTTTGAACTATATCTTGAAAGAAAGAATTTTTAATTGAGTTCTCATTTTCAAAGACATATTCAAATACTTCAACCTAAGCACCTAACAGTACTAAAGCTTTGTTCACAGGGATTCACAACAAGTTCCATTTATGTTAATAAGACTGAAATATGAGCAAGGACTCTGGCCAATAAATCTTCATAAAAACATTTTAAATTAAAAAAAAAATAAATTGCAGTAAAAATTAACACCTCTCACCTCTTCACGAAGTTTATTTTCATTTACTTTTCTTGTTTCTATGTCTTTTTTATAGATGTCAACTTCTTCCTTATGTTGCTTGTTTATATTTTCCATCTCTAACTGCAATTTATTCACCTTTGGAGAATGCAGAATTGCTGCTGTTATTTATTTAGTAATTACTATGTTGATGATTTTTTCTTACCTCTTATTTTTGAGCACAAACACTGTTACTTTTCAGGTATGATTGAAGTGTTTCCTATTTAAAAGTTCAGGGGTTTTTTTTTAATAAAGAGTTGAACTTTGGCCTGAAGTGAGTTAGAAAATACTCAAAGGAACAATGGCAACAGCACAATGGGGAAGACTGCCCTAAGCAGTCACCCTAAATGCTTTGAATGCCTCAGGAAAAAACAAACACAGATGTTTGTTTCTTCTCTCTTGTAAATCTGTATCAGATTTTCACAGGTTTTATGGTACATTTTCCTCCCAGCTGGGCATTTTGATTACAGTTTTTCCTTTTAAGTTTATCATATGAATATCCTCAAAAAACTCCACTTTTCTTCAAGTGCAGTACCCAAAGCTGGACACAATATTCCCATCAGAGGGATTGCCACTGCAGAACACATTTAAAGAACACACTAAAAAGAGTAATATATATATATATATATATATATATGTATATATATGTCTTTTAAATGCTTTTCTGTTACAATGAGGTTGCTGAACCCTGTTCAGTCCACTATCAACAAAAGAAAAAAAAGGTAAGGAACAGATTAGAAGCATCATAATTGCAATTTGAATCCATCTCTTAAATGTCCAATAGCCAGTGCCGAATGATTAAAATGGAACCATCTTCTAAAAACTATGAGCTCATTCCTGCAAAGTCTGTATCCCAGATCCATAAACCAGCTCAGAATGTATTTAACAAGTATTATCATTACTTACACTGGGACTTAAAACACTCACCTCATCTTCTACATGATGTTATTTAAACCTACCTTCCCTTCATAAGTGTTGCTTTTCTTGCTTTCTGTAGTAATTTTCTTTTTCAGCACCTTATTCTGTTGAAATAAAACGAAACAAGCACTTTATCTTAATAAGTTCATAGAATTATGTCATGGTTTAACTGCATCAAGAAATTCCAGCTTTCATCAGGCAAATAACTCTCTGCTGTGCAGCTCAGGTTCCAGAACAATTCTTCAAACAAATGAATGTTCAGCTAATTTCTGTGATAATTACTGTTTCTTCATGGCCTTAAGAAAGGCTCCTCCTGAGCAGCAGCAGGGAATAACAAATGAGGAGCAGAATGGGAATTAAAACTAAGATGCTGCTGACAGAAGGTGTGAAGATGTCATGACCAAAAATACAAGTTATTTATTTTTACACTGAAGTTTATACAATTTGTGCTAGTGCAGAATTCTTTTCTACTAGTGATAACTGAGATACTCATACAAGTACATAAATAACACTATGCACTAAATGAAAAAGAGTAGAAGTTTATTAAAGATATTATTTTTGTAATTGCTTTTTTCAAATTAAGGCTCATTACACAAATCAAGTGATTCCAAAGCTGACTCCCTAGTTTGCTCAGGGTTAGGATAAAAAAGGAGAATTTTTAAATTACATAGGTGTATCTAAAGACATCACAGCAGACACAAACCTGCTGAAAAGGCAATCCAAAGTATAATGTGTTTATGTATTTGTGACATTTAAAATCTCTACACACCTCCTGTTGCAACTCTTCCATGCATTTGGTTTTATTTTCCACCTGTTTCTTCAGATTATTCATCTGAAAGAGATATTTCAGACGTGAATTAGTAAGTTCAACAAATGACTCCCTATGTGAGCAATTCCTGTAAATGTTCTCAAATCTGCCCTTGCACCAGTCTGGTTTGTTCCAATGGGACTGAAACACCAGCTGACATGTTAGAATAATCAGAGTTTTAGCCATAAAGTACCACAAGATGTTAATTAACAGCAGTGAACCAGTTCCTTAGTGGTTATGGAATTAAGAAAGAAGAAGAAAAAAACCCCCAGCATTTTCACAATTTAAAAAATGCACTTGTATGAAGTTCCCTACATCCATGAAAAAATGAATTTTCCCAATTATTTTCTACAATCTTCAATGGCTTTTCCTTTCTTGAAATTTCATTTTCAGTTCTCTTAACCTGAAATTAAAATTGTAAATATTAGGCTTTTACAATGAAATTTTGAAATCCATTCTAATGCTAAAAACCCCAGGTTGCTTTGAACCAATAGAAAGAAAGTAAAAATGTTTGTATCTATTTAAGCTCAAACTCACAATACATATAAAAAGCTAATCCAGAGCCCATCCATCACTGAGTGGGTATATGAAAAACAGAAAAACAGGTTCTCTGTTTGCCTGAAAACAAACAAATCTTTAATACTAAACTTCCAGCAAAGAGTGAACATCCCAGTGACTGTGCTTGTCTTTTGAAATACCAGGGCTCACATGTGGACACACAAGGGCACAGCTGGCAGCAGCTGGGAAAGAAGAAACCTCTGGCAGAGATCACATCCCCCAGGCAGAGCTCTGCAGAAAAAATCCCAACAAAGATTTTACATTGAATGCTGCCCTGCAGGTTCTGTAAGATATTTTCATGACACAGGACATACATTTTCTTCTCTTTCATCCAGTGTACTTTTCATCTCTTCACCTGTCTTTGCCATTTTCTCCTTCAAAGACTCCAGTTCATTTCTAAGTACCAAATTAACAAACATTAGTATATATTTACATATTGCCTTTAACTTGTTTTCAGTACTTCTAATAAACCCATATTTTATTTTCTAAAAAGAGATGCTAATGTTGATGGGAACTTCATAAGCTGCTCAATGAAAATGAAAATGTTCTTGAAATGCAGCAACAGGCCCAGTAAGTCAATATGTGAACTGTCCATACTTCTTTTAAGTAGGAGAAGATGTTCCAGGAACCCCAGAAAAATACATCCTGACCTGGACTATTGCAATGCAGCTGTGAAACATGGGAGCTGCCTATTGAACTGGGGATACAGAGAGTAACTCTGATCCAGTTTTGCCTTGTCACATTTCATCCATAACCTTCAACTTCCATTTGAATTTCCTTCACACCTGAGATGTCTAATGCAAAACAAGACAGCTCTTACTATGGAATACAAAATGACAGCAAACATTGTATCTGCAGCAATTGGTATTTCTAATCTGAGAAAATTTCTACTTGGCCAACAGCAATTCTGAATAGTTTCTGTTTAGCTATGTAATCTAGAAAAACATTAATCAAAAAATCCCAGAAAGCAGCATTTGAACACAACTAACTATTTGAGTCTACTTCCTTTAACAATATCAGTTAATAATATTTGCTTTTACTTGCCTTAGCTGGCTATTTGCCTCTTCTAGATTTTCAACTAACTGCTTTGTATTGTCTTCTTTTTTCTTACTATCCTAAATAAAGACCCATGTGTCAGCAAAGAAATAAAATTCAAAGTGACTTCTTAAAAAATTCAAAGCCATCCAAAGCACACAGACCTGCCTTGTTCACAAGTGTAAATACACTTCCTTTCCAATTCAAATACAAAAAGTAGCTCAGGTACTCTACAGACCCAAGTCATGTTGCAGCTCATCATCTAATTTGCAAAACTGAGTCATTTGTCAAACTGAGTATTGTCCTTTCAAGAAAGCTGGAAGTTTACAACTTGCCTCTTGTTGTTCTTGCAGTTTCTTGAGTTCTGCAGCCACAGCATTTTTCTCTTGTGCTGTTTGTTCTTTCTCTAGTGAAAGCTTACTGAGATACACTGTTAGCTGTTCATTCTTTAACCTAATTTAAAACAAATGGCCAAGAGGAATAAGAAGATGCATTTTGAAATCTCCTTTTAAATTAAACATACCCATTATCAAGTGTCATTCCATGCTGAAAGAAGTCTAGGCCTTTATCTACAAATATAAGCTTTGCAGCAGAGTCAGAGAGATGTAAAAAGGTGACAGAAGAAGGAAAGAAAATCAGAGTCAACTTTTATATAAATATAATGGTTAGTGAAGATGATGTATTTTAAAGCAAGATTAACAATGAATTCAGAAACTTCCTCTTCTTGTTAAATAAGTCAGAGAGATATGGAACAACTACATATGCCATAGAATACATATAAATAGAGAAAGGTGAATTTAGAAATGTAAGTATATAAATAATGTCATATATGTGGTTCAAAACTTCCATTAGAAAACAATCATAGTTCATTTCACTGTGGATTAAAGCAACTTCTATATTACACCAAAACTAATGAAATATTCTATTTTCAAAATGGTCATACGCCTCTTGTTCAAGATCTGTTTTCAGAGTCACAAGCTGCTTTAAATAATCTTGTTCCTTCTCAGCTGTACTTGTCAGCTGTGCTTTCAAACCATGGAATTCTTTCTGCAAAATGAAAAGGAAGAGTGCAAACTCCAACTGCTGGAGGTTATCAGACATGAGCTAAGAGCACAAGGCTTTCAGAAGAACCAAACAACATCCATGCCATGGATTATCTAGATTGCATCTTTCCAATCTCTGCTGGGATCTGGAAGTGGCGTGAGACAGTGAACTGTGACACCAGTGCTGTTCATGTCTGTCCCCTGCTGTGAGTTTCATTACCTGGGCTGCAAAATTAGGGTGGGACCCTGCTCTGGGTGCTGTTTCTTATGTATAAACTTGTATACAAGTTCATGATGTGCAACTTCACTATTTCTAAAAATATGTTACTATTGCCCTACTTCAGACCTCTCTCATTTGGAGAGCATTTTCATTTCTCTCTCCACATTTTTCTCTCTCTGCATATTTTCTACAGTAGCCTCAAGATTCTTCTTCAATCAAAGTCCTCCAATTTGCCCATTTTAGAAAATGAGTGAAACTCAGTTCAGAACACTCAATGCACAGATTATAACAACAAGCAGACACACCTGATTTCACACTATCTTAACTTGAGTTGATATGGATTCTTGTTAGGCTTCTAAATATAAAATCATAATGAAAATAAACTTCTGTTAAGAGTGTATTTCATATAGCTTTGACTTCTGTGACAGAAAATGGGCCTGTGTCACAGCACAGAAGGGTTCACAGAGGCCAGAGCTAATTACCTTCCTGGAAGGAAGAAAAAATGGGAAAACTTTATATCCAGAGGGAGTGGCATTTGAGTGGGCATGAACAAAGAAGAAATAATCACAAACCTTGAGAAGGAAAACTAAAAGCACAAGAGACAAGAAAAACCAAAAACATGGGAGACAAGAAAAACAGAGGCGATAAAGAAGTTCTTAAAAGAAAACACTGAAATTGTGTGTGAGAAAGTTTAGTAGAAATGTTAAGGTAGACTAGATGGTGTTTATTTATGGCATTTAAGATACTTACTAAGCAAGAGGAATTTCATATGAAGAGCAAATGCCATGAGATTAATAAAATGAACATTTACCAGAGTTTCTGACAGCTCTTCAAGTTGCACTTCTTTATCACATTTTACTTTAGTCATCTCTTCTACAGCACATGGAATGTAAAATTAATGGAACAGGAATAATTTTTCATTATTAGCAGGCAGTATAAAACATTTACCCTTTTGCAATACCCAGTTCTCAAAACTTGTTGGATTAAGTGAAGAAAATGAAAAGCTAATTTATGACTTAATCTAAATGTAGATTTGAAAAGATGATTCAGACATTAGCAAATCTATATCTGAAGAGAAGCTAAATATTTATCCTAAATAAAATTTAGAGCCTATTATGTTTTCCACAATTATAGCTTCAAATAAACCATGGACTGTAAGACTGGAGTATTCTCCAAGTATTGATGCACCTGCATTGTTCCAGAAAAAATCTGAACTGCTGAAGGTATCAGATGGATATGATGAGAAAGGAAACCAGTTGTTACTAACTTCCAGATGGTTTCTGTGTGCACAGTCACAATTCTGGTATTTTTTACAAGTTCTCAACAGCAAGGCAGAGCTCTTACTCTGGGGACTAAGGAGCACATCCCTAGAAACCACAGGGTATCAAATTGATGATATTTAAAGAGAACCCCTGCCAGCATCATTCCACTTCCAGCATGGGGAGGGTCACAGAAACCTCCATGGGAGGGTTTTATCTCTGCTGCAGAAGTCACTCCTGGCACCTGCAGTGCTGCTGCTCTGCGCTGCAAACCAAAATGACCTGCAGAGGAATTCATGCATGAATGGTCTGACTATTGGAGCTGTGCACAGCACTGCCCTTTGGCTGCTGCCAGTACCAATGACCCCCAAAGAAAAGGGATCAGCTGAGTAAAAATAAATCCAGGCATTCCTGACAGGTACAGGTACTGTAAAATCATTTCTTCAACTACTAGAGACAGTCCATTTCCAGAAAAGAGCAGAAAACATTTTTATTACTGCCCAGCTCATTTTCTGCCTTTCTACAAGCCTTACCCAGTTCAGCAGATTTATTCTGGAGCTCCAAGGTAAGCAGCTTTGAATCATCTTCAGATTTCTTTAATCTAGGAAAATGGTAAATGAAAAATACCAAATGTAGAGTACAAAGCACTGCATTTGAAACTTACAGGACAATAAGACAAAGTCTTACCACAAGCACTTTAAGAACATTTAACTTTTAACAGGCAGATAATTTATCTGCCTGCAACACACATCAAATTACAGTTTTACAACCTCAGAACAGTAGACATAAAAGTAAACAAATATATATCTACAGAAATCTGTATTTTTTAAAGACAGAATTATGCAAGTTGAAGGGGGCAAAATTTACTTTTTATACAGTATCAACTATCGCAAACAAAAAAAAAATTACATAAATTCTCTGCATTTAGACCACTGTGTGAAAAAAACCTCCAAATTTCAGCTTCATTTCCAATTGTTCTTGGTTTTGTTATAGACTGCAACCTGTAAGATCACTCTTAGAATTTCAACTCATTAATTTACCTATTTTGCTCTTCTTGCAGCAAGCTTTTCAAATTGGCAACAGAAGTCTCAAACTCCTCTGTCAGGGCTGCAAGCAAAGCCTTCATTTTTTTACATTCTTCCTCCTGCTCTTCCTTTTCTCCAGTGACCTGAATTAATGTTTTCACTGTAGTCTGGAATTCAGTTTCCAAGTTCTTCTGAGCAACCTTCAAGACATGATATCATTTCTAAACATGTTTTCCAACAAACAGCTACAGCTGTTTCGTGTCTAAAGTATCCATAATTATTTATGCAAATGATCATCCAGTCTATTTCTACTGTAAAGCTATAAGTAAGGGGTACCTCTGCCTTTTGCAATGAAATTTTAGCCTCTTCCAGCTCTACCCTCAAATGTTCTTTACTGACCTGGGATTCCTTTAACATTTCTTCATTATGTACTAAACAAAAAAAAAAAAGTTTATATTGTTAAAAAAAGGATATTTACTAAAAAATGCTGCTAAAAATGGAAAATTACATACATTTAAAGAATGTAACAAAGACCAATGGTACTGACATCATCTACTATAAAATGATAGATAAAATTTGAATATAGATGGCTTAAAATATTGAAAAGTAAGTTCTGAAAAGTAAGTTTCCTCAGTGACATCTACCTGACTTTAAATTTGCAAAACTGAAGCAACATATTTTCCCCTTGCAATTTTCAAAAGCTCTCACTGCTTGACTCACCCTAAAAACTGCCCTGCCAGTCCTGCTCCCACATGAGCAGCTCCTGTTCCAAACAAAAATAAGGCCTTCAAGGCCCCAAAATTCTGCTGCCAACCAGCAACAGAATAAGACTATCATGGCCCTGTTTCCTATGCTTCTAATAAACAATTACATATAATAAATAAACAATCATAAACAACTACATTGAAATTCTGTAAACAATTACATTTAAATACAGCAGGCAGAACTCTTACATTTTGCTTCCATTAAGTCAGCAATCTTATTTTGTGATGTCTGCAGCTGAGCCTTGATGTCTTTTATGACATCATCTTTTTCATCTCTCTGTATGGTAAGAGCTGGAATCTAGAAAAATGCAGGAAATATCATCATGAAGTCTGGAAAAGGGACAGATAATAATTTTCATTTGTACCCCAGCTATGATAAGCAGACATTTTGCTGTCATTGAAGTTAGATTAGATAGATAGATAGATAGATAGATAGATAGATAGATAGATAGATAGATAGATAATATTTGGCTAGATACAATCTTAGCCAAATATTGATCAAGTCACATTACTCTAAACAAAATGTTCTCCAATTCAAAATCAAACCATCAATTCCAGTAGACTAAAGGTACTGAAACATCATTAAACTTAGCAGAATTTGACTTAAAAGCAGCTTCAGACATTATTTTGTCTTTTTTACTAATACCCAGAAACACTTCTTGGCTCTTGCATTGCACCTTTAGGCACAAATAAAGCTCTACATATTAGCTGGTAAAATAAGCAAACCTGCTTTTCCTTTTGGCTGACTTCCAGTCTGCATTCTTTCTCAAACTTGTCCACTTTTTCCGCTTCTTCTTTTACTTTGGAGATACAGTAACATCCATAGTTAACATTCTAGCTGAAATATACTCCAAGTTCAATACAACTTCCACTTTAAGATTGCTTGGAATTCTACAGCTCTACCATTTGTTTTCCAAGAGTAATTGTTGAGGCAATGTTTGATTTTATAATCAAAATACAAACAGAAAAGACCATGTGAAAATGAAACAAGAACATAGCAGGCTATACATACAGAGAGAGAGCATTTAGCTAAAGTTTCTGTAGCTATACACTAGTGGATTCTCATTTAAATAAACAAACTATGTGAAATAAATATTGATCTCTAGACTGTACTTCACAGACAAAACTTCAATTTTGAGTGACTGTTTGAAAAATAAAGTTTCAGATTTGGCCCAGTGGAACAGCAACAGAAGCGGCCAGGCAGTGACCAAAGGCAGCATGAATAAAAGAAGGGTCCCAGTGTCTCAGTGTGAGCTGCTCACCATTCCAGCACTTCACATCTGCCTGCCCTGACACTGCGTGTGTAACACAAGCTATGAAGTACAAAACTGAGCCAGCTGCATAAACTCAATAAACAGAATTCTCACATTTGAAACTCATTTCCAGTCTGTCGTTCTCTGCTTGCACACAAAGCTCTTCAAATGCCACTGTCATTCTCTAAAAACAAAATTTAATATTTGAAGTTCAATATTGGAAACCCTGGAACTTCTCCAGGGGCTGCTGCCCACCTCAGCCACTCTGAGGAACCAGCAGGGAGGTGAAACAGAGCCCAAAAAGAAGCCAGAAGTTGTGGCAGTGACCCAGCACTACGCACACATCACCCAGATCATAGGGATCTACATCCCACACACTGCTGCACTTTCTCCATTGAATGTGTTTGATGTAACACAAAAATAATTCTTGAAAAGGGATTGAAAACCCAACTTCCTGCATCACACATGACATGATACCCACACATGATGGATACAAACAGTATCCCAACATAAACATGGCACTCAGCTCAGCTCACATAACTCACATTCCTTTCATCAAGCTTGGTCACTTACTTCTACGTTGCTGTGAAGTTCCTCATACAATTGTATTGTTGCTTCCTTTTCCTGTTCATCTATCAAAGCAAGAACATAGGAGAAAGTTTTGCTTTTGAACAAGAATGCCAGCTGCCCAAGTCATAATACTTAATCAGCATAATGAATTAAAAAAGGAATTATCAGCTCCTTTCTTATTAAATAAGTCATTATGAAACATGGTGCCAAAAGTTACAATCTAAAAAAATTTAGAATCTAGGGAAAATGTGTATTTCATTGAAACATTGAGCAAGCTCAGCTTTTAAATTTCCTTCCCAAGATATTTTTTTCTGTGAAAAGTGTAATTCTGGATCAGCTTATGTGACCATATTAATTATTATAGTATTAATGCTGTTGAATAATAATGTATCAAAACTGTTAGTATTTATAAACTGCAATCTATAACCACAGATCTGTCATAAAATTGCAACACTCCATGTCCATATTTTCCTTCTTTTCTTTCCCTTTTGTAATTGATAGAAAACAATTAAAAAGAGAACAGTAACAGAAACAGGTATCAAAAAAGAACAGTACATCTATGCACTGTGTTTCTAGAATTAAGTGTATTCCAACTATTCTAGTGTTTCTAGAATTAAGACAAAAAAGACACAGACACTTCTTAAGTATCCACGATCAAGTTAGTAAAATTCTAAATTGCATATAAAGTAAAATTCCCAATCAAGAACATGTTTTAAAACCTCAAGAATTTAAACTTCATTAGGTTATCCAACTGTCTTGGCTTGTTCAGTTTCATGAGAAGAATTCCAGTTACTCATTATACCTTGGGGTTAAGACCTTTTTTCCCCACAAATGTGTGATGGCTGAAAACATGGAAATGTCAGCTCTGGAAATTTGTTCCAGAGTGCTGGGAATTTAGAGTAGATTCTACTGCCTAAAAACAGGCATGAAGTGTCACTTCTTATGTCTGAATATATTCCCAGAGTGTGGCTGGGACTGCAAAGCTTCAATGGGCTGAGCAGCCTTGGGGAGCCCTGCCCTGCCCTGCAGTGGCTCCAGTGCCAGTCGGGGCTGTGGGCACTGCCTCAAACCTGGAGCACTGTTTGGGCACCCAAAGAGCTCCCAGGCTGGCAACCTTGCAGCAAACAATTTCACTGCCTTCAAAAGCCCTCTGCATTTAGCATTACAAACCACAAGTCTGTTAGACCTGGGGCTTCACTTCCAATTTTGTGAGCCACTTAAAATTCACTTCTCATTCTGAGAGCCACATCCAGTCGATCTCAACTGGAGAACTTCTCTGAACAACACGAGAAATTTCTTCTTCTTGCTTCTGTTTGTGAATTCAGAGCAAGCTAGAAGCACATTTACTCTGATAAATAAAAACTAAAAAAGCATTTACATTTGCTGGTCTTCTCTGTGAAACGAGTGTAGGTTTCCTCGAGCAGATTACACAGATGCCTCGAAGCAGCAGCTCTAAAGGAGGGAAAAATATCATGTTTGCACAGGAGTGCACAGTACTTTGTGCACCTAAGGAGTAACAATGGAAATGACCTTCAATATTTAACAGCTACATAAAACTGCCCATGTGAAAATGGATTATTTCCACCACAAAAATATATACTTGGTTCTATTACTTACTCTTTCAAGAGATCTTTATTTTCACATATCTCATCTTCCAGTTTCAAATGGAGTTTTCCATTTTCAAACTGATTTCATAGGGAACAAATGCAAAAAGACTGTTATTGGAAAATGTATTAGAAATGCACTTTGATTTCTCAAATCCCTCATGAAACAGTCATTTAGGGCATCAGTAGACAGAAGTCTGTTTTATCTGGTATTACATGCTGAGTCATCTTTTTCATGAAAGATGCAGTAATTAATGAACAATAATTTACCAGCAAATGAGACACTTACAGGTATATTCTTCATACACACACTCACACAGGACAGGTGCCTGCAACTTCTCAAAATAATCACTTTCTCAAGGCACAAACCAAACTGCAACAGTCTTTAATATTTAATTGTATCAATAATAGTGTCATACTGAATCAGGAAACACTGAACTTCATCTATTCAATGTACACTATACAATACTGGCCTGCAGTTCTTGAATGGCTTTATTCTGTGCTTCAATAATCTTTCTATTCTCTTGGAGTTTTCTTTCTTTCTGGTTTAGTTCAGTTTCCACAGTCAGTTTCCACTGCTTGATCTTCTCAGCCTCTTTGTAGAGTTTTGAGAACAATTCATTCATTGTTTCTGGATTCTATTAAAACAGGGTCCACAATTTAATCTCAAATACTATCCAATTTATAGTATATAATATCTAATTAATATTGTTGTAGATAACATATTTCTCTCCTAGAAACATCACAAGAGTAATATTTTTCCACAGATGGTGATATAAGCTTAGATATGATCAGGAGTCCAAGTTTAAATCTTTGTGCATCCTCTATGTATGTATCAAAAGGCATTACAAAGCACACAGGAGAAACAAATACAATTAAATATCCCAAACCCCCTTCAGACATCACCAAATAGATGGGCCTAAAGACATGGATAACTTCAGTCCACCAAAATCAATAAAAGTTTTGCCAGAATTATCAGTGAAGCCAAAATTCCTTCTAGTAGGTTCTTCCCACCACTTCTGTCCTCTCCTTCTGACAGACACTGCTGAGTTAAGTAAAAGCAGCTTCAGAGACTTTGCCCAAGAGTACCTGTGATATTGCCATGGACACACACAGAATCACAGAATCACAGAATAATGAGGTTGGAAGAGACCTCTCAGATCATCGACACCTGCCCTGACACCTCAACTACAGCACCAAGTGCCATGTCCAGTCTTTTTTTAAACACATCCAGAGATGGTGATTCTACCACCTCCCTGGGAAGAGCATTCCAGCGCTTTATTATTCTTTTGGTGAAAATCTTTTTCCTAATATCCAACCTATCCCTTCCCTGATGTAGCTTGAGACTGTGTCCTCTGGTTCTGTCAGTGCTGCCCTGTGGAAGAGACCGACCCTACCTGGCTCCAACCTCCCTGCAGGAAGCTGTAGAGAGCAATAAGGTCACCCCTAAGCCTCCTCTTCTCCAGGCTGAACATGCCCAGCTCCTTCAGACGTTCCTCACAGGGCTTGTGTTCCAAACCCCTCACCAGCCTTGTTGCCCTCCTCTGGATGTGCTCCAGCATCTCAACGTCCTTCCTAAACTGAGGGCCCAGAACTGGACACAGCACTCAAGGTGCAGCCTCAGCAGTGCCGAGTACAGGGGCAGAATGACCTCACTGCTCCTGCTGCCACATCATTCCTGATCCAGGCCAGGAGCCCTTGGCCTTCTTGGCCACCAGGGCACACTGCTGGCTCATATTCACCAGCACCCCCAGGGCCCTTTCTGCCTGAGCACTGTCCAGCCACACTGTCCCCAGGTTGGAACGTTGTAGGGGATTTTTGTGGCCAAAATGTGGAACTCAGCACTTGGACTTATTAAACTTCATGCTGCTGGACTCTGCCCATCCATCCAACTGATCTAAGTCTTTCTGCAGAGCTCTCCTTCCTTCCAATAGATCAACACAAGCTCCCAGCTTAGTGTCCTCTGCAAATTTACTGATGAAGGACTCGATGCCCTCATCCATGTCGTCTGTAAAAATATTAAACAGAACTGGTCCCAGTACAGCCCTGAGGGACAGCACTGGTGCCTGGCTGCCAGCTGGATGCAGCACCATTCACCATCACTCTCTGGCCGGCCATGCAGCCAGTTCTGAGCCCAGCACAGAGTGCTCCTGTCCCAGCCGTGGCTGCAGCTTCTCCAGGAGTGTGCTGTGGGACACAGTGCCAAAGGCCTTGCTGGAGCCCAGATACACAACACCCACAGCCTTTCCTGCATGCACCAGGCGGTCACCTGCTCACAGAAGGAGCCCAGCTTGGTCAGAGATGACCCACCCTTGGTAAACACCTGCTGGCTGGGTCTGATAGCCTGGCCATGCTGTGAGTGCTGTGTGATAGCACTCAGTATGAACTGCTCCATTATCTCACCTGCTACTGAGGCCAGGCTGACTGGCCTGGAATTACCAGGATCCTCCTTCCTACCTTTTTTGTACATGGGTGTCACACTGGCCAGTGTTCAATCATCTGGAACCCCACCAGTGAGCCACAACTCCTGATAAATGATGGAGAGAGGCCTGGCAAGCTCATCTGCCAGCTCCCTCATCACCCTGGCATGGACCCCATCTGGACCCAGGGATTTATAAATATCCAAGTGTCCCAGCAGTTCTCTGCTCACACACAGAGCAGGAAGGAAAAGCACCACCCTTGTGCCCTTAGAACACCTTGAAAGTGCCCTACAAGCAGTGCTGGGCCAGTGGTCGAGGCAGGGAGAGCAACACACAAGCCCTAAGGGCCCTTTGGTTCACTTACAACACTCCCAAACACCATCCTTGTTTTGGCTGCAATACACTTTTGTTACAGTCCTGATGGCACTTTAATAGCTTAGGATTAAAAGAGTCTAAAAAGTTGTCAGGAATACGAAAATCAGCAGAGAGAGCACAAGAAATGTGTTTTATTTTGTGGTAGCAAACAGTGTTTTGTAGCTGCAAAGTACAGAAGGTATTGCAAAAAAAATGAGCTGTACTGAATTGTGCTAAAGCAGAGATGTGCTGGCAAAGACACTGTGAGAAGAATACAGTGCTTGAGGAAACCACTGAATTCATTGTTTTACAGATAAAATAAAGTCAGACAAGGCAATTGGGATAATCTACTTCAGTTTTCCAAAGAATACTCTGACTTCAACCCTTCTGCCCCTCAACAGAATATTCAGAACCAGTTCCACAAGGATACTTAAGTGTTTAAATCTTACTCTAAATAAAGCTCATAGACTTCGCAGGCACTTCAAACAAAGAAAAAAACAACAACAATATTGCAATCACCCTAATTTTTAAAGATTTGTTTCCAGGCATGTTCACTAAATCACAAATATCTCCTCCAAGTTATTAAGCTTTAAACAGGAGACAGAAAACATTATTCCCTTTTGACTACTCCCTTTAGCCCTAAAATATCTACGGAATAATGCTTTAGGCACTGTTTGGGAACAAATTCAAAAGACCCCAAGGAATTAATTAGATGGGCAGAGTTGATACTTAGCTCACCTCTTCATCTACTTCAGAGCAAAGTTTCACTTGCTGTGAAATTGTATCTGAAACATGAAGAGATTTTGATCAATGTATTTCTAAAACAAGTAACAGTGAAACTGTATTTAACAGTTACAGATATGGAACTGTGAGACTACTCATGAAAATTAAAACTTGACAATATATAAAAATCTAAAGAAGGTGCATGGCAAACATTCCAGTTGTACCTGAATCAGTGATTTCGCCACGGCTCCACACATCGAATGGCAGCTTAAAGTCATCATCTGAACATCTATTAAAACCCTGCACAAATTAAAAAATTAGTTCCTTATGGGTAGATTTGTAAAAAATGAATTGTAAAATCCAAGGGAAAAAAATCCCTACAGATGATGTGAAAATAGAATTTATCATTAATAAAACAGCTGCCTACAATTTTCAAAGCCCAAGGTATTGGTAATGGCTTTGGAACTCACTTCTTACTTCCCAGTGGTTGATCAAACTGTTGGTGTCCTGCAGTTTGATTTATAGACTGTGGCCAAAGGGGAGCTTTCAATGCAGGGAACTCAGCAGCTTCTGCCTGTCTGGGCACTGCTGCATGGCAAAGGACTCAGGGAGACAAATTACTTTTTTCAAGACCAGTAGTTGATATTTCTTTTTTGCTTTACTTCCAAGGGCACTTCTAAACCATATCTGATTATGTGTCAGCATGAGAATACCCTTTTACAAGGTTTTGAAGTCACAGAAGTTCATCCTGTAAACAGCTAACTCATCTGCTGTCAGAATATCTCATCCCTAATCTCAAAATACTTCATTAGGAGCTTCAACATGAAAAAATAACTTGTGGAATTCCCGTAACTCAGTGTGGGGCCAGTACATTTTCACTGCACACCTGATCTAGTGAGACCAAGACACCAATGCCAGTGCGAGCATCTGAGTGGGGCCTGTGGGAATCCATAAAATCAGAGGGGTTTCAGAAAGCTGCAAAAGGCAGCCTCAGAGACAGCAGAACTGGGATTAGAGCCAAGCAGTAGCCATGAGATAGGTCAGCAGAAAAAATAATGTAAAAAGTAGAAAAGTAAGGACAAATAGAACAATGGTCTGTGTATTAACGTTTGGCTAGAATAACTCCCTAAGTTACAGAAAAGTTTATCTAGCCAGATATTAGGAAGTTTTAAGGTTAATAATGGAGCTATGTGCATTTTGCTTTAAGGCTTAAAAGCAGGTATTGTATTCAAAATAAGCAAGCATTGTTTTAACCAAAGGTACGTGTGCTTATAGTGCTTGGACTGAACTACTGTCAATGTGCTTTTGATTTGTGTGACTGGTCAAAAAACTTTTAAAGTAAGTTGTAACATTAAGTTCTTGGTCAGCTGCCTGGGATGTGAGCTGCTGGCATCTTCCCACTGTCATAACCATGTAATGAGACTGATGCTGGAAAATAAAACAGCTCAAGTCAGTTCCTCAGCAATCCCATCCCGTTGGTGATTTGTACACAGACCCCGGCCAGCGATAGAGCCCTGCTCGCTCTTTGGGCTGAATTACCCACATCAAACACGGACTTACAACACAGAGCGGATGCTTGAGAAGATGATTCCCTTCAGTTTTGATAGATAACAACAACAAAGGTCTTTGAAATTCAAACCAAAGATGTCTGTGCATGTGCCACACTAGGCATACACACAGAAATGAGTCCAGCACAGGAGCCGTCTCGGCCTATACAGGGGCAGGTGTGTGTGTGCTCCAGCCCGGGGCAAGGGGCAGGTGTGTGTGTGTTCCAGCCCGGGGCTCTTTGGGAGCAAGGGGCAGGTGTGTGTGTGCTCCAGCTCGGGGCCCTGCCGGGGCACTCCCCGGGCCCAGCACTGTCCCCGTGTCCCCGGAGAAGGGCCCCTGCGCTTTCCCCCCGTCCCCTCCTCAGCCGCGGCCTCCAGAGCAGCACAGCCCGAAGGGGCAGCCGGGGGAGGGGGGGGGGGGAAGGTGTGATATGGGCCGCCCTCAGCGGCCCCGCGGCCGAGCACTTACCTGGGATCTGCCCGCAGACACCTGCCCAGCGCTCAGACGCGGCGGCATGAACAATTTAAAGCGGTTTTCCTTCTCCATGGCTCCGATAAAAGGGCGGGCGGGGCGGCCCAGCTCCCGGCGGCCGCTGAGGGCGGGCGCGAAGGGCGGGAAGCGGCAGCGGCCCCTCAGCGCGGGAGAGCTCTGAGGGGAAGGGGGGGGTCACGCCTGCACAGGGAATAACTGGGAGAGCCCAGTTCTCCTGTGGCAAAAATGCGTATTTTATGATTGGCTTTTCGCGAATATTAAAATGAATATTATATGTGTTTTGTCAGAAAGTTATGCTGTATTAATGTTATGAATAAGAAGCTTGACTAGGCTAATATTCAAGCAGCAATCAATTTATTATTTAACATGGTAAAGTATGAGCAATACAGCGCTGGGTACAGTGGGGGAAGTTTTCCCTCCAACTGCACACCGATAATTGAGGGTTACAGGTATTTATAGGGGTACTCATCAGCTTTTTCAGCAGTTTCTGTTTCTAATTTTTTTACTCATCAGCAATTTTTATTCTAAATTATTACATCATGATTCTATACACTATTGTGATCTTAGTTTTCCAGGATGTATCTCAAAAGGAGTATCTCTAGATGGTGACGGTTTCATTTCTGAAAGAAGAAAGATGAATCTCATGTGGTGGGGTCTAGCACTTCAGATGTGTGTTCACCTTTTAATTGCAGAGACTATAAATCTCGTAACAGTGATGTTTAGCTTCTTTTTGGTCGAAACTATAAACTCTTGATGTGATGTTCATCTTCTTTTCTCAAGCTGTTTTTCTCTGCTTCAATAAGGCGTAAGATAAGCATATTTCTTTTATATATATTCTAAAGCTATAGTTTCAAGGATACAAGTAATATTCTAACATTATACTTCAAAAGGTTATTATTGCAGAACTCTTTATGGATTAAATGCAGGCAAAAAGCAACATTTTTAACACTTTAATTCTAATGCTCTTAAATCAACTAGGGTTAATTTGCAAACAATAGATAGGTTTAAGGCCTTTTTCTATGCTTTATTCTCTTCAGTTATTATTAGAATTCACAGCTCTCTCATTGTCGGGGTCTACACATTTCGCATTCACAACAACACACATCACCTCTTTGTACTTGACACGAAACACAACTTTGTATTTTACAATTAATTTTCTTAAGTAGTAGGTTAAATCTAGTTTTAGGGTATAACATAATGTTAAAATAGAAACCATGCTATGTGAGATACTTTTTTAAAGAAAGGACTTGCAGCGAGATAGCAGCCACAGGACACCTAAATCTTTCAGAGAAAGAGAATTTATTGCTCTCTTATCAGAAGAAACGAACTTCTTCCTGCCTGCTCAGCCATGAAGATGCCGTCAGCATTCAGAGCAAGAAGCTGACACTGACCAGACAGAATCCTGTGTTTGAATGGAATTTATGCATCATGGATGAGGGGTATGAATATGCAACAGGTTATTGTTTTTAAGGGTTAATCCTCTGTTAACCCGTGTCTTTTTTTGGGCTTATTTTGCCCAGAAAAGGTACCCGGATATCCGTAACTCTGTTTCTATTGTATCATATTGTCTTAATCCAAATTACCCAAATTATTATTACTCTAATTATATTGCTATTTTTATAACCATTTTATTACTTTTAAATTTTTATAAAACAAGTGATTGGTGTTTTTCACATCCTGTGACCCCCCCCCCCCATGTTGTAAATGGTTCCCCCAGAAACATTGGTACATGGGATGTTGTGGCAGATACTGTGTGAAAAACGCCAATCACTTCTTTTTAAAATTTTCAAATTTTAGTAGTAATTAAATTGTTATAAAAAGATTAATATAATTAGGATAATAAAAATTTGGACAATTAAGTTTTAGGACAATATGAGACAAGAAGAACAAAGAGTCATGGATGTCCAAGTACCTTTTTCTGGGGAAAATAAGCCCAAGAAAGGACACAGGTTAACAGAGGGTTAACCCTTAAAAACAATAACCTGTTGCATATTCATACCCCTCATCCATGATGCATAAATTCTATTCAAACACAGGATTCTGTCTGGTCAGTGTCAACTTCTTCCTCTGAATGCTGACGGCATCTTCATGGCTGAGCAGGCAGGAAGAAGTTCGTTTCTTCTGTTAAGAGAGCAATAAATTCTCTTTCTCTGAAAGATTTAGGTGTCCTGTGGCTGCTATCTCACTGTAAGTCCTCTCTTTAAAAAAGTATCTTACATAGCATAGTTTCTATTTTAACATTATGTTATAACCTAAAACTAGATTTAAAACACTACTTAAGAAAATTAGTACAATATAACTTTTTAACACAACACATATAATATTAATTTTAATATTTGTTAAAAGCCAGTCATACAATATGCGTTTTTCACACAGGGAATGCAGGCCCTGGAGGCATCTCCTGAAGCTGGCACAGCCCCAGCAGATGGCATCGGTGAGGAGGGAGCTGCTGGGGGGCAGTTTGGAATAACTTTGCTGTCCTAGGGTGATGTTAGGACGCTTGTATCCCCAGTTGTCTGTTCTGTTTATGCTGGATACTATGTTCTGTGCTTTCAAGACTGGCTCTGAAGAGCGAAGTTTTGTTTTGGTTTTGCTCTCAGCCACTCCCCCACGGCTGGCGGGACACAGAGACAGGGCAGTACATGGTGCTGCTTTTGCTTTTTGCTTGGCTTTTTGCTTTGCTCTTGCTTCTGCTTTATTCCTGCTTTGCTCTTGCTTTTGCTTCTGTTCATTAATTAGTTTAGCTAAGCAGTCCGAATTTTTCCCTGTACTATTTCTCCTTTCCTTTTTTTAGAACCACTCAAACCTGCTCTGGACTGGGACCTGGGAAACACCAAGAGTTTGCACCTTGTGGCTGCAGCAGCTACCCCAGCACCTGAGGGACTGATAACAGAGCGACCGCCCCCAAGAGAGGCTTTCTGAATTTGTCATCTTTTTCAGACTGGTGAAAGAGTGATGTCACCCTGTATTGTTCATTTTGTGTGCTGGGGGTGCTGTGCCTGTTAAATAAACAGGTTCTTTCCACTTCTCTCCAGGGAATCCTTCCTGACCTGGTTGTGGGGAGAGGCAATGTGGGTTTGCTTTCTGGAGGGGCCCCTTTGGAGGTTTTCTCCCAAATTTGCCCTAAACCAGGACAAAATTTGGTGCCTAATGCGCGAGGCTTGAAAGAGAGTGGAAAAAACCCTGGTCTGAGTGCATTTTGGTTGCCATTACTCTGTGTTGGTATAAAGCAGTTAATGGCCATGTTTTTTTGATTCATAATGTCCCTCTGTGTCTCAGGCAGCTCCTTCTCCAAGGAAAGCAGGTGGGAGTTGGAGCCAAGGAGCTGAAAGCTGCAGGTGCAGCCTGGGCTGGAGGAAGCTCAGATTTGCACAAGGCTGCTCTGAGTGCCAGGCCTTGGATGGGGGAAATGGTGGGGTGGGGGTAGGGACAGAGTGTGATTGATTGTCAGCCATGAAGGGTCTTGATTTTCATATCTACTCAAATTCATGAGGAAGTTCACTTGGATTCAGTGTCAATTGGAGATTGCACATATCAATTTATCAACAGGGAAAAACCTAAATGGGACCTAAGAAATCTTTTCTCACTGTTTTTTTAAATAAAATATATTCTGTTTGAATGCATTTCTGAAATCTGCCCAATTAACCACAAAAGATTTGAAAACCTAAATCTAATTATTCCCAGAGGCTTGGCTTGTTAAGGTGTTCTGAATGTTATTGAGCCCTGGGACACTGAATTCCTGCACTGGAGAGCTGAAGGCTGAAAAAGCCTCTGGAGCAGGAAAATTCAGCAGCAGCCTTCAAGGTGCTGAGGATGTCAGCAGCCCCCACTGAGGCCATCCCTGCCCAGAGACCGTGGGGGAATGGGCAGACAAGGAGAGTGTCCCTGGGGCTGGGACAGCACAACTCAGAGGCACCAAGCGGCTTCAGCTGGGCAATGGAGTGTGGAGTGTGGCTGGGAAAGCCCTGCTGGGCTGTGCCAAGCAGGACAGACAAGCCCTGACTCCCATCCCCCAAAAAAATCTCTCAAGGAGACATTTAAAAGGAATTACAGCTGTTTCTGTACTCTGAGTTGGATGCTCTGGAGAAATACCAACAAGAGATTCTCAGGAGCTCAAAACAACAAAACAGCCTTTACTGGGAACTTTAGAAAATCAGAGAAACTTTGGCAAAAGGTTTATTATGACATTCAATCAACAAAAAACACTTCTCAAAGCACTGACTTGGCCCATTCAACTTCACTACCTCTGAGCCTGTTCAATTTTAGGTTACTCAAAATTTACAAGAAGAGTGAATTAGAAAGAGAGAAAGACAAAAAAGATACAGAGAAGCACACACACAGCTACCAACTCCTAGATTGCAGCAGTGTTCAGATAGAAATTCCAGGAGGAGGTAGGGTCAAGATGTGTGCTTGCCTTGTGGTCAGGCTTCAATACCCCCTGGACTTCCTGGGCCCTTCCCATGGGTGGTCCTTGGGCTCATTTGGTCCCTCAGGAGCTGGGCTGGGGGCTGCAGAGATGGCTGTGGAGCATTGCCTGTGCTGTGCCAGGGACTGGCAGCCACTGCTGGGCTGGGATAGGGGCTCTGGGGGGATTGGGGTCACAGGGCAGGGCAGGGCTGGGCTTACAGGGCAGGGCAAGGCTGGACCTGCCCTTCCTCCCAAGCACGTGAAATGTTTTGAGCCAACAATCTCCTCCAGTCTGTCACAATAGGCAATGCTAGAAGTGAAATCCCAATTGTGGCCATGGGTACCTGGCTGAGAAGGACAGTTCTTTTCTATAGGAAGGAAAGCACAGAGCCTCAGTGTTTGGAAGGCAAGTGAGAGTGTCACTGGGCCAAGGCCAGCCAGACTTGTCAGGAATGGCAGATTTTGTCTAGGAGCAGTCTTTGGATATAGGGAATTCTGGAGGTGGAAGTCCAATCTCAGCTATGCGTGCCTGGAGAAGTAGGACAGTTCTTTCTCATAGGGAGGAAAGCACGGAGCCTTCCCCAGTGTTTTGGGGACAGATGGGAGGTGACTCTCCTGAAACCATTGCCAGCCAGACTTGTCCTGGCAATATTCCTATGGGAAAAATTTTGAGTTGAAATCCCAATTCTGGCCATGGGTACTTAGAAGAGATTGACAGTTGTTTTCACAGCAAGGAAAGGACAGAGCCGCAGTGCTCCAGGAGCTGATGAGAGGCAGCCCTTGACATTTCAACACCAGCCAGAGCTGTCCGGTGGCCCCTGGGAGGCCAAGCCAGCCAGGCCTGTTTCATGTTCCCTCAGTTCCATGGGACCCAATGGTCCCTTGCTTCCATGTGTCCCTGAGGTGCCATAATGCCCCCTTGGTGACACGAGGCCCTGAAGGGTCCCAATGGTCTCCATGGTTCCATCAGGCCCCACAGCGCCATAATGGTGTCTGGGGTCCATGAAGCCCTGCTGTGTCACCAAGGCCCCTTGGTTCCACAGGCTCCAGTGGTGCCACAATGATCCCCTTGGTTCCATGAGGTTCTGTAGTGTCACCACGGTGTCCTTGGACCCTCTGGGACTCTCAGTGTGTTCCCAGTCACCCCCAGTATGGTTACAGACACTCCCAGTATATCCCAGTTGCCCTCAGCACACACACAGTCATTCCCAGTCACATCCACTTGGCCCAGTAAGGTTCCACTTTCCACCAGTAGGATCCCAGTCACTCCCAGTGAAGGGAAGGGACTGGGACGGACTGTGACAGGCTGGGATGGACTGGGACACCGGGATACACCAGGATACACTGTGATACACTGGGATACACTGGGACACACTGGGACACACCGGGATACAGTGGGATACACGGGGATACACCAGGATACACTGCGATACACCGGGATACACTGCACCCAGCTCTGGGACCCACTGGGAGCAGGATCAGAGCACACTGGGACTCAGCAGGGCCAGAACTGGGGCAACAGGGATCACAGTGGGACCAACTGGGATATACTGGGAGTGACTGTAACCATACTGGGGATGACTGAGAACACACTGAGAGCGACTGGAGTCACTGAGTCTACATTGGGGGCAACTGGGATTGACTGGGACTGTGCTGGGGAAGACTGGGATCACAGTGCATTCATACTGGGATCATACTGGGAGTGACTGGCTCTGTGCCAGGGTGTCGTGGTTTTGGTTTGCTAATTTAAGATCTATTTAATTTTGAGGCTTTTTTGGCTAATGGACTAAAGAATGTCGTGGGTTTGGTGTGGTTAATTACTAATACACTTATTTTTTGTTGTGAGATAGGATTAGGAGAAAGGTAAAGCAGGCTCAAAACTTTAAAAGGGTAGAAAGAAAAATTTTATTAATAGTAACTAAAAGAAAAAAAAAAAGGTAGTAGGAATGAAAGCAAACTTTTTAGAATACTTCTCCCCACAATTTTTTCTTTCTCACTGACAATGTAAAGATACTAAACTTAAGATTTCTAGTCAGTTTACTACCTCTAAAATAGTCATTTTTTAGTTCACTTAGGGAGAGAAGTCCCTCTTGTTAAAGTTATGGAGACTTTTCTACAAAAGGAAAAAACAGTTTTCTCATGGTTCTCAATTTTGTCATGAATAACAACCGCCAGGGGAACCTTGCTATCATAAAATCTTTCTTATTTCTACAAGCCTTCCCACAGCTTGGAGATGTGCTATGTTGATTGATGGGGTATTGTTTTAAAGATGAGCTGTTCAAAGGCAAAAGTTCTCATTATCTATCTCTAAAATCCTCTTCATCTCTGGGAGCAGAGATCTTCATTTTTAGAAGCACAAGACTACGCTCTTTCTTTGTACAAACTTCTCATGGGATTACAGCTATTTCAACATCTGCTTACTTTAATGTAGAAGCCTTTACTGTCGGTTTCTAGGCTGTTTTAAAACCTGGAAAGGCCCGGGGTGGCCTTGGACAGCCCGCGCTTCAAAGGACGAGAAGAGGCTTCAGGTTTTTTCTCGGTCTTCAGTGTTTATTAGTTGTTTATCTAAAAGATTTTCTCTCAGCCCAACAGAGGTCTGCACAGCAAGCCAGCCATGAGCACACTGCGCGCCCCCGGGGCGGTCACCTATCTTTACACTCAAAATTACATATACAATATTTATCAATTTTCCCCAATACCTTTTGCCCTTATTGACCAGTGCACTTTTAGTAATAACCAACCCCAAAGTGCCAACATCACCAAAGAAGATGGAGGCCAAGAAGAAGAAGAAGAAGGACAGGACACGCCCCAATTCCTCCATCTTACTTCTTTAGACCCCCCTGTACAGAAATCTTAAACCTTGTGTTTCACACTCTAATTAACTTATCCCTTCACCATTTACCCCAGTGAAATCCTCCCATCCTCATACAGGTGTCGTCTCCCGTGTAGGATCAAAGCCCAGCCACCAGACACTTCTGGCAACATTCCAGGACTCCCGAGCCCCCCAAGGGTGGTCTCAGTCACTCTGCACATCAGTCCTGAGGTGCTGAGATCCCACACTTTACCTAATATCAATTCAAACACTTTCATTTCCTTGGAGTTTTATGTGTTATAAGGGAAAAGAGTTTTTTCTTTATATCTTACAAGAGTATTTCAGCTCTAAAAACAAAGCATCTTCTCACCCCTCCCATCTGGGAATTACTATTAACTTGCATCTTCATCTTGTTTTCAATATACTTGCATTTTGTTCTTTTCTCTCACTCAAAAGAAGATTGAAGTACTGAAAAAGTTAACATCACGCCTGAAGCCTACCTAACCCACCAATAACTTGTAACAGAAAGCTGTGGCTCAGTTGTGTTCAGAACAGCTTTATAGTTAGTGTTTAGTTTTCTACAGCAGCTACAGAAGTCTCTGATCTCAGCCATGCTCACAAGAAGAAGCAGCAGCCTGACGGCGAGATCTTCACAGCCACAGTCAGCCCTGCTCTGGCTAAAGCTCCACAGCCTCCCCTGTCTCCTTGCCCAGCAGCTGCTGAAGCCCAGCCTGGCCAAACCAGAGCCCATGGAGAGAGAAGCCAGCAAGAAACCCAGAAAATAGAAAAGAAGCCCAGCCTGCAGCAAGACTGCCCAGCCCAGCCCAGCCCAGCCCAGCCGAGACACAGAGCTGAAGCCAAAACCCAAACCCAGCACCTCCCTGCCGACCAACAAAGAAAAGAAAAGTTTCTGAATTTTTTGGTCTTTACCATGTGTGCTTCACAAAAGCATGTCTAACTTTTCAGCAGGTCAACAGACTGTCAGATCCACAAAAAACTTTGTATCACTTCCCTAAATTTCCTCCCATTCCAAAACATAACACAGGGGCCACTGGGAGCAACTGGGATCACACTGGGAGGAAATGGGAGCAACTAGGACCAAGCTGGGAGCAGCTAGGACCAAGCTGGGAGCAACTGGGATCATCATGGCATCAGATTGGGATCATACTGGGAGGGAGTGGGTCTGTGCTAGAGGCAACTGGGATCACACTGGGAGGAAATGGAACTATGCTGCGACAAATGGGATCATACTGGGAGCAACTGGCACCACACTGAGGGTGACTGGGATCCTTCTGGAATCATACTGGAAGTGACTAGGGGCAGGCTGAGGGCAATTGGGACCATGTTGGGGCAACTGGGATATACAGGAAGTGACTGGAATCATGCTGGAGGTGACTGGGAGTGTCTATGAGCAAATGGAATCATACTGGAAGCTACTGGGAGCAACTGGGAGTGAGTGGAAACACATTAGGGACAACTGGGATGTACTGGGAGAGACCAGGAGTGACAGGAATCACAAAAGAACCATAAAGGAAGTTACTGGAATAATACTGGGAGTATCTGGGAGTGACTGGAATCCTACTGGGAGTGACTGGAAATCATACTGGGTGACTTGGAGTGACTGGGACCATACTGGTGGCAAATGGCACTGTACTGAGAGTCACTGGGTTCATACTGGAATCATACTGGGAAGGACTGGAACCATACTGGGAGTGCCTGAAACTATAGTAGGGGTGAATGGAAACACCTGGGATCATACTGGGATCATGCTGGGAGTGACTGGGAGCCACAGGGCCCATGCTGGGAGTGACCTGGGGGAAACTGGCCCAGCTGGGGCTCAGGGTTGTTCTCCCCTGGGGCTGCCCTGGCTCCTGCTGCCACCTTGGGCCCCACAGAACCAAGGGACAGGGGACAGGGACAGGGCACAGCTGAGGGACAGGGGACATGAGCAGGGATGTGGAGAGGTAGAAGGGAGTTCCAGGGGGTCCTTGAGCCCAGGAAAGGGGAGTCCAGGATTTCCCAAAAAGGGGGGACCAGGGTGGGGATACCCGGGATGTTTGAGAACGAGGAGTTCAGGGGGTCTCTGATTTTGCACAAAGCTGGGGCTGGGGGTTGTGAAAGGCAGGATTGGGGGACCAAGGCATTCCAGGGCATCTCAGGGTCAAGCCCACAGCAAGTCTGGAGTCTGGGAGCCATGGGATGGCCAGGAGAAGGGAAGCAGGGAGCCCTGATGTCCAGAAATGGGGGATTCAGGGGGAGCCTTGTGCAGGATAAGGGGAACAGGGGGGTCCCCGTGCCGGCAGCTGCGGTTCAGGGTCCCCGTGCCGGGCCTCCCACTTCCCCCTGGCCCCCAAGGAGCGCCCCCAGCCCCAGCGCTGGAGCCATCGCGCTGCTCCTCCTCACTGCCAGTGTGATCCCAGGATGATCCCAGTAGAACTCAGTCACCCAGAATGATCCCAGTACAGCCCAGTCACTCCCACTCCTGGCATCCCCCCAGCCCTCTCTGCGTTCCGACCTGTCCCGGCTCCATCCCTGCCCCTCCCGCGGGCTGCGGGGGCTCCGGGTGTGGGGGAGGAGCAGGAGGAGGGAGGGAGGAAGAGGCGGAGCGGGGGAGGAGAGGGGGAACCACGCGGCTCCGGCGCTGCCTGAACTTGCAGCAGCCTCTTGTCCCCTCCTGTCAGGTAGTTGTGCAAAGCCAGAAGGTTCCCCCTGAGCCTCCTTTTCTCCAGGCTGAGCCCCTTCCCAGCTCCCTCAGCCCCTCCTGCTGTTCCGGCCAGGGTAGAATACTAGTGCGGCAAAGAGCAATGTATACACCTGACATCGGTGCCTTTATCCCCACATTTTAACCTTTCATTACTTACAGAAAGACTCTTGGGAAGCCCCAAACTGCAGTCAGTCGCTGCAGTGCCAATCTCCTTTGCAAATCCCTGTGGCCCGGCCCGGTCCCGCCCGGCCCCGCACTCGGTGCCGCGGTTGCCCGGTAAACGCGCCCGGGCCCTCAGCGCCTGTGACAGCGGCGCGGCCTCAGCCGTGTGAGAGCGCGGCCCTGGCTGGGTGTGCGCAGCCTGGGCTCCTGCAGGCGGCTGCACCGGGCCATTCGCCAGGGGAATTGTTCACGGAGCATTGCTCTGCACAGAGAATTCCTAAAGGTGCAGAGCATTGGCCTCTGCGAAAAGTTCCTCAGCGTGCAGAGCATCGGTCTCTGCTAGGGAGTCCTGAATTTCATTTGAAGGTAAAGACTGACTAAAGTTGAACTTTTTGGTTTTGTTTCATGTGTGCTCTGAAAGAGAATGCCAAAGGGAAATACAGGATGTGATCATGCCGGTCTTCTGGCACAGTAGTTCAGTGACATGTACACCTGAAAGGATGAACAGTAAATGCTCTACTGATTGTGCTTTTTTTCACTGAAGAAATGCAACATCTTCTAAATATACTAGTCTATGCATTTTTTTCCTATAGTAATTGTTTAAACTGCTTAAAGGTGAATAAGTCCTGTTCAAGTTTCAGTGGGTTTTTATCATCTGGTGATTAAAATTATTAGGGGGATGCCTCTGTATTGAGGTGCAAATATGCCAAAGTCAATAGTCTGGATTTTATAGAACAGTAAATGTGAGGAAGAAAGAGAGAGAAAGAAAAGAAAAAGTGAGAGGGGGATGAGGGTTGGGAAGGGGTGGAGAAAGAGAGTGACAGAGACAGATTTAGTAGAAAATATCACCATTCCATGGATGCCATCAGCATACCATTAAATCCTCTTCTGGTCTTCTCTGTGGTGAGGTCTGGCAAAATGTAAAACTCCAATGGATTAATGCAGATTTGGGCAAGGTGGGACTGCCCAGGTACCTCCCTGGGGTGGGGCAAGTTGGAGTCTGTCTCTTGCTACTGTCAAATAATACAAAATCTTTAGCACCCGTATATCCTTCGAGTCTGCCATGAGTTGGGTTCTGGATTTTCAGATTTGTTCTGTTAGTTTGCATGCCCTGCAGTTGTCTGGTGCAAGGCTTCAGGAATGGGTCTGGAGGCACTGTGGAGGTCTTTGCTGGGAGATTTGTGTGCAAACCTGGCCTCAGCAGAAGAGTCTGTGGGTATGACTTCCCCAGCCTGAACCCAAACAGGGCTGATTTTCAGGACAGCTGCTGGGTTTGGCTTTGTTGTAGATAGGTTTTACTCCTCAGCTTTGTTTACTTCTCCCCAGACCTGAGCTAATGGGACAGTAGTGTCACCTTGATCTTGTCTCAAGTTCCCTTAGGCAGCTTAACTCACAGTGCCAAGTTCCAGTCAGGAGGCATTTTCAGGGAAGGGTGGGCTTGAGTGGTTGCAGCTTCTTTATACAGTTTTGTCACAATGGGCAGCAAGTCCTTTATAATGACATTTAAGCCATTAGCCATAACATTCCAGTCTCTCATTAGTCTCTCAGCTGTGAGGACCAGCTGAGAGAGCAGGGGTGCTTTAGCCTAAAGAAGAGGAGGCCCACTCTAGCTATTTTTAAGTAATATTTAAGCTACGACTTTGTCTGTTCCAACTCTTATTAATGTTCAGCTTTTGAGCTCCAGGTTTCAGTATGATCCATCTGTGAATTGCACAAAGTAGCCATATAGTTCAAATAAAGTCCAACTAGAGGTCTAACTATACTAGCTATTTACACCAAACAAGCACTTAGCTACTTTCAAGTAATGTAACATTTTTAGCACCAGTATATGCCTTGAATGTACCATGAATTGGGTTCTGGATTTTCAGAGTTCCATTGTTGCTCCTTCCAGTTTTGTTGAGGCATTGTCAGTCATCTGCGACATCCTCCCTTGGAAATGGCGTCTGGATTCCCGGAAAAGACAACAACACCTCGTCTTTTGTCCAGGAAAGGACTGAAGTCTTTTACTGTGAGTACCCACTGGGGCTGTGTTAAGGCTGGCACTGCCCTGGTGTCCCTGCTCTCCCTGCCCCTGTTGTCCAGCAGTGCTGTGAAGCTGCAGAGCCCTTCCCCAGCCCTTTGTGCTGTGCTGCTGTTGCTGGGGCTGTCCTGGTGCAATAGGGAACACTGTGGGATGCTTCAGCTGTGTCTTGCCTGGCTGTGCCAGCGGAGCCAAGTGAAACCAATGTACAGCTGAAGGCCTGGGCATGTGTTCTGTCCCTTTCCCTTTGCCACAGGAATTCCTTCTGTCAGGCTGGGCACTCACCTGTGCTGCTCTGACCATCTTGCCCTTGGGCACCTGGGCATGTGGCGGGGGGAAGTTCATACTCTGCCCAAAGCCTTGAGAGCCATGGCTGGTCCCAGCTGGAAGAGCTTCCAAAGCAGCTGTTCTCTCCCAGCTCCTGTGCGGGCACAGATCCAGCCCTACAGGCAGCACTGGAGCCAGGGCCACAAAGGCCCCTTGCTGTCTGCAGCTCCCTTGGCTGAAGATGCCGCACTGCTGAGGCTCTGTCAAGGAGATGCCTCTGTTTTCTTCTGTGGAGGGCTCTGTCAGCCCAGACAGAGAAAACAATCAACAGGGAGAACTAAAACCTAGAGACATTCCTGTGCACCTCACTCTTGGTTCAACTTTGTTTTCTTTCATCTCTTGGACTCAGCCAGCAGCAATACCTCCTTGCTGTGAGTTCTGAGTGCTGTGCAGGGATGGAGTTCAGGCAGTTCTGAGAGCTCCTCCCCATTCTCTGGAAAGGTCACTGCCTCAATCCAAAGAAACGTAAGAGGAAACAAATGCCCAAAGAGCAGAAATCCCCTACCATGTCCCATCCAGTCACGGAGAAGCCAATGGGACAGAGCCATGTGGCTGGACTATGTGTGTTCCACTCTGTCTTATTATTTGACTGATGCTAAGTATTTCAGCAGGAAACTTCCAGGGCTCCCAGGGCTGTCCTAGTGGCTGTGATCACAAGTTATTCACCAGTGTCACTCGTTCAAGAAAAGCCTTTCTGAAAAAGCACATATCTGAGGCTCTAGCTGGTGTATTTTTGCCTTTCAGCTGCTTCCCTCTAAGTTTCAGAGGGAGAAGTTTCTCAGCAGGAAGAAGGAGGCCAACACTGGGGGGAGTATTCTGCCCAGAATTGGCCCATTTCTAGACAGGAGTGAGACTCGCCCAAAGGTAGCCTTTTCCTGCTCTTTTCCTTTCTGTTTCATATGAAGTTTGAAGAGGGTGTGTGCTTGTGACAGGCTTGCCTGCAGCAAAATACCTCAGTGTCCAGGTCCTGCTGTCATTGCCAAGTGCTGGGAGGGGTGGACTGGGAGTCCTGATCTGCACTAAGCCAACACAAATACCCTCTGCTGAAGCTGCTGGGGTGTGCTGGAGTGCAGCTGCCATTGCTAAAACAATAGGAGGAAGGCTGGGGACACAGAGGCCCAAAATTGCCCTTTGCCCCTCTCCTGCTGGAGGAGCCACCTCTTGCTTTGGTGTGGCCACCATCAAATGCTTGGGGTCACAAGATTCCCTCCAGAGTGGCAGCGTTGGCCTTTGAAGGACAAGGATCTGCAGGAATTACTTCAGATTTAACAGAACAAATTGCATTACTTCTTTGGGCTGGAACAATGTGTTGGACCCTGATGGGGTGTTGGATTTTTCAGGCTGCCAGATGTACAGGGGACTGGCCCTGGGCAGAGGGGAATGGATGTGCTTTGTCTGGATCAGCGCCTACTTAGAGGTGTGTTTAAAGCTGCTTTTCTGGCAGGACTAGCTCAGTATAAAGCACAGTCCAAACGGGTAGGTGACTGAGGTGGGCTGTTGAGCAGGAAATTGGCAGCAAGAGACACAGAACACAATCCAGGTGAAGGATTGTCCTGGAGAGGAGCCTTGGGAACACCTCAGGGAAGGGCACAGCTAAGGGACAGTGTGCTGCAGCCACTCCCTTCAGCAGAATGTGTCTGCTGTGAAGTCACAGAGGAGACCTGCTTGTGTCTCTGCAGTGACAGCAGTGTGGCAGACAAAGCAGGGCAGAGTTTTCTCCAAACAATGTCTCTGCTCCAGAAGCATTTGCTGTTGTTGTGTCATTCCAGATGTGCCTCTACAATGACATTAAATAAGATCGCAGTAATGACAAGAAAGCACCCATTTAAAGCTCATGGAAAAAGGAGATACCAACTCTACTTTTACCCAAGTTGCTGAGAAAATAACTGAAACTTATCCTCATTCAGCATTCACCTCACTTGTCTTTTTATTTTCATCTCATTTGTCTTTTTATTTTTGCTTTTCCCTCTGTTTGAAACGTACTAACTTTTAAGTACAATGAAAAGGAACAAAATCATCAGAGCAAAAGAAAAGTGTTTCTTAGTAACGATTCAGCTGAGCCGGGCATGTCTCCCTCCTGGAGAGCCAAGCACACACACACACACCCTCTGAGAAAATGGCAATCTTTGTATCCCCTTCGTACCCGGCTGGGGCGGTCCTTGTGCCCTTTGCCATTGGATGGGTACTCAGGTGCTTCCATTCTCTACTGAGCACCAACTTTTCTGTCCCCTCTCCTCTCATCCTCCTTCTTTTTGGTCAGGTCTTCAACCCCGTGCCTCTGACTGTGACACTCAACAAACCAACCTGAGCAAATCCAAACCACAAACAACACACAGAACCAAGAAATTCCATTCGTTTGCTTCATAAACTTTTGGCTTCAGCCAAATGTCACCTCATCTCTCACACCTCCTCTGGGCCTGTGCTCTTTTTACTGATGTCTAAGTTCTAGAGCAAAAAAGATATTGCAGTTGTGTGGGCCTCGGTTTCCCTGTCTCAGAGTAAAGGACATTCCAAAATCCTTTCCCATGGAGTCTAATGTAAATTCATGGGTTTTACTTGCTCCATGAGTGCTCAGTCAGTGCCCCAGAGCTCTGTGACCACATGGGCACAGGGCTGTGTTTTAGGAAAGTGCTGCCTGGCACTCTGGAGAAGGAAACCTGGAGAAATCCATGCCAAAAGAGCAGCTTGGCTTGAGCCTGCTCTGTGTGGCCCAGCAGCTGTGGATCAGCTCAGAGCAGAGGTGGGTGAGCCACTGTCTGCCCAGTGTGGGCTGGGCAGACGTGCTCCCTCAGAGTCTGTACTTCACTGGGGATCAGTGGAAGATTCTCCTGCATGAACCTTCCTCACAGCAGCTGAAGCTCTCCCTGCTGTCTCTCCTCTCCAGCTGCCGTCAGCTGCCCCGAAACAGAGCTGGTTTGGGGTTTCCCCACCAGAGCTGGTATTTCAGAACTTCGTCGCTCGGGAGGTCTCTGAAATGGTGCTGTCTCTCATGAATAAGGACAAGGTAAGTGCTGGCACACGAAGCTTTAACACTGTGCTGGAAGAGGAGAGTGCTGTCATTCTCCCAGTGTACAGCAAAGCAAGTTATCTGCTGCAGCACATGCAGAAGAAAATATCTCAGCACCTTGTTCTGCAAGGTGGTGGAAATCTTTCTGTGCTGAGACTTGTCCCCTGATTTTGGGCATGCATTGATGGTGTGTATCCCAAAGGAGTTTCCTTCTCTTGCAAGCTCTGGATTGACAGGAATGTTGAGGGCTGTACAGTTCTTACCTGCTCTCATGCTTTGCCTTGGGTCTACACCACACCCTGTGTCTCCTTGGTTAATCTTGGCTCCTGGTAGGAATCTCTGCTTCTCTCAGCCAGTTTGGCTCCCTTTGTGCAGGTCACAGCCAAAGCTCAGAGGCTGAGCCTTCTGCACTTTATGCTGGAGTCACTTCTCTTAAATGGCATTGGCACTGCAGGAACCGTGTTCTTGAAGACCCCTGCAATCACAGTGATGGAGCAGAAGCAGTGAGAGGCCTTTAGGTGCCACTTGAGGCTCCTGCTCAGCTTCCTCCAGCTCTGCTCATCTTTTCCAAAATCAACACTGTGCTCTGCTTTCCCTTTGGAGAACGACAGCACATCCAAAGCCATGTGCTCCTGGAGGTTTCCACCTTCACTTGAAGAAATTGAGATTGTTTTGCAGTTTCCCAAGAGAGCTGAGAGGGAAGAAGTTGAAAAATGTCAGCAGTTGTGTTCCACTGTAAAGAGGAAAACTTGAGACCATTGGAATTTCAGTCATGGGAGACATTTTCTCAAATGAGGCTTGTGCCAAGAGTGGGCTGGTGGGAGGAGACAGGAGGGAGTCCAAATCATCTGGTTTAGACTTTTGGAGAGCATTTTGGTGCTCAGGGGTTGATGATATCAGTGTGCTAGAAAATGCATGTGTGCTGTGTCTGTGAACCCCAGAGGGCAGAACAGAGGCAGGAATGCCCAGCAGCCCAGCTTGCCTTCACAGGCAGCAGGAATCCCTGGAGAGCCAAGATTGGCTTTTCATACTGGAACCACACTGTCAGTCAGTGCTGGTCCTGTTTTTCCAGGCAGAAAATGCCTTTGAAGCCCATAGTCCGTAAGCACAGCCTGTGTTTCTGTCACTTATGGCAAGCTGATTGCTGTCATGGTTTTATGATTCTTCCTTGCTGCTTTACTGCCCATTTAAATTCTCTTTGCCATCTCCTTGTTACAGGGATGGTCTTGGCTGTGTTCCTTCCTTCTTTTGCTTTTCAGGTTTGCTTTTATTCCCAGTAAGTCCACAGTGTTTGGTCTCCTCTCTTGCTGCTCTGCCTGCCTGACTATATCCCCACAACATCCCTACCCAAACCTGATCTGCTAGAGGGGAATTTCTTCCTTCCCCCAGGATAATGTGCTGGTTTGCTTTTAGGTAGCACATTCCCCCTCTGGAACATGACAACTTCATGGCTGTGTGCAGGCAGAAGCCAGCAGGTTTTCTGGCCTTGCCTCCCCCTAAATGCACTCTCTGTGTCACGGGAAAAATGGTTCTGTCCATGGTTATACAAGAGAAGTCCAGCCAAATGCCATTCCATCATCTAGGATTTTTCTCTACTCTTCTGATATCTTTCACTTGCACGGACTTTCATCACACTTGTCCATTTCCTTCTATTTCATCTCAATCTCTCTTGTCATTCAGATCCAGGAGGATCAGCATTTGTAAGGTTTCCATCATCCAAGAAAAGAGTTCAAATCTCAGGCTCTGCCTGTCCAGGACTCCCATGCTGGCCCTGCTGGGCACCTTCTCGCCACACCCTTGCTGCATGCCCCCCTTCTCCTTCAGCCGCGCTGCCAGCACATGATGTCAAATTTCAAGGTGGCACAAGCACAGGCACAGGCTCTGTCTCTCTCTGTCTCGGGGGCCGGGGGCTGCCTGCTGCCTCTCAGTGCTCCTCCACCCTTCCATCCTGCAGGGGCCTTCACCTCCCCTCTCTGCCCAAGGCCCCGGCCTACCTCACCCGGCCCCATGGCTTCCTCTCCCGCACCCAGCCTGCAGCTGGGCAGGGGAGCTCTGACCTCTTTCACCCACTGGAACCAAAAGAAAGTTTTCTTGGCAGTTCTCTGCTTTGAACCCCCTGTGTTCTCAGAGGCATATTCATGTCCTCAGTGGCCACACCATGTGCCAATATTCAAATCTGAGCACCTATTGGCCTAACCACAGCATCCCAAAAAACTCACCTCCTTTTCAAACCAGGACACCAGGATATACAACCCCAGCTCCCTCAGTTGCTCCTCACAGGACTTGTGTTCCAGACCCCTCACCAGCCTTGTTGCCCTTCTCTGGACACAATCGAGCCCCTCCATGGCCTTCCTAAACTGGCGGCCCAGAACTGGACACAGCACTCTAGGTGCTGCTGAACCAGTGCTGAGCACAGGGGAAGAATCCCTGCTCTGCTCCTGCTGGCCACACCATTCCTGATCTGTAGAAGTCCCAGAGCTTGGACGAGGGAAATGGTAAGGAGGGGTTAGGGGTAAAGTGGGATTCATTGTCAGCCATGAAGGGTTTTGATTTTCATATCTATTGAGACTGCATTAGGAGGTTCTGGGTGTCAATATCAATTGGACATTGCTGGTATCAGTCTATAAACCAGAAAAGAATACAGGACAAGACAATTCTCTCTGTATTGTTTTCCATAGTGTATTTTGCAGTGTCAAAACTGTCTCCTTGGTTCCACAAGGTCCTGCAGAGCCCCTTGGTTCAATGAGGCTTTGAAATGTCACAATGGGCTCCAGTATTCCACAAGGCCCTGCAATGTCACAATGAATCTTTGGTTCCATGAGTCCCACATTGTTCCATCAGTCCTGAGTTCCATGGAGCCCTGTAGTGTCACAATTTTCTCCTTGGTTCCAGGGTGCCACACAGTGCCACAATTGCCCTTTGGCCCAACAGGGCTGCATAGTATCCCAAGGGACTCCTTGGTTCCATCAGGCCTTGTAGTGTCACAATGGACTCCTTGGTTCCTTGGGGACACAAAGTGCCACGATGGCCCTTTGGTTTCACAAGGCCTCAAAGTGTAAAAATGGCCTCCATGGTTTCACAAGGCCGTGCTGTGTCACAATGGACCCTCGACTCCATGATGCCCCAGTGTTGCAGAATGAGGCCTTTGTCGGGGATGAGCCATTTGTCGATGAGGGGAAACTCGGACACTCAGTATGAGTGATAAGCAAGTTCCATTTATTGAAGAGAGCATCAGACACTTATACAGCAAATAATAAGCTTATGAATATTCTGTAAGCTAAGCGATCTATTGGTTAAACTATACTATCAACTCTTCCTCATTCCTTTGGGCTTACATTCTCTATTTCCCACGTCTCTCTGTCCACTTGTTATCATACCCAGCTAGGCCCAAGGACATGCTACCTTGCAGGTGCAGGACTTGGAATTAGTCACAGCCTTGTACTTTTCTAGTCTCTAGTCAGCTAAATTCTCAACATTTCCCCCGTTTTCTTTTGGAACAAGCAAAGTTCTATGGGCTAACTGCTTCACACTCTGCAACACAAGAATAGGCAATTCTAACAACTATTACATTACAAGCAGTATTCTCAACTAGCAAGCTTTTTCTCTTACAAGGGATCTAAGACAGGGAGACAAACTGAAAAGGCTATCACTATTTATAGGATATGCTATACGACAGACACAGAAAGGATTCTATGCTGCTACAAGGCTCAAACAAAGGTGTGCTAATATAGCTTACAAAAATAAGCTAATATAACTTACAAAAATAAGCTAAAGGAGCAACATGTGCGCAGGTTTCATCTGCGTTGATTATCTGGTAAGTTTGCTTTCCATTCTCAAGCAGCAGATATACTTAAAAAAAGAATGGCTTTACTCACAAATGCTTCTGATTGTCTCTTTTAACTAGAGTTTCTCTGATGTTCATGACAACACCTTGCACACAGGTCATAAAATAAACGCTTAGCATAAATGCATAAATCTATCTAACATCACTTAAACTTAATAGCACTTAGACTTAAAATACTTAAACTTAAAATATTTAAACTTAACAGAACTTAACATCACCTAAACTTATTTTTACTTAAACTTAACAGAACTTTAACTCAACAGAACTTTAACTCAGCAGAGCTTACACATAAAATCACTTAAATTTAACAGAACTTAACTTCAACAGAACTTAACTGACTTTAAATTCTACATAACACTTAAACCTAATATAATTTAAATGTAACAGAATCTAACTTCACTTAAACTTAATACCACTTAACAGAAATTAAACTGAACAGCACTTAAACCTAACAGGACATAAACTTAACAAAACTTAACCTTAACAGTATTTAACATTTAATGGCACTTAATAGATAACTTAAGTTAAACTACTTAGCAACGGATGGAACTTACTATAGACATAGAATATAGCATTTACTATAACTTACTTACAGGCCTGACTCTAAAATACTAAGCTAAAACAACTTCCTTCATGTGTGTGCTACAGCATTTTTACACTTGAATGCACCTAAACATAAGGAGTTTGTTCAAGGTATACTTGTGGAAAAATTCTTTTGAATTCAGTATTACAGCGACCTGAGTGGGCCGCTGCTGGTGAGAGAGAGACGGTGAATCTTGCATCTTGATCAGAAGGCTGAATTTATTAATATATGATATAATACATTATAGTTATACTAAAAAGAATATAGAGAGAGGTTTGCAGAGCTGCTAGCTAAGCTAAGAATAGATCGAAAAGAACCCACAACAAAGTTGTGGCCAAGGACTCAGTCCCCTGGCTTGAACTGATGATTGGCTCTTAATTATAAACATAGAAAATGAGCCAATCAAGGTGAATCCTATTGCATTCCACAGCAGCTGATAATAATTGTTTACCTTCTCTTCGGGGGCCCCTGGCCTCCCGAAGATGCAGAAATCCAAAAGGAAGGATTTCTGTGGAGAAATGTCTGCGACATCTCACCTTTCTAAATTGTATAAAAATAAAAGAAAAATGCTGATGTGGAATGAACAGGAAATTCCTTCACCTATAAAATATAGAATACTAATAATTCACTAAAACAATCCTACAGTATAAGAAAATTGCAAGAAACAATGCAAAGAGAATTCAAGTCCATGCAGCTGAGTTTCAGGAACAGTCCATCAGTTGAAGTTGTTTCTTTTGGACATCTGAGAGTCCTTTTTGGTCCTGAAACAGCATAACACAATTTAAAATAATTTGTACAATTTTGAAATGTCCTTTCTGCTGGCCTTTCAGTGCTTCAGCGCTTCAGAGCTGCTGCCCAGTATTTTCAATCTTTTTTATTTAATTTTAAAATAATTTTTTTTTTTTTTTTTTTTTTTTTTTTTTTTTTTTTTTTTTTTGATCGAAAAGCAAAAGAGCAGCAGCCGAGCAGAGCAATGCCAGATTAGGAAAGGCCCTGGGGGCCCTGGCCCATACTGGACCAGGAACCCCAAAACTGGCTCACACAGGGGGACCCGGACCAGTAGGACAAACCAGAATCCCCAAAAACATCAAGAGGCCTCGCAGCGGGCCCGGCCCAGGAATTTCCTGAGCCCAGCATCCCAGGCCAAACTCGTGAGGGAGGCTGTGCTTTCCCACAGGCCTGAACTTTGCTGCCAGCACAATGGCAGCACGGGCAGTGAGACGCTTCCTTTCCCCTAAACCACTGAGGCATGCCAGCAGCAGGGAAATAGAAGCTGCCCCGAGAATCTTCATCTCGGGTCTGGGAATGTTTGTTTCCCACAGCAAACCAGCCATGGTCTCCTCCAACTGTGCCCTCTCCCTCTGCAATACATCGGGTTTGTCTCTCATCCGCCCCCTGGCTTCATCCCCATCCCCTCCGGGCTGGGGATCAGAGGCAGAACTCTCTGGATGCACCTGCCCCCCATGCCACTAGGACACAAGAGAGGTGGCAGCCTCCATGGGACAATCCCCGAAAAACCACCCCCCAAACCGCCGAGAATGCTGATCTTAAAAACAGGCAGCTGGACTGCCACAACAGTGAGCTGGCGGGCAGCCCCCGCTCCACGGAAGGAGAGACCCCCTGCCGGAGCGACTGCTGGGACGTCCGGTGGAAGCATCGGGGAGGGAGCCGGAACCGGGGGGGGAACCGCGCTGAGCGTGGGATCCGCCGCGGGCTGCTCCGAGGGTCCCGCGGGCTCAACTCCGTTTTCTGCTGCTGACTCTGGGGTCTGCTGTGGAGGCGGCGGGGACACGCGGGAACACGCTGGTGCTGCGTCCTTGGGCTCTGAAAACGGCGGCGGGCACGGCACGGGCACCAGCGGAGCTGGGAGGAGCGGCGAAGCGTCGCCGTTGCTTAGCAACAGGTCAATCGGCGGAAGTGCTGTCTCTTCTGCCTTCTCCGACACAGGCTCTGGCGGGGGCAGGGAGGCCGGTGAAACCGCGGGCGGGACCTCCTGGAGAGGCGGAGACGGGATCTCCTGGAGTGATGGCTCTAGCAGGGCCGTGGAGGAAACCTCGGAGACCGGTGCCGCCCCCGTTTCTGAAGGCGGAGTCTGAGAGGCCGGCGCTGGCTTGAGCGGCCACTCCCATCCCCCCGGAGAGAGAGAAGGGGGGGAAGGAGGACACTCCATCTGAGCATGCTCCGGAGCAAGAGTAAAAAAAACTTCTTCGCGCCGCGAAGTTTCGGCCCCCCCCGCCACGAAGCAGGGGGGGGAAAAAAACCCAAAGTCGTCCCCCACCGGGTCTTCTGCCAAAGGCGGTGGAAACGGAGCCTGGCCATAACAGTTAGAAATCCATTGAAAACAAGCTGCTCTGCGTTTCAGGACTGGGAAAAGCTTTATAAATGCTGGGTAGATGGAAGGCAACACGCGTCCCTCCAGGTAGACGCACTGGATAATCGAGTCCATGCACTCCCAGACAAAAACATCCAAAGCATACAGAATATCAGCAAAGAACCCAAAAAGCTTTGCCCATCGAAAGAACCCATAGATATCTGTTTTTGACAAAAAGCAACCATCTTCTCTGCACCAATGTTTCCAGAGGGCTATGATTTTTTCCTCTGCAGAGGAGAATTGAATCTCTTCTGGCAAGGCATGGGTCTGCCATACGAACAGCCACAAGCTACGAAGGGCTGGTTCATCAGGGATAGAAAAGTGAACAGTACCTTCTGAAAGAGTCCAGCTTTCTCTGGCCAGCTCCACAGGTCTGCTGCTCTTTTCCATCATCTTTCCTGATGATTTTCCAGAAGAAAGATTCTCTTTGTGGTCAGCCTTGGCTGTGAACTCTGTCCAAATCAGGATCTTCGGTTCTTCAGCTCCTGGCTTGAATCCACTTTCTGAGGTCACTTCAAAGCAACCCTCAAATGCTACACATACAGGATTTTTACCCAGTGCAGCAATTTTGCTCCTCTGGTCTTATCAGATTAATTTTTGCTCTGACACGAGGGGTCACCAGATATTACAGCGACCTGAGTGGGCCGCTGCTGGTGAGAGAGAGACGGTGAATCTTGCATCTTGATCAGAAGGCTGAATTTATTAATATATGATATAATACATTATAGTTATACTAAAAAGAATATAGAGAGAGGTTTGCAGAGCTGCTAGCTAAGCTAAGAATAGATCGAAAAGAACCCACAACAAAGTTGTGGCCAAGGACTCAGTCCCCTGGCTTGAACTGATGATTGGCTCTTAATTATAAACATAGAAAATGAGCCAATCAAGGTGAATCCTATTGCATTCCACAGCAGCTGATAATAATTGTTTACCTTCTCTTCGGGGGCCCCTGGCCTCCCGAAGATGCAGAAATCCAAAAGGAAGGATTTCTGTGGAGAAATGTCTGCGACAATTCAGTGCTTGCTTTTACATCTACCACATCCAAGCAAAGCTCAAAGAATGCAAAAAGCACACTTATTACATCTTACTTATACATTTGCTTTAACACATCTTTAACATTTGTAAATTTTTCAAAATACAATCTCAGAGTTTGATGTTCCACCGACTGAGTTATCTGGGCTTCTGATGTTTAAAGTCTATGTTAATACAGGTGATTTGAAGACAGTATAATGGACGCTCAGCTAAATCGGCCGAAATTTGGCTCACGCATTCACTACTCATTCTCTTTCACAGTCTCTGCCAGGAAGAACAAAAAGTCTTTTTAACTTAGGTGAGGAGTGTCTTGATAGCAATGCTGTTCGGTGTCGCTTATTTATTATCACAAGTCTCTTAATTGCAGTAGGGATCTTTTCTTTTGTTGACAAGAGCCACATTTATTATGGCTATTAGGTCTAAAACTGAAGCTTTTGCCGGCCATGGGGCGGAGGTGGGAAAGTAGTCGCGCTTGGAAGGCCCTGGGATCGGGCCGCTGCTGTTCGTGTCACTGTGGTGCGGTGGGTTAACGGAGCTGCTGCTGGACGCAGCGCAGCATTTCGGCTGCGCGAGTCGTGGCCCCCGAGGCGGGGGGCCCCCCCCACCACGCTGCGCCCTCTTTGCGCCGTTGCCGCCACCGCTTCAGGCTGCCAGCAGGGCACGGTGGGCCCCGCCACAGGCTGCCCGCCTGCTGCTGAGTTCCGTGCACCCAGCCTTGCCGGTGCGCACCACACCGCACCATGGGCACAGCACCCGCCTGGCTTGCGCTCTGTGGCTGTTCGTATTGTTGCTCGCCTAGCGCCGGCCGGCCGCACCGAGTTTTGTGCGCCAGAGACACTGTCTGTGGAGGCGCCGGCTGAGCCGCGGAGCTATACTTGGAGTCTGTCAAAGTACTGTCTGTTTAGGTTGCTAAGTCGAAACTGACTCCTGCTGGCCGCAGGGCGGAGGGAGAAGCGCTCACACTGGAAAAGCGCTCTGGTCATGTGCCGCTTGTGTCAGAATGCGCGACCCCCCCGCGCTGGGATTCTGGTTTCGCAAGACTCGCCGGCAGCCTGAATCACTGCGTGCGCCGCAACCAGCACTGCACCCATGGCAGCGTGGGTCGCTCCCCCCACGGCGGCTCCGCTCCCCCCGCAGCTGCCACCGCTACCGCCGCTGCAGCGCAGCATCTCAGGCGACCACCCGCCGCGGCTCCTCCCCATGGCGCAGTGCCCATGCCGAGTTCGGAGTGGCACAGCCCCGCAGGCGCCCCGAGCCGCGGCTACTGCTGCCATCACAGCAGGGTTGCTGACCCACTGTGCGTATACTTGCAGCGCCAGCACCACAACTCACGTCTTTACAAGTCTATATGCAGCAATCTCGGGAATTCTCTTCCCAAGTCGACAGTCTATAGTCCCCGCTTTTCTAATAAGCAGATCTATACCCTGTAATCCTCGTTTCTCTAAAAAGCATCTAAAAAGGTGATTAGCCACTTGCCTTTCCATTACCTTCTAACCTGATAGTCAGCGCTGCTGCAGCCCTTTGCAAAACATCGACGGCATTCAATCAGCTGGACTCTCCTGTGAGGTTGCCAGGCATTCAGTCAGCTGGACTCTCCTGTGAGGTCGCCAGGGCACCGAAGCCCGCCCTTTTGCCTTTTTCCAGGACTCCTCTGTAGGGTCGCCTAAGGCAGGGCCCACTTTTTGTGCCTCCTGGGCTGCATCGGGACCGACACCAAAATACTGCACCGACCGTGACTCGCAGGCCCAAATCTTCTGTAAAGTCCGTAGGGTCTGTAGGGTCTGTAGAGTCTGTAGGGTCTGTAGAGTCCATAGGGTCGCTGTTCAGGCGTCATTTGTTGCAGAATGGCTCTCAAGTTCAAACTTCCTTTAGGTCCCTGTTTGGGCAGCCATTTGTTGCAGAATGAGGCCTTTGTTGGGGATGAGCCATTTGTCGATGAGGGGAAACTCGGACACTAAATATGAGTGATAAGCAAGTTCCATTTATTGAAGAGAGCATCAGACACTTATACAGCAAATAATAAGCTTATGAATATTCTGTAAGCTAAGTGATCTATTGGTTAAACTATACCATCAACTCTTCCTCATTCCTTTGGGCTTACATTCTCTATTTCCCACGTCTCTCTGTCCACTTGTTATCATACACAGCTAGGCCCAAGGACACACTATCTTGCAGGTGCAGGACTTGGAATTAGCCATGGCCTTGTACTTTCCTAGTCTCTAGTCAGCTAAATTCTCAACACCCCAGAGTGTCACAATGGCCTCCTTGGTTCTGCACTTTAAGAATGCTCCTTTGATCCCTTGGAGCCCCACAGTGTCACTATTGGTTCCATGAGGCCCTGCAGTGCCGCAATGGTCCTTTGGTGGCACAAGGCCCCATGTGTCACAATGGTCTCCATGGTTCGATGAGGCCTTGCTGTGTCACAATGGCCCCTCGGTTACAATGGGTTCCGAAGGCTCATAAGGTCCCCTTGGTTCCACGAGGCCCTGCAATATCCCAATGGACCCTAGGTTCCAATGGGTTCCGAAGGCTCAGAATGGTCTCTGTGGTTCCATGAGGCCCTGCACTATCCCAATGGACCCTTGGTTCCAAAGGCCCCGCTGTGTCACAAGGCTGCCTTAGTTCCACAAGGCCCTGCAGTATGGTAGTGGCCCCTTGGTTCCATGAGGCAAAGCAGAATCAGAATGGCCCCTTGGTTCCATGGAGCACCTTGGTTCCATGGAGCACCACGATGTCACCATGGTCCCTTTGTTCCATGGAGTACCACAGTGTCACCATGGTCCCATTGGTTCCACAGGGCCCCACAGTGTAACAATGGACCTTTGGTTCCATGAGGTTCCACTGCATCACAATAGACTTTGGTTCCATGAGGTTCCTCAGTGTCTTAATGGCCCCTTGGCTCCATTTGGCCCTGCTGTGTCACAGTGGCAGGGGGTTCCATGAGGCCCCACAGTGTCAGAATGGTCTCCTTGGTTCTGTGAAACCCCACAGAGCCACAATGGACCCTTGGTTCCATGAACTTCTGCACTGTCAACAATGGACAGAGTTCCACAGCGACACCTTGGATCCTTTGTTCCATGAGGTTCTATAGCATAACATGACCACCTTGATTCCAGAAGGTTCTGCTGTGTCACAATGGACTGTTGGTTCCATGCACCCCCAAACTCTCACAATGACCCCATGGCTCCATGAGCTTCCACACTGTCAGCAATGGTCTCCTGGGTTCCACGAGGCCTTGTTCTAATACAACGGACTTGTAGTTCCATGAGGTTCCATTGAATCACAATGGTCCCTTTGTTCCATGAGGTTTTAAGTGTCACAGCTGGATCCTTGGATCTGTGAGCCTCTGCTGTCACCAAATGTCCAAAATACCAGAGTAAGTCTCCTTAACACTAATTTGGTGTTTAAAAGAGTATCATTTATTCAGGCCTGAGGTCCAGCAGGTGATAACTCCTCACATGGACATGTGATTCTACAAGTGTTATCGCTTATATACAGTCACTATGTCTATATTAAAATTTACCTATTTCCATAAAACCCACCTCAGGTTCTCAGATTCGGTCCTTGCTTTTTCTATCACTGCATTCTTGAGCCAGATGTCTTCTTCTTCTCTTCCAACCATCCTTGCTGGGAAAGCAGCCCCTGCATGCCTTGTTCCTGTGCCAGAAGCTCACAGGCACAGTAAAAATAAATTACCCTTTTGATAATAAGCCCAAGGCTTTGTGTGGGCAGGCAGAGGCAGACAGGAGGCAGACCTGTCAGCAAAGGAAGGGCCCAGCCAGGTGGGGCAGCCAGGGGATGCCGACAACCTGCAGGGACAGAGGCGCAGGGCAGGGACACCATAGGACAGCCTGGGCTGCACAGGGCACAGGGATGGGCAGCAGCTGCAAGACAGCCCTGCCAGAGCCAACTTGGGCAGCACTTTGGCCATGACTGCTGGGTCTGGGGCCAGGAGGGGACAAGTGACCCTTGCACGGCTGGGGCCTCATTGCTTCCTTGTCCCTGCTCAGCAGCCTGGCAGGGGCTGCCCCATGGTCCTGCCCCTGGCATTGCACATCCCCACATGCCAATGCCCATCCCAGGAAGAGCCCTGAGCAGAGGGGGAGGGACAGGATCTGCCTGGCCAGGGGCTGGGGCTCAGGCCTTGGCCCTTTTCATTCCTGAAACACATGCAGGTGTGCTGAGCACCAGAGACACCTTTGCGTTGTTTGTGCCCACCTGGCATCACTGCCTGCAGTGTTGTGCTCTAGCTGGAACTGGGGGACACTTTCTCAGTTGTGTCCCTGACAGGGATCTCTTCAAAGTACAAGAAACTTCAGTGTTTCAGTAGAACTGAGTTCTTGAGGGGTTTGTGACATTACAGAGCAGGCTGTGACATCACAGAGCTGGCTGTGACATCCCAGAGTAGGGTGTGAGGCCATAGAGCAGAGTCTGCCAACATAGAGGGTGGCTCTGTGGCATCAGAGAGTGGGTTGTGACATCACCTGGTGGCTGTGTAACATCATAGAGCAGGCTGTGACATCACAGAACAGATTGTGCCATCACAGGGTGACTGTGCCATCAGTCTCCTGTGACGTCACAGAACTGATGTATGACATCACAAGGTGACATAGAGTTGGCTGTGTGACATCATGGGGGCAGTGTGACATCACAGGTGCTGTGTGACATCACAGGGGCTGTGTGACATCACAGGGACAGTGTGACATCTCAGGGGCTGTGTGACATCTCAGGAGCTGTGTGACATTGCAGGGGCTGTGTGAGGTCACCGGGGAGGTCACTCTGCCCCGGCCCCCCTCACAGCTCCCCCCAGAGCAGTCCAACCCTGCTCGTGCACAGCGGGGTCCCCTGTCCCCCCAGGTCCCCCCTGCCCCGCAGCCTCCCCCAGAGGATGTTCCACGAGATCGACCCCAGAGCCTGACACAGGGATAGGGGGCCGGGGCCCTGGGTGTGGCACAGGTGGACAGGGACCCCCCAGCAGCGTCCCTGTGTCCCCCAGGGCCAGAGCCTGGGCCAGGACTCCTTCACCCTGCTACCAACGAGGCCTTGAGAGCTCTGGAAAAATCCCCAGCAAGGGATCAGCAAAAAACAGATTGGATATTAAGGGACAGCAGCACAAAGTTCCTGGGCAAGAGTCACTGTGCTCCTGACTGGTCACTTCAGGCACACCAGGGAAACAAAGCAACAACAAAACCAAACAGAATCCAGGCAATCAAAGCAGAAATTAACCGAAAACTCTCCCTCTGTGTGTGGGTGTGTGAGACACAAGGACGTTGGAGGCAAGGGTAAAAGGAATACGGCCTAAAAGCTTAACACAGCTCAAACTTAACAGGATCTACACTTATACCTTGACCTTAACTGATACTTTCAACTTCACAATTTAGCAAAAGAGCAGAGTGTGACAGTTTAACCTAACTCAAACCTATGCCTTTGCAGTTTAACAGAGGAATAACACTTAACAATATTGAACTTGTCTTATAACTTTTATTAAAGGTAACAAATTAGCAAAAGAACAGCTCTTATAAGCATTTAACTTCACTTAGACCTTGTGATTTCACCTCCCCTACAGGCCTGACTGATTCAGCTATCCAAGGCACTCCAACCCCTCAGAGAGCAGCATTTTGCCACATTTCCCCAGCACAGGCACTCCTGTGTGCACACAGACACAAAGAGTCAGTGCAAGGCACCTGTGAGAAATTCCCCTGAGGGCAGGCAATGCTCACTGCTGATGCTTTGGCATCTCCCCAGCAAAGAGCAAAGGGTTGAGCCTGGAGGAGTGGGGGGATCGGCCCAGGCTCCGTCATTGTTTGGGATCCCCGAGTGCAGCAAACGGGAGAGTTCCCGGCTGGGAGAGGCCCCACTCAGAGGGAGTTGCTGGCCCAGGAGAGCTCCAAGGGCTCCTTTTGGAGCGCTGTTTGCAGGGCCCCAAGAGAGGGGCTGGAGTCCCAGCAATAGCTCATCCTGGCCTCACTTGGCATCAACAGCTTTCTTTGACAGGGTGAGAACAGGGATCTTGTGCCACTGAGGGAACAAAAACAGTTCCCAGGGCTGCTCCTACAGCAACCAGGAGCTGGTTGGGGAGCAGCAGTGCCTGGAGCAGTTTACGTGATGAGCTGCAGAGGAGCTGAGCCCAGGGGTTGTTGGCCAAGGCCCATGCCCAAGGAGCATTTCTCAGCTGGCAGGGCGGCCTGAGAAGGGGAGGGGGGAATGCAGTAGCACAGGGCCATGGAACCAAGGGACCATTGTGACACTGTGGGGCCTTTGAGACCAAGGGACCATTGTGACACTGTGGGGCTGCATGGAACCATGGAGACCATTATGACACTTTGGGGTGTCATAGAACCAAGGGGCCATTGTGACACTGAGGTGCACCATGGAATCACAGAGACCATTGTGACACTCAGGGGACTCATGGAAACATGGAGACCATTGTAACACTGAGGGGCCCCATGGAATAAGCAAAGCATTGTGACACTGCGAGGCCTCATGGAACCAGTGAGACCATTGTGACCCTGGGAGGATCATTGTGATATTGTGGGGCCTCGTGAAACCAAGAGGTCTTTGTGACACTGCAGGGCTGTATGGAACCAAAGCTCCACGGTGTCACAGAGTTGCCTACTGTCATCAATGGTCCATTGTGACACTGTGGAACCAAAGGAGACCATTGTGACACTGCAAACCCAAAGGGTCCAAAGGTCCATGGTGACAATTGCAGACCTCATGGAAGAGAGGAGTCCCGTGACATTGTGGGGCCTGAGGAACCATGGAGACCATTGTAACACTGCAAGGGCTCATGGAATCCTTGGGACCATTGTGACACTGCGGGGCCTTATGACACCCAGGGGCCACTGTGACACTGTGGGACCCCATGGAACCTAGGGGCCAGTGTGACACTGCAGGTCTTCTTGTAATCAAGAGGCCATTGTGACACTGCTGGAACCCATGGAATCAAGTCCTCATTACAACACTGCGGAGTCCCATGGATCCAAGGTACCATTGTGACACTATGGAGCCTCATAAAACCAAGGGAACATAGAACAGGTCTGCCTGGTTTTGCCTCCCATGGACTGGCTGACTGGTCCAAGTGACCTTTAAATGTTGAGGGTCACTTCTCATCTGCTGCTGAAACACTGGGGCTCTCTGCTTTCCTTCCCAATGGAAAAGGACTGTCCTTCTGCTCCAGGCACCCATGGCCAGAATTGGGATTTCACCTCCAAATTTCCTTTATATCCAGGGATCCTTCCCATAGGAATATCACCAGGACAAATCTAGCTGGCAGTACTTTCACAATGGTCACCTCTCATCTGTCCCCAGAACACTGGGGCAGGCTCCATGCTCTCCTTCCCATGGGAAAGAACTTGTCCTGCTTGTCAAGGTGCCCATGGCCAAGATTGGGTTTCCACCTCCAAAATTCCCTCAATCCAAAATCTGCTATTACTGACAAGTCCGGCTGGCCTTGGCCTACTGAGGCTCTCACCTGCCTTCTAAACCTTGGGGCTCTGTGCTTTCCTTCCTATGGAAAAGAACTGTCCTTCTCAGCCAGGTGCCCATGACCACAATTGGGATTTCACCTCCAACATTGCTTGTTATGACAGACTGGAGGAGATTGTTGTCTCCAAACATTTGGTGTGTGGGGGAGGAAGGGGCAGGTTCAGCCTTGCCCTGCCGTGTGAGCCCAGCCCTGCCCTGCCCTGTGACCCCAGTCCCCCCAGGGGCCTCCAGTGGATTTACAGTTTCTACCTGACCCATGGCACACTGATCCCCCAGCACTGCCATCTCACCCTGGGCACTGGGGCCCTCTTGGCTCTACTCAGTGCTGCTGCTGTACTTGGGGCACCCCAAACCCTGGTAGGGACCCGTGTGTCCCCACTCCAGGGATTGTGCGCGACTCACACTGCCCCGATCCTCCACGCACCCGGAGCTCCGTTCGGGGTTTGCGTGCCAACTCACCAATTTGTCTGCCACCCTCAGCACGTCCTGAGGGTGCCTACCAAGCCTTAAGGGGGAAGGCCAACCCCTTGTGTGCCACTCACATTTCTGTTCCTCCGCACGCCTGGAGGGGGCCCCACCTTATCCCCCTGGGCAGCCACTCACTCACTCACTCGCTCACTCACTCAGGCTTCTCTTGCTTCCCTCCGTTTGTGGCCGGTCTGTTGCCTTCTGATATAAGGCAAGGCGACCTGGTTTCGAGGAACAGCACGGCGACCCAAACTCTCCAGGGTCGCTCGGGCCAAAGAGTACGCAGACACCAATGTGGTGGACGGTCAAAGGCCTTTATTATCTCTTCTCGTGGGGTTTTATAGTCTAAGAGGTCTCTCTACGTCAGAGGGGGTCTGCAGTACCATCTTGGGTTAGTAAGGAGTGGAAAGTTACCAGGAGTGGAAAGTTACTAGCATTACTATCGTTAGGGGGGCTACATTCCTAGTTACCCTCCTAGGGTGATCTCTTATCTTAATAGATTAGGGGAAAAGGTGTCCTGCCGCTTTCTGTCACATCGTGTGATCTTCCAATCGCCTGTCCCTATCTACCACATCTCCCCCGACCTTTTTCACAAATGAAAAAGGTAGTCATATACATAGGCACTGAAATGAGGTATAAGGTTGTAATTTGACAAGGGAAAGGGGTTTGGTAAACATGAGTAATTTTTTGCCAGGCAAGTTTAGAAAATCTTGTGACTGGCAGTGTTCCCTGGTTGAATTCACAGCATTTGTTGCCGGCCTATGAACAGGATGTTGGCCCGTTCTAGGCGAGTCTGAACGAATGAGACTAGCTTGTTCAGCAGCATGGTCCGACAGTAACAGCTAAAAGTAGCATTGCCAATGGACCTATTAGGGTAGAAATCAGGGTGGTTAGCCATGGTGATTGATTGAACCAGGACTCGAACCAACCCTGTTGTGCTTCCCTGTCTTTCTGTCTCTGAGCCAGTCTGTTTCAGAGTTCCGCCATGGAGTCTCTTACGACTCCCGTGTGGTCCACGTAGAAACAGCACTCCTCTTTCAAGGTGGCACACAGGCCTCCTTGCTGCATGAACAGGAAGTCCAGTCCTCGCCTGTTCTGCAAGACCACTTCTGAGAGTGAGGAGACTGACTTCTCTAGAAAGGAAATGGATTTCCCGATCCTTTGCAGGTCCTCATCGATGGTCATTTGCAGCTGGGACAGTTCTTGGTGTTGGGTCGCTAGGGCTGAGACGCCCGTTGCCGTTCCGGCTGCTCCTAGGCCGAGCAGCATTGCGATAGTTATACCTGTTATTACGTCTCTTTTGTGGAGCCGGCTAGGTTCCTCAAAAAGGTGGTACACTTCTTCGTCTGAGTGGTACAGGACCCTAGGAACAACCAGAACTTGCACACAAACGTCGTTAGAGTCGTTGAATTTGGCAAGGAACACACAGGGACTCACTCCAGATTGCTGGCAAACCCACATCCCAGATGCGGATGGGACTACCCACTTATTGTTTTTCCTGTTGGGCTTGACAACTTTGGTGCAGACGTTGCCTCTCCGCCTAGCTAGGGTTGCATTGCCAAAGCATCTGCCCCGGCCTGTGACTTGACTCAGGGTGATTCCTTTGCAGGGGGTATCTCATCTGCACTGGTGAGGGGCATCGTCTGTGGAGTAACTGAAGGGAGTGTTTAAAGCGACTCCTTCGTAAAAGGGGGGTTTGACATCGTAACAAAGCCAGCAGGATTTGGTTAGGTTAGGGTTGGATTCGTTCAGGGATACAAAGGTAGCTTCTAGCATACGAAGGATTGGGTCTGAGTTCAACCCGGCTGAGCGGCCTATCTGAAAGGCTTCCGCATGGCCGGTTGGGATATTGGTGACCTTTGTGGGCAAGGCTTTGGGGTAGGTCGTGTTTCTCCCTTTCTGCGCACTTTTAATCACTTTGTTGGGTTCAACCGCTTGGGGTGCCGACGGTTGGAGCCTGATAATTCGCACACTCACCCTCTCTTTCGACTCTTTAAGGACTACTGTCCACGTTCTGCCTATGGCCCAACTAGGGTGATCTGGCTGCAAAACCGTCATGTTATAGTCAGTGCATTTCCGAATTTTAGGGATTTTATGGCAATTTCGATAGAAACTTCCCTGGAGGAAGACAGGTGTTTTGCAGCCGCTTGGTGCCCAGGTGAACTGGAAGAATTTGTTGGGCTCTTGTGGATCCCACCCAGGCCCTGACGGCCTGGCATCTGTAACTGGGGTTTTGCAGCCCCAGTGCCCACAATATCCCCAACCTGGGTGATTGCAGTAGCTTTTTCCTGGGTTTGAAGCTGGGCACCAGTAGGATAGGTACATGTGTGTGGCGTGTGGGGAATAGGGGTCTACCTTTGGTAGTCCCAGAAACTGGTCGGTGATGCGGAGCACGAAGGATGAGGCGTTTGGTGTGGTGATTTCTTTGAGCACCTTGTCACTACTAAGGTGTCGCATGACCCACCTGAATGGCTGATGGGGGTAGTGGTCTGGGCTGGCTTGCCCTCTGGCGACAAGCCCCAACAGCAAAATCACACAGAAACACCGTTGATGCTTGGGTCTCACCCACGCGGGTCTCTTGGGCGCTGCCTGGCGGCTTGGTGGTCTGTCACTTTCCTCTGGAACGGGGATGTACGCGTCACGAGGACGTCCCACGAGCATGTCCTGTAAACAGAAATGCGCAACTCTCGTCAGTCTCATTCTGCTCGTTGTGAAGGTCGGGCTTGATTGACTTAAGTGGACACCACCTGATTTTGCCGTCCTTTTTGACAGCTGCGTACCCTCGCCCCGTGAGCATCAGCCTCCAGCCCCATTCCCATTCGCCTAGCTCATTTCTAATTACTACCCGCAGGCCCTCCTCTAGCGCTCGGGTGGCCCAGTGCTTTTGGACGGGACTGTTTGTTTCATCTCCCCTAGGGAATTGATTCAGTGCTAGCAAAGCGGTTGCCAGTATACGCCCCTGATCTCCTGGGGGAATGTAACTGGCAAAGCCCTCTTCTTTCGCCAACACTTCTAGCTTGGTTTTCAGGGTCTGATTTGCTCACTCAACTATGGCCTGCCCGGTACTGTTATACGGGATACCTTGCACTAATGTGATGCCCCATTTTGAGGTGAATTCTTGCACTGGTTTGGAGGTGAAATTGGAACCATTGTCAGTTTTGATCTGCTTGGGGATACCAAGCCAAGCCATGACTGTCAGCCAGTGTTGAACTGTGGCCTTGGTGTTAGTTTTGGGGTGCTGTGTGGCTATGATCATTCCGCTGTAAGTGTCCACTGTCACTGCAAGCCATGCTTGGGGCTTCAGCAGTTGACACAAGGTGAAGTCTGACTGCCAGATCTCTGAAGGCTTGAGACCTCTCGGGTTGACCCCACAGGTCCATAGGGGTGACTTCTGGCAATGAGGGCAGGTGGCTACCACATGTTTCACGTCTGCTGTCGAGATTTCACATTTCTTCGCCAGTGCTTTGGCTCTGATGTGGAGCGACTCGTGCAGTTGACGAGCTTCCTGCAATGTCCATACGCCTTTTGTTGCAGCGTCCGCTTTGTCGTTGCTGATCTGGAAATAACCTTTGGCTAGGTTGTGACTGTTGATTTGAATGACTAACACAGTGCCCTGTCGCGAGGAGAGTGCTTCTTCCAGCATTAGGGCTGCTGCTGATGTTGACACTCCTGGTCCTGCCATGGCTAGGCAGAGCCTTGCCACGAATATAGAGTCAGTTACTATGTTGAGGTGTTCTTCTTGGAAGAGTCCACACACCAAGACCACTGCTGCTGCCTCCAGTTGTTGCACTGACAGTGTGGGGTCACGTGCTTTGACGCAATGCCATTGTTCTCCTGCCTGCCACACTGCTGTTGCAGTGGAAGTCATGGAGGAAGCATCTGTGAAGACCGTTGGTCCTGGCTGCGGTTGGTCCTTGACCTTCGGCGCCATGTCCATGTCAACAATGGTCAGCAGCTGAGTCCAGGGTGGTCTGGCAGAATAGGAGATTTCTCCTCTGAAGCCGGTGAGAGCAAGGGCTAGGTACTCCGATATTGTGGCTGACTCCGTGGTCGGTTGCTTGCGGAAAGGAAGGTGGGTGCTTGTCGGCTCGGTTCCTAGGTGTTTCAAGGCAAGTTTGCTGCCTTTCATGATGAGGTTAGCGATGCATTTGATTCCTGGGGAAAATGCATGAGCAGGTCTTCCGAGGACCACCCATTGGATTGGTTGGGACTTTTCAGAAGGTCCTTGGGCCAGTGCTCCCACTCCCCCCTTTGGTGTAAAGTGGACATATAGGTCCAGAGGCATGGCTGGGTTCCACCTGGCAAGTGTGCCAGTGGACATCTGGCTTTCGATGAAGTCGAGGGAGCTCGTTGCTTGCGGTGTCAGTTCCTTGGGTTCCCAGGGGTGCTTTCCTTTCAGGAGGTCATATAAAGGGTCCCTGACCTTGGGAGGAATTAGGACGATGTTGTGAAGCCACTGCAGCAATCCCACCAGGCGTTGCACGTCATGGAGCGCCTTGATGTCTCGAAGGACCTTCACCTTGGGGGGGGTCACGTAGGAGCTTGTGATCCCCACTCCCAGGAAGGTCACGCAGGGTCCTCTCTTGATCTTTGCGCTTGCGATCTCGAAGCCGTTGGCCTGAAGGGTTTCCGTGATTGTGGACACCAGGTGATCTACTTGGCTTGCCGAAGGTGCAGTGACTAGGATGTCGTCCATGTATCGAATGATGGTCGCAGTGGGGTAGGAGTGTCGGACCAGCGTTAGTGCTTTGTCCACGGTGATTTGGCATATGACAGGGCTGTCTACTAGGCCTTGTGGCAATACTCACCATTGGAAGCAAGGGTTGGGCCGCTCGTCGTTTCGATACACAACGAAAAAGGCAAATTGTTCTTTGTCCTCAGGGTGCAGGGGTATCGAAAAGAAACAGTCTTTGATGTCCAGCACTGCGCATGGCTGCCCTGTGGGGATGGCTGAGTTCGTGGGTAGCAGTGTCTGAACTGGACCCATGGGTCGGATTGTCTTGTTCCAGACCTTTTGGGGATCACGAATACAGGGGTGTTCCATAGGCTGATGGAGGGTTCTGTGTGACCCTTTTGCTGTTCGCGATCAACCAGTTCCAGCAAGGCTGCCGCTCGAGGCTCTGTCAGGGGCCACTGCTCGACCCATACGGGGTCTAATGATTTCCAAGTCAATTTGATTGGCAGCGGAGGGTGTCCTGGTTTAGGACAAATTAGGGGAAATCTCCAAAAGGGAGCCCCCAAAACAAAACAAACCTCCAACCACCCCTCCCCCAATACCGGGTTCGGGAAGGAATTTCTCGGAGGAGCAAAGTGGAAAACAAAACCTATTTATTTACAAGTAACAAAAGAACACTCCCCAACACAAGAAAAGAAAAGAAAACAAAAAAACAGACTGTGTTGAGAGGGCGCCACTCTTCTTTGCAAGCTTCGGGTGTCCTGGAGCTCTCAGGTCAGGTCCGGAGCCGGTCCAGTATCTTCAGGGGAGGGTAAGGAAGAGGGAACAAGAGAAAAGAAAAAAACAGCACAAAAAAGCAGAAAGCAAGCAAGCAAAGCGGCTAGCCAAGCCAAGCAGCAAAAGCAAAAAGCCAAAGAGGCCTGGTCAAACCCTCCCTCCTCTCTTCCCCGCCCCGCCGCAGCAAGACGGCCGGGGGGGGGGGAAGAGAGAAAAGGCACAGCTGCCAGACACAACATACGATATTGGGATAAAGGCTGTCAACCCATGACAGGCAGTGGCCCTCAGGATAAATTTGTAATCCTGACTCCTAACATAGCAAGGACGTCCCTTCCTATCAGGGGTGGAGAATTTTGCCAAATGTAGGGGTAGATTGCTACTGTCTGTTCTGGTCCCTTTTTTGTGTGAAGTGTTATAGCTACCAGCTGGGTGCTTTTCCACGCCCGGGACTGCCCTCCCACTCTGTTCACTGGAGGGACTTCTTTGAATTGCCAATGTCCGGGCCAATATGCTTGGGGAAAAATTGTGCAGTCTGATCCCGTGTCCGCCCAAAACTGAAACCCTATGACGTGCGGATCTTGACTACCATAAAGGCGGCATGTCCCCCAAACCATCAGGGGTTCCTTCCCTGATTTCATGGCCAGGGCCACCCAGGGATCCTGCTCTGGGGTGTCCCCTGCTGGTCCTGTGCCACCGGCGCAGCTTGTGGCGGTGGGGGGTTGCGAAAGTATTACTGGCGGTGCTGCACAACTCTGCCATTGCGCTGTTGGTGGGGATGCGAAACTGACTGCTCCCTGTGGGGGCATGGGGTATGAGGGTCCCCTGCCCCACTGAGGGTTGCTGTAGATGGGCTGTTGCATGTTCCAGGTGGGAGGAGGCTGGATACGGCCTGGCTGCCCCCTCCCTCTCCCGTTTCCCTGAGGCCTGGATCTGCATTCCTTAGCTAAATGCCCCTTCCTTCCACATGCCCAGCATGGTCCCCTAAGTCCCCCTTGGCGTGGTGGAGCAGCTGCTGATAGGTGTCTTGGCTGGGGGCAGTTTACTGCCAAGTGGCCGGCCTGGCCACACTTAAGGCATGCCATTACACTGGTTATTGCAGTGTGGACTGCTGCTTGGATGGGAGCTAGATGTTCCTCCTTTGCAACATGTCTGATCATGGCAGCTATATTAGACCCCTGCGGCAATGATCTTAAAATGTCCTTGGTGGCTGAGTTGCATTGCTAGTGTAGGCATTCTGCCAGCACAGGACCCTTCGCCTCTGAGGGTAATGCAGAGAAATCTAATGCTGCCTGAAGACGGTCAACGAACTGAATGAAGCTCTCACTCTCACTCTGTTTTATAGAGGACCATGGGGAGGGTTTGGCTATTACTTTGGAGGCAACACGGGTCAGTTGTCAGGCAGCACGGGTTGTTGTCATAGCCTCATGGGCCTGCAAGCCCTACGCCTGTGCCTGGGGGGTGATCATAGTGGGGTCTGTTCCCATTAGCCTCTGTATGCTGGAGCCGTGCAGTGGATGGTCAGCTCCGGTTACCAATGCTAGCTGCTTTATGCAGTTGTCCTCCCCCTCTTGTTTAAAAACGATCATCCCTGCCCCATCGAAAATCATTCTGCACGTCTGCTTAATATCAAAGGGTAGCATGTCATCCCCCCCAAAAACGCCTTCAATGAGTGTGGAAACCATGGCAGAATTAATTCCCTTCTCTGCAATCGCTTTAATAATTGCCTGTACGTCTTTCGGATTTACTGGGGAATAGGTTCTTTGATTTCCGCCTGCCCCCCCCACACGGACCGGGAACACCAGAGTGGCAGACGGAGCCCACTCCACGCACACTATTTTTATTTTCTGCCAGTCTCTAAGCGGGGTTCGGTCTTTCTCTGATAACCCCTTCACCCACGCGGGAACGCTGTGACTAGTGACCTTATATGCTGCTGCTCTCTTTCTGTTAAAACTAGAATCCAAGTCGGAATCCTCCGATTCCCTCTCGAGCCTAGAGCTCGAGTCAGAGTCCAAGCCGGATGTGGACTGGCCGGACATTTCTGGGCTGCTCTGCCTTTTTCTCAGGCTCTGACCCCACCCCTTCCTGCGGGGGTCGGGCCGTTCCCTCTCCCTGGGGTTCCCCCGCCTCCTGCTGGGGGAGGTCCTTGCCCTATAAGGACCTAATTTAAATTGAGCGCTCTGATTGGTCATACGCTCCTCCGCGGGGGCCGTCCCTTCTCCCCGCTCACCCGTGCATGTGTTGTTAAGCAGGCTGACTGCATTTCCGCCCTCTGCGTCTTCCTTTCCACCCTGAACCCGCGGTTCGGTGCCATTTTCAAATGCATAGGGTGGGGGGGACGTTTTTATCGATCCCTATGGGGCCCAACAATCAGGCCGCGTTCCGCGCGTCCTCCGTGAGCCCCTGCCAAAATGCCTGCGTGTGTTCCCCCCCTCCGATGGTAAGTCCGCTCACTGAGGGGGTTCCGGCATTTACGCCTCCGCGTGCTCTCCCGGGTCAAGACCCTTCGCGGTTTGCGTCGCCGCGCCCACTCCCAGCTGCGGCGTGGCTAATAAACAAGGTCGCCCGGCTTTCCAGGTATCTTGCTCTTGTCAAGCTTTTTGCAGAGCCTGGATAACTCTGCCCCACGATTTTAGGGCTTTCCCTGAGCCTGAGGACATAGCTTCCTCGGCCAGAGCTTTTGTACAATTATCCCACACCCCCGAATGAAAGATATCCACAGGGCTTTCTATAGCCCCAAGCTTAATCATTCTCGGCAATGCAAGACTTAAATCTTCAAGCTTACACTCAATACCCCATTGCAGATGCATCTGAGTTACGGTCTTTGCTATTGCCTCCATGGTCCACGCTGGTCCCTGGGGCGTCCCCCCTGCTGCAGACGGTCCTGCCGCTGCAGCCGCCATCCTCTGTCCAGGCGAATTCCCGTTACCCGAGCTTCTTCCCGGGTGTCGGCACCAGTTGTTGTCTTCTGATACAAGGCAAGGCGACCTGGTTTTGAGGAACAGCACGGCGACCCAAACTCTTCAGGGTTGCTCGGGCCAAAGAGTACGCAGACACCAATGTGGTGGACGGTCAAAGGCCTTTATTATCTCTTCTCATGGGGTTTTATAGTGTAAGAGGTCTCTCTACGTCAGAGGGGGTCTGCAGTACCATCTATGGTTAGTAAGGAGTGGAAAGTTACCAGGAGTGGAAAGTTTCTAGCATTACTATTGTTAGGGGGGCTACATTCCTAGTTACCCTCCTAGGGTGATCTCTTATCTTAATAGATTAGGGGAAAAGGAGTCCTGCCTCTTTCTGTCACATCGCATGATCTTCCGATTGCCTATCCCTATCTACCACACCGGTCCCCTCGCAGGAGTCCAGAACCGCGGTGCTTGGAGGGCCACAGATGCTTTGGGGCTCTGCGCGGTCGGGCCCCGTTGCACACACACTTCTTTTGCTTGCCTCCTACTCCTGCCTCTGGCTTTACTGACTGATGCTCCTCCACACTGTTTGGTCCTAGGCTGCTGCCGACTGCTCCAGATAGGGCCAGATATCCCGGAGGCCCTCAGTTGTCTTTGGGTGTGGCCTGTCCTGGACCAGTCCCCAAGACTGGTATGAATGGCACGTGATCAGCTCTTTAGTGATTTCAGCTTTACTGGAAACAGTCTAGGTAGGGGACCCATGGGGTGTGCGCACACCACCGCTCCTCCCGAGACGGCGAGGAGGAGGAAGAGGAGGAGGTCAGCTCCATCAGCCAGCAGAGCTGGATCTTCTTTCCTCACAAGAGTCTCTGAGTAGGTGCCTCTTGGCATCAGGTTCATAGTCTTTATACTGCTCTTGGCCCGCTCTGGTTAGGCTGACGAAGGTGAAAAGTTTTGACAAGGGTCTTTGATACTGTCTTATGTTCTCTCTGTTTAGAGGTGTTATTGCAATTCTTTATTTGCATGGTTGGTCATTGTTTTAGGGATTTTTGTTATGTAATCCTTTTCTGCTAAGTCCTATGGGAGTTTCATATTTGCTTATTAGGTGACATAATCATCTTCTTTATGGTCTCGGATCCTTCACCATTTTAGATAAGAGTGGGAGCAGCGGGGGTAATACCCAACCGTAAGGAGATTTATATAATTATAAAACCTTTAACAAGCAATTAAAAGTAACATTGGAACTTTACATAACTATAAAACATTAAACAAACAATCCAGAACTGTCATTGGAACTTTATATTAACTCCTTGAACAATGTATTCTCTACAACATTGTGGGAAGTTGTGGAACCAAGGAGATCATTGTGGCACTGTTGGGGCCCATGGAACCAAGGAGCCAGTGTGGAAACCAGAGTCCGCTGTGAGCCTGTGGGGTGTAACAACCCAGAACACTGAAATGCTGGAGGCAACCAAAGGCTCCTTTACTCGTGTTTGGTGCACTGGTGAAACACCAGCCAGATATGCACAAGAGGTCAAAATGACACAAAATTTTACTGGCAAAGTACTAAAAATCAAGAAACTTTGGAAGAGGTTTCAATGCAACATCCAATTACACAGAAAACATTTATCATAGCAGTAACTTCATTAATTTAGCTCATTTCACCTAGAAACCTTTAAACACGTAAGCTGTTGAGGTACCTGTGGTAGTCAGGGAGAGGCGCTGTGGAAGATGTCGCGATGTCACGGAAAGCCAGGACCCTCTGTTCCCCATAGATAAGACCCTCAGTTATTCATAGATAAGAAATTAACATAGGAATGTGGCCCCACTAACAGTAGGAATGTTGCCCCACTGAAACCAGTAACTTTCCACTCCTTACCCAGTACTTTTCCATTCCCTACTAACTATAGATAAGAAAGACAAACCCCTTTTTGACGTAGAGACCCCCAAGACTATAAGACCCCAGAAGAAGAAGTAATAAACGCCTTTTGACCGTCCACCACATTGGTGTCTGCGTGTGTCATTGGCCCGAACGGCCCTGGAGAGTGGGCTGTTGAGCTGTACCTCAGAACCAGGTCGCCTGCCTTGGAATAGAAGGCAACATTCTGGTGCCGGAACCCGGGACAGCGGCTTGCGCCCGGCGAACGGGGACACTCCTGGAACGAGGACGGCGGCTGCGGCAGCAGGTCTGACCGCAGCGGGGGGGGACGCCCCCCGGACCAGCTTGGACCATGGAATCCACAGCGAAGGTCGTAAGTCAGGCTCATGAGCGATGGGGAATTAAAGGTGAGCTCAGGAATTCTAATCTTGCTATTGCAAGGCTCCTAGAGCTGGGGACGATCAAATGTCCGGTAAATATATTATACTCGGAAGCGCGGGAGAAGTGCACTGCCGCCTCAGCAGAGGACTCTAAGTCCGCAGGCAGTGGTAAAAACCTCAAAGCGTGGGGGAAAGTAGAAGAGGCCCTACGCAAGACGTTAGAAGAACAGGAGACGCGGGAAGCCGCGCGTATACGTTTATTAGCTACACCAAAGCCGGCTGTGGGGGCCGCGACGCAGACCGCCTCTGAGAGCGATCGGATTGAAGGCGGGAATATGCGGGGGCTGGGCGCGTTCCACCCCTTCCCGAGCCCGAGCCCAGACCCCCCAGAGCCCCCAGGAGACCCCCCGGAACCCCCAGGGGACCCCCCGACCTTCCCGCGGAGCCCGCCAGGTCCTAGCCCCCCCGCGGAACCGTCCGAAAAAGCCGCAGTTTCTCTATCCGTCTCTTCCCCGCCGGCCGCCGGTCCGGCGCAAGAAGCAGAGCAGCGCGCGCGATGCTTCTGGCAGGGACTCGTGGAGAAGGCGCGGAACGAGGCCGGATTGTCGGACCCCGCCGGGATCGGTAAAAACTCGCCCCCGCCATGTGCGTTTAAAAATGGCGCCGAACCACATGGCGAGGGCGGAAGGGAGGAGGCGGGGGACGGAAACGCAGTCAGCCCGCTTAACAACGCATGCGCGGGCAAGCGGGGAGACGGGGCGGCCACCGCGGTAGAGTGCAAAACCAATCAGAGCGCTCTATTCAAATTAGGTCCTTATAGGGCAAGGACCTCCCCCGGCAGGAGGCGGGGGGACCACAGGGGGAGGGAGCGACACCACCCCCAAAGGGAGGAGCGAGGTCGAAGCCGCACAAAATGGCACGGAGCGCCGGAAGTGTACCGGCAGTCAGCTTCCGGCTCAGAGTCAAGTAACAGCTGCTCAGACAGCTCGGAAGAGCCGACCAAGCCCGGCTGGGACTCGGAAACCGAGACAGCAGAATTGGTGCGGTTTCGAGCGAAACCGAATAAAGCTTTAAACAATATCGGGAGGCAATCGCGACACAAACTCACCGATTGGGGAAAAATAAAAGCAGCCTGTGGGGACCGGGCACCGGCAGCCTCCATGCACGCTTTCCCGGGGGGGGTTGCCAGAGCGTGGGGGAGCCAACAAAGGGCATATACCCCAGTTAACCCAAAAGAAGCCAAAGCGATTTCAGAAATAGGGATCAACTCAGCTGTAGTACCCACTCTCGAGGACAACCTTTCTAGCAATAACGATCTGCTCACTTTTGATATTACGCAAATAAACTGCATGCATTTTCATGGGGCGGGGCGGATTGTATTTAAGCAGGAATGGCAGGACGACCGCGTTAGCCCAGGCTTCCGGGGAAGGGCAGCAACTCAGCGAGCTGTCCCCAGCCGGCACAGCTTTCCCAGGCAGCACCCCAGAGACCCGCGCGGGTGAGACCCAAGCACCAAGGGTGTTTCTGTGTGATTTTGCTGTTGGCAGAGGGCAAGCCAGCCCAGACCACTACCCCCATCGGCCGTTCAGGTGGGTCATGCAACACCTTAGTAGTGGCAAAGCACTCAGAGAAATCACCACTCCAAACAACCCATCCTTCGTGCTCCGCATCACCGACCAGTTTCTGGGACAGCCAAGGGTAAACCCCTATTCCCCACACGTCAGACACTCGTACCTATCCTACTGGTGCCCAGCTTCAAACCCTGGGAAAAGCTACTGCAATTACCCAGGGTGGGGATATTGTGGGCACTGGGGCTGCGAAACCATAGTTACAGATGCCAGACTGTCGGGGCCTGGGTGGGATCCACAAGAGCCAGACAAATTCTTACAGTTCACCTGGGCACCCATCGGCTGCAAAATACCCTTCTTCTTTTCGCGAAAAGCCCCATCGAAACCAACATAAAATCCCTAACTTTCGGGCGTGCACAGATTACAACATGACGGTCTTGCAGCCAGATCACGCTAGCTGGGCCACAGGCAGAACGTGGACAGTGGTCCTTCAAGGGTCAAAAGAGAGGGTGAACGTGCAAATTATCAGGCTCCAACCGTCAGCACCCCGAGCAGTCGGACCCAACAAAGTGATTAAAAGTGTGCCGAAAGGGAGAAACATAACCTACCCTAAAACCTTACCCACAGGGGTCAGCAAAGTCCCGACCGGTCAAGCAGAAACCTTTCAGATGAGCCGCTTAACCGAGTCAGACGCAGACCCAATCCTTCGTATGTTAGAAGCTACCTTTGTATCCCTGAACGAATCCAACCCTAACCTAACCGAATCCTGCTGGCTTTGTTACGATGTCAAACCCCCCTTTTACGAAGGAGTCACTTTAAACACTCCCTTCAGTTATTCCTCAGCCGACGCCCCTCACCAGTGCAGATGGGAAACCCCTCGCAAAGGAATCACCCTGAGTCAAGTCACAGGCCGAGGCAGATGCTTTGGCAATGCAACCCTAGCTAAGCGGAAAGGCAACGTCTGCACCAAAATTGTCAAGCCTAACAGGAAAAACAATAAGTGGGCAGTCCCATCCACATCGGGGATGTGGGTTTGCCAGCGATCCGGAGTGAGCCCCTGTGTGTTTCTTCCCAAATTCAATGACTCTAACGACTTCTGTGTCCAGGTTCTGATTGTTCCTAGGGTCCTGTACCACTCAGACGAAGAGATGTACCATCTTCTTGAGGGACCCAGCCGGATCCACAAAAGAGAAATAATAACAGGTATAACTATCGCAATGCTGCTCGGTCTGGGAGCAGCAGGAACGGCCACAGGTGTCTCAGCCCTAGCGACACAGCACCAAGGACTGTCCCAGCTGCAGGCAACAATTGACGAGGACCTGCAGAGGATCGAGAAATCCATCTCCTTTCTAGAGAAGTCGGTCTCCTCACTCTCGGAAAAGGTCTTGCAGAACAGGCGAGGCCTGGACCTCCTGTTCATGCAGCAAGGGGGCCTGTGTGCCGCCTTGAAAGAGGAATGTAGTTTCTATGCAGACCACACGGGAGTCGTGAGAGACTCCATGACAGAACTCCGGAACAGACTGGCTCAGAGGCAGAGAGACAGGGAAGCCCAACAGAGCTGGTACGAGTCTTGGTTCAATCAATCACCTTGGCTAACCACTCTGATTTCTGCCTTGATAGGTCCATTGGCAATGCTGTTTCTAACAGTCACCTTCGGACCATGCCTGCTGAACAAACTGGTCTCATTCGTTCAGAGCCGACTGGAACGGACCAGCATCCAGTTCATAGGGCGACGACAATTGCTGTGAATTCGACCAGGGAATTCACCCAAGGAACACTGCCAGTCACAAGATTTTCCAAACTTGTCTGGCAAAAGAAACTCAGGTTTCCCAAAATCCCTTTCCCTTGTCAAGCTACAACCTTATACTTCATTTCAGTACCCACGTACATGACTACCTCATTCATTTGTGAAAAGGGGAGGGGAGATGTGGTAGTCAGGGAGAGGCGCTGTGGAAGATGTCACGATGTCACGGAAAGCCAAGACCCTCTGTTCCCCATAGATAAGACCCTCAGTTACTCATAGATAAGAAATTAACATAGGAATGTGGCCCCACTAACAGTAGGAATGTTGCCCCACTGAAACCAGTAACTTTCCACTCCTTACCCAGTACTTTTCCATTCCCTACTAACTATAGATAAGAAAGACAAACCCCTTTTTGACGTAGAGACCCCCAAGACTATAAGACCCCAGAAGAAGAAGTAATAAACGCCTTTTGACCGTCCACCACATTGGTGTCTGCGTGTGTCATTGGCCCGAACGGCCCTGGATAGTGGGCTGTTGAGCTGTACCTCAGAACCAGGTCGCCTGCCTTGGAATAGAAGGCAACAGGTACCCAAAAATGTTATATATAAAGAGCATTAGAAGGAGAAAAGAGAGAGACAGAAAGACAGAAGCTCTATAGAAAGACACACATATGACTATCAGTTCCTAGGGTTCCAGTGTGGGTGAGACACAAACCCCAGGAGAAGGCAGAGTCCATACCAGGGGCTGACCTTTTGCTTGGTGTTTTTAAGCCCCCAGGCCTTTGTGAACCTCCCCCCAGGTGGGATTTCTGATTGCTCGGGCAATCAGGGCTGGGTTAGCACTGTCCCCACTGTGTGACTGATTCACAGCTCATCCCACAGTGTCTCAGGACATTGATCTCATCCAGCCTCTGACCCAGTGACCATGGTGACACCGGGAAACCTCATGCAACCATGGGTCAGTTGTGACCAGGTGGGTCCAAGGACACAATGGTGACACTGGGGAACCTCATGGAACCATGGGTCAGTTGTGACAATGTGGGTCTGTTCAAGATTGCAATGCAAGACGTTTTCTATTACCATCTGTATGGCAGATTATCTTTTGTCAAGTGGGCAGTTTGCCTTATCTCTCTCTTTGAGTGACCACAATCACTCCTCCCTTGGGAGGGGACATCTGCTGATAACAGGCTATTGAATGTCTCTGCATGACTGATAAGAACTATAACATCCCATTGAGAGATGTAAGCCCAGAGGGAGGAGCCAAGCATTGCTACCCAGATATAATCCAGAGGTTTTTGAGACACCAGCACGGCTTTCTCCATGGGATTCCCCAGAAAAACAGCAGCTGTGTCTTCTCCCATTGGGTCTTCGGAGGAAGAATACATCCTTCTCTACAGATCCCCCTTGCTCCAACAGAACCACACCTGACACTTCAGGAGGTCTGCAGGCACATTTCCAATTGGACTGCCACCAACACCCTGACCCACAGGGTGTCAGGTTGGGTTCTGACTCTGTCAGTGTTGTTCTAGTGTACTGTACTGTTTATTTTATCATTTTATTTTTTTCCTTTCCCTATTAAAGAACTGTTATTTCCTGTTCCTATATTTTTGCCTGAGAGCCCCTTAATTTAAAATTTATAGCAATTGAGAGGGATGGGGAGGATTTACATTCTCCATTTCAGGGGTGGCTCCTGCCTTCCTTAGCAGACTCCTGTTTTTGCAAACCAAGACAGTATTGATGACACTGACAGGGTCAATGCTGTGGGTGTTGATCACACTGACAGGGTTCTGCTGTGGGTATTGATCACACTGGCAAGGTCAATGCTGTGGGTATTGATCACACTGACAGGGTCCTGATGTGGGTATTGATCACATTGAAAGGGTCAATGCTATGTGTATTGCTCACCATGAGATGCTCAATGCTGTGGGTATTGATCACACTGACAGGGTCAATGCTGTTTCTGCTGTAGGGGACACACTCTTGGGGTGGGCACTGGTCTCACTGTGAATAAATGTTGGGCAGGATGAAAGTTTTACAAGGAACTCTCACAGATATGTATGCATGGCAGAATGATTTTTAAATGTAGAATCTGATGAAGGAATAGAAATGAAAGCAAGTTTTGATATAGAAGAAAAGAATTACCAAGCCAGTCTTACTGGATAACCAAGAAGGCAAAGAGCGTATTTGTTAGAAGGGGTTTTTATGACTTAGAGCAAAGGATAAACCCACCTCAAACAAGAAGATGTTTTTACCAAGCAGGAAGATAGCACAGGCAAACAAGGCAGCAAAGCTGCAAGTAGAAAAAAGGTCTCAGAATTTTCCACTGCAAGAAAACTGAAAAACAACTTCTAGTCTAAAATGTGATGTACTAACTTTTAGTGATTGGAGAACAGTAACATGAATATGGTAATTGTAGTGGTTATAACAGGCTATAGATAACATTTAAGGTGTAGATTGGGTCTACTGTGTTAGGATGCTCATCATAGAAGAGTATATAATATAATAAAAGTAAACAAATATAATAAATAGATAAGAAAATATATCATAGAACTCTTTTTGGAAATATATAACTAAAAATATAAAATATAAATATATTAAAATATTAGCAAGAAATTAAAATAATGAATACATTAAAAATAAAAAATAAAATAAAAGTATATTATTAAATAAAATAATTATTTAAAAATATAATAAAGGTATATAATATATGCAAAACCAAAGGGTCTCCAGGTCTGCCTGCAGCTGGAGCTGACTGCTGTGGGCACAGCTCAGTCACCCACGGCCCTGGACTGCTGTGACACCTTGGATGGAATAAACTGCATTTTGTGTACAATAAACTGCATTTTGTACACAATAAACTGCATTTCGGGTACGATAAACTACATTTTGTGTACAACAAACTGCATTTTGGATATAATAAACTGCATTTTGTATACAATAAACTGCATTTTGTGTACACTAAACTGCATTTTGGAGAGCAGCCTGGAGTCCCACATCCCTCATTCAGCTCTCACAGGTGTGGGTGATGAAGATGAAGCTGATGATGATGATGATGGTGTGAGCAGTGTCATGGTGATGCTGTCAGTGGTGTTGGATGAGGAAGATGTTGGTGATGGATGTCACCATAGTGTGGGTGCTGGGATATGTGGTGATGATGATGATGATGATGATGATGATGATGATGATGATGATGATGATGATGAAGAAGATGCTGTGAGCAGTGTCCCAGCCTGCCCTGCTCAGGAAGGCAGAGGGAGCCCTGGGAGCCCCAGAGTGGCTCCGCTCATGGTGGGAAAGAAACCAGAGACCCCCAGGGCTGTGTGAGGGGGGACAGACACAGGGACAGTTAGACAGACAGGGGACAGACACAGGGACAGACATGGGGACAGACAGACAGACAGACATATGGACGGGGAAGAGACACAGGGACAGGGACAGACACAGGGACAGACAGAAGGACAGACAGAGGGACAGGGGCATGAGCACACACCCATCCATATGAGAAAAGCACCCATGAACACACAGAGTTGCTTTGCTGAAGGGTTTTTTGATTATTGATAATTGAATACTGATTATCAATCATTGATTATCAATTATCGATTATCAATTGTTCCAGGGCCATTCCCAGGCTCTCAGGGCACCTCTCCAGGGATGATCAAATCCTGATGGCCTGACAGGGACAGGAGCTGAGTGTGACCCCAGGGTGACGCCAGGGTGACCCCAGTGTGTCTCCAGAGCCCCCCAGAGACATCCAAATCCCCCCAGAGTCCCCCAGGACCATCCCAAACTGGGGCAGGCTGGGGGGATACTGGGGGCTCTGGGATGTCCTCAGTGCCATCCCCAGCACAGAGGACGCTCTGAGCCCAGGACTGGTCTATACTGGGATGCACTGGTCTATACTGGGATGCACTGGGGTGCAGTGGCATGCACACTGGTCTATACTGGTCCATACTGGGATGCCCCCAGTGCCATCCCCAGCACAGCTCCGGGTACCCACTTCAGCCCTCTGCACTCTGAAGCCTTTGGGTTTCTGCAGAGAGGGGGCAGAGGGCACTGGGGTCACCACGGGGTCACCGGGGTCACTGAGGGGTCACCAGCCCAGCCGGGCGGGGGGCCCAGCTAACCCCCTGTATCCCCCAGTTCCCCCCAGTTCCCCTCATTCCATCCCGGTCCATCCCAGTTCCCCCCAACTCCCCCCAGTCCATCCAAGTTCCTCCCCCAGTTACCCCAGTTCCCCCCAGTCCATCCCAGTCCATCCCAGTATCTCCCAGTTTCCCCCAGTTCTTCTCAGTTCGTCCCAGTATTCCCCAGTTCCCCTAGTATCCCCCAGTTCATCCCAGTATCTCCCAGTCCATCCCAGTTCCTCCCCAGCCCATCTCAGTATCCCCAGCCTATCCCAGTCCATCCCAGTCCATTCCATTTCCCCCAGTCCATCCCAGTTCCCCCAGTCTCACCTTGATGCAGCCTCCAATGCCTCCCACGATCCCGGACTGCGGGGGAAGATCAAAGGGGATTTGGGATTAGGATTTGGGGGTTTGGGGATTTGGGATTTAAAGGTTTGGGGATTTGGGGATTTGGGGATTTAGGGATTTGGGATTTTGGGATTGGGGGCTTTTGGGGATTGGGAGATTGGGGTTTGGGGGATTGGGGATTTCGATTTGGGATTGGGGGGGTTGGGTATTTGGGAGATTTGGGGTTTGGGGGATTTTGGGATTAGGGATTTGGGGATTTGGGATTTGGGAATTTAGGAGTTTGGGGATTTGGAGATTTGGGGGATTGGTGATTTGGAGATTTGGGGGGTTTGGGGATTTGCGGCTGTACTGGGATGTCCTGGGCTATAATGGTACCCACGTGGCCATAACCGATGCCACCAATTTGCTGTGGGGAGAGCAGGAGATGTCCCCAACGTCACTGGGGTGTCCCCATTACCACCCAGTGCCCCCCAGTGCCCCCCAGTGTCCCCCCAGTCCATCCCAGTATCTCCCAGTCCATCTCAGTCCATTCCAGTGCTCCCAGTGCCCCCAGTCTCACACCAGCACAGATCACTCCGCTGCCCGCCATCTTGGCCTGGGCAGGGACAGCAAAGGTTGGTCAGGGGATGGGATGGGATGGGATGGAATGGGATGAGGAGCCCCAAAAGGATGAGATGGGATGGGATCCATGGAATGGATGGGATTTTTGGGGAGCCCCAACAAAATGGAATGGGATCAATGGGATCAATGAGCAGGGATGGAATGGGATCAATGGGATCAATAGAATGGGATGGGTGGGATTAAGGATGGGATCGGGAATCCCAAAGGAATGGGATGGGATCCATGGGATGGGATCCATGGGATGGATGGGATGGGATGGGATTTCTGGGGAGACCCCAGCCCTGAGCCCAGCCCAGGGCCCTGCAGCCTCACCTGGCTCTGAGCTGGCAGGCACAGCAGGATGGAGAAGAGCAGGGCCACGCTGAGAACAGCCACCTTCATCTTCCTCTGGCTCTGGGCAGCGGTGCCTGAGGCTGCAGCAGGTGAGGAGCACCTTTATCCCTGCCGGGACTCCTCCCTGCACCCTCCCTGCCAGCCCCCAGGCCAAAGCCCGGCTTGGCACAGCCCCCAGCCCTGGCCACAAGCCCAGCCCTGGCACAGAGCCCATCCCACCCCACCTGTGGCACGGATCCAGCCCCCTCGCCCGGCATCCCTCCAGCTTCCTGCACGGGGCAGCTGCCCCTGGAAGGGCCCAGGCACCTGGGGGGCCAAGGGGGGCAGGCAGGGAGCCAAAGGCACCTGGGGACCCTGTGGGGACAAACCCCAGTCCAACGCAATCCATCCTCCAACAGCTCCCCAGTCTCGGGGTTTTGTTGCTCAGGGTGACCCCAGATGTGGCACAAAGTCTCTTTTCCCATCCTGGCAGTCAGAGGAGTCAGACCTCTTCATTTCTCGTTCCCAAGGTTGTTTATTGTTTTTTATCTATAAAATTCTTTCTCTGCCTGCCCAGGTCCACTCAGCAAGACAGTCCAGGCACTCTACCTCCTTTGGGGTGATGTTATATTTTTATATATATACTTTATATACTATATATACTTTATATATTTATATGTTTTATAGATATTTATATATTACTATTTACACATATTTTATATGTTACAATTTTTACATATTTTTACATATTTATATATATCTTATATTTGTATTTTATTATTATATATTTATTTATATTTATAGATATAATGTTTTTATCTATTTATGTATTCTATTTTGTATATATTTATACATATTTTTATATATTTATATTTTATTTATATATTTATTTAGAATTATATAATATTTATTTATCTATTTGTTTATTTATGTATTTTAGATTTCTATTTTTTTGAAAACTACGTGTAAAATATTTACAATTCCTTCCCAATGCCCATCACCTACATTAGACAGTGAGCTTCTACCCTAAACTAACCCAAAAAGTGCCGCCATCACCCAGACAATGGAGGCCAAGAAGAAGAAGAAGGACAAAGGCTGGACACACCCAGATCCCCCCATCTTGCCCCCTGAACCCCCACTCTAAAAACCCCAAAATTCTCCATTTTCACCCTGTGACAAATTCACTCGCATTCCACTCAAACTCTCTTGCCTTGTAATTCTTCCCATCAAGGTGGGGATTTGCTCCAAGGGTCACAATCCCAGTCCCAGCTGTCCTGGGCTCTGAGCCCCCCTGGAGCCATCCAAGACAGACAGATAGACATGCTGGGGCCTGACGGCCCAGGGGAGATCCCCTGCCTGCCCCACTGTCCGACCCAGCCCAACTGGATCCTGCTGGATCCCCCAATCCAATCCTGCTCCTGTGCGCCATGGAGAGAGATTTGGGGATCAGAATCTAATTTTATTGTGGGATACAATAAATACATAATAATATATTGGGGACATATCATTATATATTTTTAAATTGTCAATATTATTAATATTAAAGTATTATTATTTATTAAAATTTTAAATAATATAATAATTATTATATGTATATTAAATTATATAGTATACATATTTTAATAATATAAAATTATATACTACTAAATTATATAATTATAAATGATATCTCTTATTAAATTATTATAATAGTTTAGCTATTATTAATATAATATATAATTAAATTATCAATATTATTACTATTAAAATGTACTATAATATAAATAATAAATATATAATAATATCTCATTTCAGGGACACCAGCAATGTGTGCTGCAATGATTGGGTAACAATCACACACACAAATTTATGCAAATAAATAATAGATGTGCTAAATAAATAGATAAATAAATAAAGTATAATTAATAGATGCAAATAAATATTAAATATGCAAATAAATACATTTGGCAGAGTTTAATGAGATTTTGTTTTTCTGCTGAACCTGTCTCATTTAATCTCCTTGCAATCCAGGTCTAATTTTCACAGCTCCCTTTGCTTTTGCCATCCTGGTATCAAATCTCTGCTGTTCCCCAGGCCCAGAGTCCATCCCCTGCCTGGTGTCCCCCAACATCCCAACAGCTCCCAGAGCCCCAGGGCTGGCCCTGAGCAGGGCTCCCCTTCCTGCCCGCGGCTCCAGCCCAGCCCTGAGCCCTGGCAGGGGGGAAAATGGGATTTAATCATTGGCTTTGGGCAAATATTCACATGGAAATTGTATGTGCTGTGTCAGAAAGTTGTGCTGGGTTAACTTTTTAGTAGTTTGGTAAATCTAATTTTAGGGTAAAACATAATGTTAAAATAGAAACTCTGCTATGTGAGATACTTTTTTTTAAAGAAAGGACTTGCACTGAGATAGCAGCTACAGGACACTTAATCTTTCAGAGAATTTATTGGTTTCTTATCATAAAAAATGAACTTTTTCCCACCTTGAATGTGCTGTTAAAATTCAGAGGAAGAAGCTGACACTGACCAGAATCGTGTGTTTGAATGGAATTTATGCATCATGTATGAGGGGTATGAACATGCAGCAGGTTATTGCTTTTAAGGGTTAATCCTCTGTTGATGTGATCCTCCTTCCTTGTGCTAATTTTGCCCAGAAAAAGGTACCCCGACTGTCCAGAACTCTTTGTTTTTATTTTCTCATATTGTCCTAATCCAAATTATCCAGATTATTACTACTCTAACTGCATTGCTATTTTTATAACCGTTTTATTACCATTAAACTTTTACAATTTCCAACTCAAGTTCTTTGCAGGGCTTTTCCCCAGGTGGCCCCGAGGGCTCAGAGCAAGGAGAGTCCCTGGCAAAATGCAGTTTATTGTACCCAAAATGCAGTTTATTGTACTCAAAATGCAGTTTATTGTATCCCGCCCTCTGGCAGGGCTCCCAGAGCTGCCAGAGCCTCCATTGCCCACGGACACCCAGGGACGTTTCCAGGAGATGTTCTCTCCTCGGGACACTGCCCACACTGCAGGGACCTGGGGTGGGACAGGGGGGAAACCCTGCAGGGCCTGCCCCGACTGTTTGCCTTGGATTGGGGAGCACCAGCAGTGATCTGGAAGGTTCCAGAAGGTTTTCCTGTTATCTGTGGGTGCTTTGTGCCTCCTTTGTGCACAATTCAGGAATGGTGTTGGCTCAGGGACATTCCCAGCCCTGCACACCCCAGGGGCCGTTCCAGATGATCCCAGCCTTGGCTCCATGGGCTCTGCTCTCACCTGCTCCTGGTTTGGGATCATTGGAAGAGGGAAATGTTCCCAGTTTGGTGTCTGGGGCAGGGATGGGCTGGAGAAGTGACCAGGGCGAGGCTGAGGTGCAGCTGATCCGCCCTGGGCTGTGTCCCTGCCTCTCCCTGGCAGCAACCTGGAAAATTCCTGATTTCCCTCTCATCCATCCCGAGGGATTTTTTCCCCACTCAGGTTCCAAATCAATTCCTGGCCTGGCCATTGTCCCCAGGCTGTGACCACAGGGGGAACAGAGGAGCCTGATCTACCCACATTTACATCTTCTGAGAGCCTGGATGAGGGATGTGGGACTCCATGCAGCTCTTCAAAATGCAGTTTATTGTACCCAAAATCCAGTTTATTGTCTCCAAAATCAAGTTTATTGTCTCCAAAATGCAGTTTATTGCATCCAAACTGCAGTTTATTGGATCTAAATGGCAGTTTATTGAACCCCAAATGCTGAGTATTGCTCAAAAAGTGCTGTTTATTTTACACAAAATGCAGTTTGTTGTGTCCAGGAAGTTACAGCAGTCCAGGGTCTTGCCTCTTGAACCCCCATTCTAAAACCCCAAAATTCTACATTTTCCCCGTGATAAATTCCCTGTCATTTTACTCATACTCTTGTGGCTTGTAACTCCTTCCACAAAGTTAGGAATTGTTTTCATTGGCTAAAATTGAAGGCACAGGTGGTTGTGACTCCGTGTCAAGGTCTCTGAAGGATTTTTAAATGTAGAGTCTGCTGAAGGAATAGAGATGGAAGCAAGTTTTGATATAGAAGAAAAGAATTGCTGAGCCAGTCTTACTGGATAACCAAGGAGGCAAAGGGTGTGTTAGTTAGAAAGGGTTTTTATGACTATGAGCAAAGGATAAACCCACCTCAAACAAGAAGATGTTTTTACTGAGCAGGAAGATAGCACAGGCAAACAAGGCAGCAAAGCTGCAAGTAGAAAAAAGGTCTCAGAATTTTCCACTGCAAGAAAACTGAAAAACAACTTCTAGCTTAAACTGTAATGTACTAACTTTTAGTGACTGGAGAACAGTAACATGAATATGGTAATTAAAAATGAATATGGTAATTGTAGTGGTTATGATAGGCAATAGATAACAGTTAAGGTATAGATGTGTTCTACTGTTCTTCGATGCTCAGCAAAGAAAAGTAGATAATATAATAAAAGTGTATACATAGAATAAAATATATAATAAAAATATAAAAAATAAAATAAAAAAATGCACCATTATGAAGTTAAAAATAAATAAAAATAGAATATAAAAAATAAATAATAATATAATAAAGGAATATTATAAAATGCATAATAATATATAAAAATAATAAATAAATAAATTTATAAAATGAAATATATAAATATATTTTTAAAATAAAGGAAAGATATATTCAAAATAAGATAAAATAAAATAAATTAAAATAAAATAAATTAAATATATATAATAAAATATATCATAGAAATATATAATAAAATATATTAGAATAAAATAAATAAAATAAATAATATAATATTAAAATAAAAAGGAGTACATTATTGAAATATAAAAATATTTTAAAATGAAATACAATATATTAATATAAAAAATAATGACTAATTTAAAAATTGATAATAAAATATATAATTATAAAAATAAATAAAACAATAATAATATATCAAAATAAAAATAGAAAAATATAGAGATTTTAAAATAAAATTTTAAAACACATATTGAAAATAAAATAAAATAAATATAATTTTAAATCTATAAAAAAATCATAAAATAAAAGTATATAATATAACCAAAACCAAGGGGTCTCCAGGCCTGCCTTCAGCTGGAGCTGACAGCTGTGGGCACAGCTCTGTCACCCACGGACCTGGACTGCTGTGACACCTTGGGTACAATGAACTGCATTTTGGATATAATGAACTGGATTTTGTGTACAATAAACTGCATTTTGGAGACAATAAACTTGATTTTGGAGACAATAAACTGGATTTTGGGTACAATAAACTGCATTTTGAAGAGCTGCATGGAGTCCCACATCCCTCATCCAGGCTCTCAGAAGATGTAAATGTGGGTAGATCAGGCTCCTCTGTTCCCCCTGTGGTCACAGCCTGGGGACAATGGCCAGGCCAGGAATTGATTTGGAACCTGAGTGGGGAAAAAATCCCTCGGGATGGATGAGAGGGAAATCAGGAATTTTCCAGGTTGCTGCCAGGGAGAGGCAGGGACACAGCCCAGGGCGGATCAGCTGCACCTCAGCCTCGCCCTGGTCACTTCTCCAGCCCATCCCTGCCCCAGACACCAAACTGGGAACATTTCCCTCTTCCAATGATCCCAAACCAGGAGCAGGTGAGAGCAGAGCCCATGGAGCCAAGGCTGGGATCATCTGGAACGGCCCCTGGGGTGTGCAGGGCTGGGAATGTCCCTGAGCCAACACCATTCCTGAATTGTGCACAAAGGAGGCACAAAGCACCCACAGATAACAGGAAAACCTTCTGGAACCTTCCAGATCACTGCTGGTGCTCCCCAATCCAAGGCAAACAGTCGGGGCAGGCCCTGCAGGGTTTCCCCCCTGTCCCACCCCAGGTCCCTGCAGTGTGGGCAGTGTCCCGAGGAGAGAACATCTCCTGGAAACGTCCCTGGGTGTCCGTGGGCAATGGAGGCTCTGGCAGCTCTGGGAGCCCTGCCAGAGGGCGGGATACAATAAACTGCATTTTGAGTACAATAAACTGCATTTTGGGTACAATAAACTGCATTTTGCCAGGGACTCTCCTTGCTCTGAGCCCTCGGGGCCACCTGGGGAAAAGCCCTGCAAAGAACTTGAGTTGGAAATTGTAAAAGTTTAATGGTAATAAAACGGTTATAAAAATAGCAATGCAGTTAGAGTAGTAATAATCTGGATAATTTGGATTAGGACAATATGAGAAAATAAAAACAAAGAGTTCTGGACAGTCGGGGTACCTTTTTCTGGGCAAAATTAGCACAAGGAAGGAGGATCACATCAACAGAGGATTAACCCTTAAAAGCAATAACCTGCTGCATGTTCATACCCCTCATACATGATGCATAAATTCCATTCAAACACACGATTCTGGTCAGTGTCAGCTTCTTCCTCTGAATTTTAACAGCACATTCAAGGTGGGAAAAAGTTCATTTTTTATGATAAGAAACCAATAAATTCTCTGAAAGATTAAGTGTCCTGTAGCTGCTATCTCAGTGCAAGTCCTTTCTTTAAAAAAAAGTATCTCACATAGCAGAGTTTCTATTTTAACATTATGTTTTACCCTAAAATTAGATTTACCAAACTACTAAAAAGTTAACCCAGCACAACTTTCTGACACAGCACATACAATTTCCATGTGAATATTTGCCCAAAGCCAATGATTAAATCCCATTTTCCCCCCTGCCAGGGCTCAGGGCTGGGCTGGAGCCGCGGGCAGGAAGGGGAGCCCTGCTCAGGGCCAGCCCTGGGGCTCTGGGAGCTGTTGGGATGTTGGGGGACACCAGGCAGGGGATGGACTCTGGGCCTGGGGAACAGCAGAGATTTGATACCAGGATGGCAAAAGCAAAGGGAGCTGTGAAAATTAGACCTGGATTGCAAGGAGATTAAATGAGACAGGTTCAGCAGAAAAACAAAATCTCATTAAACTCTGCCAAATGTATTTATTTGCATATTTAATATTTATTTGCATCTATTAATTATACTTTATTTATTTATCTATTTATTTAGCACATCTATTATTTATTTGCATAAATTTGTGTGTGTGATTGTTACCCAATCATTGCAGCACACATTGCTGGTGTCCCTGAAATGAGATATTATTATATATTTATTATTTATATTATAGTACATTTTAATAGTAATAATATTGATAATTTAATTATATATTATATTAATAATAGCTAAACTATTATAATAATTTAATAAGAGATATCATTTATAATTATATAATTTAGTAGTATATAATTTTATATTATTAAAATATGTATACTATATAATTTAATATACATATAATAATTATTATATTATTTAAAATTTTAATAAATAATAATACTTTAATATTAATAATATTGACAATTTAAAAATATATAATGATATGTCCCCAATATATTATTATGTATTTATTGTATCCCACAATAAAATTAGATTCTGATCCCCAAATCTCTCTCCATGGCGCACAGGAGCAGGATTGGATTGGGGGATCCAGCAGGATCCAGTTGGGCTGGGTCGGACAGTGGGGCAGGCAGGGGATCTCCCCTGGGCCGTCAGGCCCCAGCATGTCTATCTGTCTGTCTTGGATGGCTCCAGGGGGGCTCAGAGCCCAGGACAGCTGGGACTGGGATTGTGACCCTTGGAGCAAATCCCCACCTTGATGGGAAGAATTACAAGGCAAGAGAGTTTGAGTGGAATGCGAGTGAATTTGTCACAGGGTGAAAATGGAGAATTTTGGGGTTTTTAGAGTGGGGGTTCAGGGGGCAAGATGGGGGGATCTGGGTGTGTCCAGCCTTTGTCCTTCTTCTTCTTCTTGGCCTCCATTGTCTGGGTGATGGCGGCACTTTTTGGGTTAGTTTAGGGTAGAAGCTCACTGTCTAATGTAGGTGATGGGCATTGGGAAGGAATTGTAAATATTTTACACGTAGTTTTCAAAAAAATAGAAATCTAAAATACATAAATAAACAAATAGATAAATAAATATTATATAATTCTAAATAAATATATAAATAAAATATAAATATATAAAAATATGTATAAATATATACAAAATAGAATACATAAATAGATAAAAACATTATATCTATAAATATAAATAAATATATAATAATAAAATACAAATATAAGATATATATAAATATGTAAAAATATGTAAAAATTGTAACATATAAAATATGTGTAAATAGTAATATATAAATATCTATAAAACATATAAATATATAAAGTATATATAGTATATAAAGTATATATATAAAAATATAACATCACCCCAAAGGAGGTAGAGTGCCTGGACTGTCTTGCTGAGTGGACCTGGGCAGGCAGAGAAAGAATTTTATAGATAAAAAACAATAAACAACCTTGGGAACGAGAAATGAAGAGGTCTGACTCCTCTGACTGCCAGGATGGGAAAAGAGACTTTGTGCCACATCTGGGGTCACCCTGAGCAACAAAACCCCGAGACTGGGGAGCTGTTGGAGGATGGATTGCGTTGGACTGGGGTTTGTCCCCACAGGGTCCCCAGGTGCCTTTGGCTCCCTGCCTGCCCCCCTTGGCCCCCCAGGTGCCTGGGCCCTTCCAGGGGCAGCTGCCCCGTGCAGGAAGCTGGAGGGATGCCGGGCGAGGGGGCTGGATCCGTGCCACAGGTGGGGTGGGATGGGCTCTGTGCCAGGGCTGGGCTTGTGGCCAGGGCTGGGGGCTGTGCCAAGCCGGGCTTTGGCCTGGGGGCTGGCAGGGAGGGTGCAGGGAGGAGTCCCGGCAGGGATAAAGGTGCTCCTCACCTGCTGCAGCCTCAGGCACCGCTGCCCAGAGCCAGAGGAAGATGAAGGTGGCTGTTCTCAGCGTGGCCCTGCTCTTCTCCATCCTGCTGTGCCTGCCAGCTCAGAGCCAGGTGAGGCTGCAGGGCCCTGGGCTGGGCTCAGGGCTGGGGTCTCCCCAGAAATCCCATCCCATCCCATCCATCCCATGGATCCCATCCCATGGATCCCATCCCATTCCTTTGGGATTCCCGATCCCATCCTTAATCCCACCCATCCCATTCTATTGATCCCATTGATCCCATTCCATCCCTGCTCATTGATCCCATTGATCCCATTCCATTTTGTTGGGGCTCCCCAAAAATCCCATCCATTCCATGGATCCCATCCCATCTCATCCTTTTGGGGCTCCTCATCCCATTCCATCCCATCCCATCCCATCCCCTGACCAACCTTTGCTGTCCCTGCCCAGGCCAAGATGGCGGGCAGCGGAGTGATCTGTGCTGGTGTGAGACTGGGGGCACTGGGAGCACTGGAATGGACTGAGATGGACTGGGAGATACTGGGATGGACTGGGGGGACACTGGGGGGCACTGGGGGGCACTGGGTGGTAATGGGGACACCCCAGTGACGTTGGGGACATCTCCTGCTCTCCCCACAGCAAATTGGTGGCATCGGTTATGGCCACGTGGGTACCATTATAGCCCAGGACATCCCAGTACAGCCGCAAATCCCCAAACCCCCCAAATCTCCAAATCACCAATCCCCCAAATCTCCAAATCCCCAAACTCCTAAATTCCCAAATCCCAAATCCCCAAATCCCTAATCCCAAAATCCCCCAAACCCCAAATCTCCCAAATACCCAACCCCCCCAATCCCAAATCGAAATCCCCAATCCCCCAAACCCCAATCTCCCAATCCCCAAAAGCCCCCAATCCCAAAATCCCAAATCCCTAAATCCCCAAATCCCCAAATCCCCAAACCTTTAAATCCCAAATCCCCAAACCCCCAAATCCTAATCCCAAATCCCCTTTGATCTTCCCCCGCAGTCCGGGATCGTGGGAGGCATTGGAGGCTGCATCAAGGTGAGACTGGGGGAACTGGGATGGACTGGGGGAAATGGAATGGACTGGGATGGACTGGGATAGGCTGGGGATACTGAGATGGGCTGGGGAGGAACTGGGATGGACTGGGAGATACTGGGATGAACTGGGGGATACTAGGGGAACTGGGGAATACTGGGACGAACTGAGAAGAACTGGGGGAAACTGGGAGATACTGGGATGGACTGGGATGGACTGGGGGGAACTGGGGTAACTGGGGGAGGAACTTGGATGGACTGGGGGGAGTTGGGGGGAACTGGGATGGACCGGGATGGAATGAGGGGAACTGGGGGGAACTGGGGGATACAGGGGGTTAGCTGGGCCCCCCGCCCGGCTGGGCTGGTGACCCCTCAGTGACCCCGGTGACCCCGTGGTGACCCCAGTGCCCTCTGCCCCCTCTCTGCAGAAACCCAAAGGCTTCAGAGTGCAGAGGGCTGAAGTGGGTACCCGGAGCTGTGCTGGGGATGGCACTGGGGGCATCCCAGTATGGACCAGTATAGACCAGTGTGCATGCCACTGCACCCCAGTGCATCCCAGTATAGACCAGTGCATCCCAGTATAGACCAGTCCTGGGCTCAGAGCGTCCTCTGTGCTGGGGATGGCACTGAGGACATCCCAGAGCCCCCAGTATCCCCCCAGCCTGCCCCAGTTTGGGATGGTCCTGGGGGACTCTGGGGGGATTTGGATGTCTCTGGGGGGCTCTGGAGACACACTGGGGTCACCCTGGCGTCACCCTGGGGTCACACTCAGCTCCTGTCCCTGTCAGGCCATCAGGATTTGATCATCCCTGGAGAGGTGCCCTGAGAGCCTGGGAATGGCCCTGGAACAATTGATAATCGATAATTGATAATCAATGATTGATAATCAGTATTCAATTATCAATAATCAAAAAACCCTTCAGCAAAGCAACTCTGTGTGTTCATGGGTGCTTTTCTCATATGGATGGGTGTGTGCTCATGCCCCTGTCCCTCTGTCTGTCCTTCTGTCTGTCCCTGTGTCTGTCCCTGTCCCTGTGTCTCTTCCCCGTCCATATGTCTGTCTGTCTGTCTGTCCCCATGTCTGTCCCTGTGTCTGTCCCCTGTCTGTCTAACTGTCCCTGTGTCTGTCCCCCCTCACACAGCCCTGGGGGTCTCTGGTTTCTTTCCCACCATGAGCGGAGCCACTCTGGGGCTCCCAGGGCTCCCTCTGCCTTCCTGAGCAGGGCAGGCTGGGACACTGCTCACAGCATCTTCTTCATCATCATCATCATCATCATCATCATCATCATCATCATCATCATCATCATCACCACATATCCCAGCACCCACACTATGGTGACATCCATCACCAACATCTTCCTCATCCAACACCACTGACAGCATCACCATGACACTGCTCACACCATCATCATCATCATCAGCTTCATCTTCATCACCCACACCTGTGAGAGCTGAATGAGGGATGTGGGACTCCAGGCTGCTCTCCAAAATGCAGTTTAGTGTACACAAAATGCAGTTTATTGTATACAAAATGCAGTTTATTATATCCAAAATGCAGTTTGTTGTACACAAAATGTAGTTTATCGTACCCGAAATGCAGTTTATTGTGTACAAAATGCAGTTTATTGTACACAAAATGCAGTTTATTCCATCCAAGGTGTCACAGCAGTCCAGGGCCGTGGGTGACTGAGCTGTGCCCACAGCAGTCAGCTCCAGCTGCAGGCAGACCTGGAGACCCTTTGGTTTTGCATATATTATATACCTTTATTATATTTTTAAATAATTATTTTATTTAATAATATACTTTTATTTTATTTTTTATTTTTAATGTATTCATTATTTTAATTTCTTGCTAATATTTTAATATATTTATATTTTATATTTTTAGTTATATATTTCCAAAAAGAGTTCTATGATATATTTTCTTATCTATTTATTATATTTGTTTACTTTTATTATATTATATACTCTTCTATGATGAGCATCCTAACACAGTAGACCCAATCTACACCTTAAATGTTATCTATAGCCTGTTATAACCACTACAATTACCATATTCATGTTACTGTTCTCCAATCACTAAAAGTTAGTACATCACATTTTAGACTAGAAGTTGTTTTTCAGTTTTCTTGCAGTGGAAAATTCTGAGACCTTTTTTCTACTTGCAGCTTTGCTGCCTTGTTTGCCTGTGCTATCTTCCTGCTTGGTAAAAACATCTTCTTGTTTGAGGTGGGTTTATCCTTTGCTCTAAGTCATAAAAACCCCTTCTAACAAATACGCTCTTTGCCTTCTTGGTTATCCAGTAAGACTGGCTTGGTAATTCTTTTCTTCTATATCAAAACTTGCTTTCATTTCTATTCCTTCATCAGATTCTACATTTAAAAATCATTCTGCCATGCATACATATCTGTGAGAGTTCCTTGTAAAACTTTCATCCTGCCCAACATTTATTCACAGTGGGACCAGTGCCCACCCCAAGAGTGTGTCCCCTACAGCAGAAACAGCATTGACCCTGTCAGTGTGATCAATACCCACAGCATTGAGCATCTCATGGTGAGCAATACACATAGCATTGACCCTTTCAATGTGATCAATACCCACATCAGGACCCTGTCAGTGTGATCAATACCCACAGCATTGACCTTGCCAGTGTGATCAATACCCACAGCAGAACCCTGTCAGTGTGATCAACACCCACAGCATTGACCCTGTCAGTGTCATCAATACTGTCTTGGTTTGCAAAAACAGGAGTCTGCTAAGGAAGGCAGGAGCCACCCCTGAAATGGAGAATGTAAATCCTCCCCATCCCTCTCAATTGCTATAAATTTTAAATTAAGGGGCTCTCAGGCAAAAATATAGGAACAGGAAATAACAGTTCTTTAATAGGGAAAGGAAAAAAATAAAATGATAAAATAAACAGTACAGTACACTAGAACAACACTGACAGAGTCAGAACCCAACCTGACACCCTGTGGGTCAGGGTGTTGGTGGCAGTCCAATTGGAAATGTGCCTGCAGACCTCCTGAAGTGTCAGGTGTGGTTCTGTTGGAGCAAGGGGGATCTGTAGAGAAGGATGTATTCTTCCTCCGAAGACCCAATGGGAGAAGACACAGCTGCTGTTTTTCTGGGGAATCCCATGGAGAAAGCCGTGCTGGTGTCTCAAAAACCTCTGGATTATATCTGGGTAGCAATGCTTGGCTCCTCCCTCTGGGCTCACATCTCTCAATGGGATGTTATAGTTCTTATCAGTCATGCAGAGACATTCAATAGCCTGTTATCAGCAGATGTCCCCTCCCAAGGGAGGAGTGATTGTGGTCACTCAAAGAGAGAGATAAGGCAAACTGCCCACTTGACAAAAGATAATCTGCCATACAGATGGTAATAGAAAACGTCTTGCATTGCAATCTTGAACAGACCCACATTGTCACAACTGACCCATGGTTCCATGAGGTTCCCCAGTGTCACCATTGTGTCCTTGGACCCACCTGGTCACAACTGACCCATGGTTGCATGAGGTTTCCCGGTGTCACCATGGTCACTGGGTCAGAGGCTGGATGAGATCAATGTCCTGAGACACTGTGGGATGAGCTGTGAATCAGTCACACAGTGGGGACAGTGCTAACCCAGCCCTGATTGCCCGAGCAATCAGAAATCCCACCTGGGGGGAGGTTCACAAAGGCCTGGGGGCTTAAAAACACCAAGCAAAAGGTCAGCCCCTGGTATGGACTCTGCCTTCTCCTGGGGTTTGTGTCTCACCCACACTGGAACCCTAGGAACTGATAGTCATATGTGTGTCTTTCTATAGAGCTTCTGTCTTTCTGTCTCTCTCTTTTCTCCTTCTAATGCTCTTTATATATAACATTTTTGGGTACCTGTTGCCTTCTATTCCAAGGCAGGCGACCTGGTTCTGAGGTACAGCTCAACAGCCCACTCTCCAGGGCCGTTCGGGCCAATGACACACGCAGACACCAATGTGGTGGACGGTCAAAAGGCGTTTATTACTTCTTCTTCTGGGGTCTTATAGTCTTGGGGGTCTCTACGTCAAAAAGGGGTTTGTCTTTCTTATCTATAGTTAGTAGGGAATGGAAAAGTACTGGGTAAGGAGTGGAAAGTTACTGGTTTCAGTGGGGCAACATTCCTACTGTTAGTGGGGCCACATTCCTATGTTAATTTCTTATCTATGAGTAACTGAGGGTCTTATCTATGGGGAAGGGTCTTGGCTTTCCGTGACATCGTGACATCTTCCACAGCGCCTCTCCCTGACTACCACATCTCCCCTCCCCTTTTCACAAATGAATGAGGTAGTCATGTACGTGGGTACTGAAATGAGGTATAAGGTTGTAGCTTGACAAGGGAAAGGGATTTTGGGAAACCTGAGTTTCTTTTGCCAGACAAGTTTGGAAAATCTTGTGACTGGCAGTGTTCCTTGGGTGAATTCCCTGGTCGAATTCACAGCAATTGTCGTCGCCCTATGAACTGGATGCTGGTCCGTTCCAGTCGGCTCTGAACGAATGAGACCAGTTTGTTCAGCAGGCATGGTCCGAAGGTGACTGTTAGAAACAGCATTGCCAATGGACCTATCAAGGCAGAAATCAGAGTGGTTAGCCAAGGTGATTGATTGAACCAAGACTCGTACCAGCTCTGTTGGGCTTCCCTGTCTCTCTGCCTCTGAGCCAGTCTGTTCCGGAGTTCTGTCATGGAGTCTCTCACGACTCCCGTGTGGTCTGCATAGAAACTACATTCCTCTTTCAAGGCGGCACACAGGCCCCCTTGCTGCATGAACAGGAGGTCCAGGCCTCGCCTGTTCTGCAAGACCTTTTCCGAGAGTGAGGAGACCGACTTCTCTAGAAAGGAGATGGATTTCTCGATCCTCTGCAGGTCCTCGTCAATTGTTGCCTGCAGCTGGGACAGTCCTTGGTGCTGTGTCGCTAGGGCTGAGACACCTGTGGCCGTTCCTGCTGCTCCCAGACCGAGCAGCATTGCGATAGTTATACCTGTTATTATTTCTCTTTTGTGGATCCGGCTGGGTCCCTCAAGAAGATGGTACATCTCTTCGTCTGAGTGGTACAGGACCCTAGGAACAATCAGAACCTGGACACAGAAGTCGTTAGAGTCATTGAATTTGGGAAGAAACACACAGGGGCTCACTCCGGATCGCTGGCAAACCCACATCCCCGATGTGGATGGGACTGCCCACTTATTGTTTTTCCTGTTAGGCTTGACAATTTTGGTGCAGACGTTGCCTTTCCGCTTAGCTAGGGTTGCATTGCCAAAGCATCTGCCTCGGCCTGTGACTTGACTCAGGGTGATTCCTTTGCGAGGGGTTTCCCATCTGCACTGGTGAGGGGCGTCGGCTGAGGAATAACTGAAGGGAGTGTTTAAAGTGACTCCTTCGTAAAAGGGGGGTTTGACATCGTAACAAAGCCAGCAGGATTCGGTTAGGTTAGGGTTGGATTCGTTCAGGGATACAAAGGTAGCTTCTAACATACGAAGGATTGGGTCTGCGTCTGACTCGGTTAAGCGGCTCATCTGAAAGGTTTCTGCTTGACCGGTCGGGACTTTGCTGACCCCTGTGGGTAAGGTTTTGGGGTAGGTTATGTTTCTCCCTTTCGGCACACTTTTAATCACTTTGTTGGGTCCGACTGCTCGGGGTGCTGACGGTTGGAGCCTGATAATTTGCACGTTCACCCTCTCTTTTGACCCTTGAAGGACCACTGTCCACGTTCTGCCTGTGGCCCAGCTAGCGTGATCTGGCTGCAAGACCGTCATGTTGTAATCTGTGCACGCCCGAAAGTTAGGGATTTTATGTTGGTTTCGATGGGGCTTTTCGCGAAAAGAAGAAGGGTATTTTGCAGCCGATGGGTGCCCAGGTGAACTGTAAGAATTTGTCTGGCTCTTGTGGATCCCACCCAGGCCCCGACAGTCTGGCATCTGTAACTATGGTTTCGCAGCCCCAGTGCCCACAATATCCCCACCCTGGGTAATTGCAGTAGCTTTTCCCAGGGTTTGAAGCTGGGCACCAGTAGGATAGGTACGAGTGTCTGACGTGTGGGGAATAGGGGTTTACCCTTGGCTGTCCCAGAAACTGGTCGGTGATGCGGAGCACGAAGGATGGGTTGTTTGGAGTGGTGATTTCTCTGAGTGCTTTGCCACTACTAAGGTGTTGCATGACCCACCTGAACGGCCGATGGGGGTAGTGGTCTGGGCTGGCTTGCCCTCTGGCGACGAGCCCCAACAGCAAAATCACACAGAAACACCCTTGGTGCTTGGGTCTCACCCGCGCGGGTCTCTGGGGTGCTGCCTGGGAAAGCTGTGCCGGCTGGGGACAGCTCGCTGAGTTGCTGCCCTTCCCCGGAAGCCTGGGCTAACGCGGTCGTCCTGCCATTCCTGCTTAAATACAATCCGCCCCGCCCCATGAAAATGCATGCAGTTTATTTGCGTAATATCAAAAGTGAGCAGATCGTTATTGCTAGAAAGGTTGTCCTCGAGAGTGGGTACTACAGCTGAGTTGATCCCTATTTCTGAAATCGCTTTGGCTTCTTTTGGGTTAACTGGGGTATATGCCCTTTGTTGGCTCCCCCACGCTCTGGCAACCCCCCCCGGGAAAGCGTGCATGGAGGCTGCCGGTGCCCGGTCCCCACAGGCTGCTTTTATTTTTCCCCAATCGGTGAGTTTGTGTCGCGATTGCCTCCCGATATTGTTTAAAGCTTTATTCGGTTTCGCTCGAAACCGCACCAATTCTGCTGTCTCGGTTTCCGAGTCCCAGCCGGGCTTGGTCGGCTCTTCCGAGCTGTCTGAGCAGCTGTTACTTGACTCTGAGCCGGAAGCTGACTGCCGGTACACTTCCGGCGCTCCGTGCCATTTTGTGCGGCTTCGACCTCGCTCCTCCCTTTGGGGGTGGTGTCGCTCCCTCCCCCTGTGGTCCCCCCGCCTCCTGCCGGGGGAGGTCCTTGCCCTATAAGGACCTAATTTGAATAGAGCGCTCTGATTGGTTTTGCACTCTACCGCGGTGGCCGCCCCGTCTCCCCGCTTGCCCGCGCATGCGTTGTTAAGCGGGCTGACTGCGTTTCCGTCCCCCGCCTCCTCCCTTCCGCCCTCGCCATGTGGTTCGGCGCCATTTTTAAACGCACATGGCGGGGGCGAGTTTTTACCGATCCCGGCGGGGTCCGACAATCCGGCCTCGTTCCGCGCCTTCTCCACGAGTCCCTGCCAGAAGCATCGCGCGCGCTGCTCTGCTTCTTGCGCCGGACCGGCGGCCGGCGGGGAAGAGACGGATAGAGAAACTGCGGCTTTTTCGGACGGTTCCGCGGGGGGGCTAGGACCTGGCGGGCTCCGCGGGAAGGTCGGGGGGTCCCCTGGGGGTTCCGGGGGGTCTCCTGGGGGCTCTGGGGGGTCTGGGCTCGGGCTCGGGAAGGGGTGGAACGCGCCCAGCCCCCGCATATTCCCGCCTTCAATCCGATCGCTCTCAGAGGCGGTCTGCGTCGCGGCCCCCACAGCCGGCTTTGGTGTAGCTAATAAACGTATACGCGCGGCTTCCCGCGTCTCCTGTTCTTCTAACGTCTTGCGTAGGGCCTCTTCTACTTTCCCCCACGCTTTGAGGTTTTTACCACTGCCTGCGGACTTAGAGTCCTCTGCTGAGGCGGCAGTGCACTTCTCCCGCGCTTCCGAGTATAATATATTTACCGGACATTTGATCGTCCCCAGCTCTAGGAGCCTTGCAATAGCAAGATTAGAATTCCTGAGCTCACCTTTAATTCCCCATCGCTCATGAGCCTGACTTACGACCTTCGCTGTGGATTCCATGGTCCAAGCTGGTCCGGGGGGCGTCCCCCCCCGCTGCGGTCAGACCTGCTGCCGCAGCCGCCGTCCTCGTTCCAGGAGTGTCCCCGTTCGCCGGGCGCAAGCCGCTGTCCCGGGTTCCGGCACCAGAATGTTGCCTTCTATTCCAAGGCAGGCGACCTGGTTCTGAGGTACAGCTCAACAGCCCACTCTCCAGGGCCGTTCGGGCCAATGACACACGCAGACACCAATGTGGTGGACGGTCAAAAGGCGTTTATTACTTCTTCTTCTGGGGTCTTATAGTCTTGGGGGTCTCTACGTCAAAAAGGGGTTTGTCTTTCTTATCTATAGTTAGTAGGGAATGGAAAAGTACTGGGTAAGGAGTGGAAAGTTACTGGTTTCAGTGGGGCAACATTCCTACTGTTAGTGGGGCCACATTCCTATGTTAATTTCTTATCTATGAATAACTGAGGGTCTTATCTATGGGGAACAGAGGGTCCTGGCTTTCCGTGACATCGCGACATCTTCCACAGCGCCTCTCCCTGACTACCACAGGTACCTCAACAGCTTACGTGTTTAAAGGTTTCTAGGTGAAATGAGCTAAATTAATGAAGTTACTGCTATGATAAATGTTTTCTGTGTAATTGGATGTTGCATTGAAACCTCTTCCAAAGTTTCTTGATTTTGTGTACTTTGCCAGTAAAATTTTGTGTCATTTTGACCTCTTGTGCATATCTGGCTGGTGTTTCACCAGTGCACCAAACACGAGTAAAGGAGCCTTTGGTTGCCTCCAGCATTTCAGTGTTCTGGGTTGTTACACCCCACAGGCTCACAGCGGACTCTGGTTTCCACACTGGCTCCTTGGTTCCATGGGCCCCAACAGTGCCACAATGATCTCCTTGGTTCCACAACTTCCCACAATGTTGTAGAGAATACATTGTTCAAGGAGTTAATATAAAGTTCCAATGACAGTTCTGGATTGTTTGTTTAATGTTTTATAGTTATGTAAAGTTCCAATGTTACTTTTAATTGCTTGTTAAAGGTTTTATAATTATATAAATCTCCTTACGGTTGGGTATTACCCCCGCTGCTCCCACTCTTATCTAAAATGGTGAAGGATCCGAGACCATAAAGAAGATGATTATGTCACCTAATAAGCAAATATGAAACTCCCATAGGACTTAGCAGAAAAGGATTACATAACAAAAATCCCTAAAACAATGACCAACCATGCAAATAAAGAATCGCAATAACACCTCTAAACAGAGAGAACATAAGACAGTATCAAAGACCCTTGTCAAAACTTTTCACCTTCGTCAGCCTAACCAGAGCGGGCCAAGAGCAGTATAAAGACTATGAACCTGATGCCAAGAGGCACCTACTCAGAGACTCTTGTGAGGAAAGAAGATCCAGCTCTGCTGGCTGATGGAGCTGACCTCCTCCTCTTCCTCCTCCTCGCCGTCTCGGGAGGAGCGGTGGTGTGCGCACACCCCATGGGTCCCCTACCTAGACTGTTTCCAGTAAAGCTGAAATCACTAAAGAGCTGATCACGTGCCATTCATACCAGTCTTGGGGACTGGTCCAGGACAGGCCACACCCAAAGACAACTGAGGGCCTCCGGGATATCTGGCCCTATCTGGAGCAGTCGGCAGCAGCCTAGGACCAAACAGTGTGGAGGAGCATCAGTCAGTAAAGCCAGAGGCAGGAGTAGGAGGCAAGCAAAAGAAGTGTGTGTGCAACGGGGCCCGACAGCGCAGAGCCCCAAAGCATCTGTGGCCCTCCAAGCACCGCGGTTCTGGACTCCTGCGAGGGGACCGGTGTGGTAGATAGGGATAGGCAATCGGAAGATCATGCGATGTGACAGAAAGAGGCAGGACTCCTTTTCCCCTAATCTATTAAGATAAGAGATCACCCTAGGAGGGTAACTAGGAATGTAGCCCCCCTAACAATAGTAATGCTAGAAACTTTCCACTCCTGGTAACTTTCCACTCCTTACTAACCATAGATGGTACTGCAGACCCCCTCTGACGTAGAGAGACCTCTTACACTATAAAACCCCATGAGAAGAGATAATAAAGGCCTTTGACCGTCCACCACATTGGTGTCTGCGTACTCTTTGGCCCGAGCAACCCTGAAGAGTTTGGGTCGCCGTGCTGTTCCTCAAAACCAGGTCGCCTTGCCTTGTATCAGAAGACAACAACTGGTGCCGACACCCGGGAAGAAGCTCGGGTAACGGGAATTCGCCTGGACAGAGGATGGCGGCTGCAGCGGCAGGACCGTCTGCAGCAGGGGGGACGCCCCAGGGACCAGCGTGGACCATGGAGGCAATAGCAAAGACCGTAACTCAGATGCATCTGCAATGGGGTATTGAGTGTAAGCTTGAAGATTTAAGTCTTGCATTGCCGAGAATGATTAAGCTTGGGGCTATAGAAAGCCCTGTGGATATCTTTCATTCGGGGGTGTGGGATAATTGTACAAAAGCTCTGGCCGAGGAAGCTATGTCCTCAGGCTCAGGGAAAGCCCTAAAATCGTGGGGCAGAGTTATCCAGGCTCTGCAAAAAGCTTGACAAGAGCAAGATACCTGGAAAGCCGGGCGACCTTGTTTATTAGCCACGCCGCAGCTGGGAGTGGGCGCGGCGACGCAAACCGCGAAGGGTCTTGACCCGGGAGAGCACGCGGAGGCGTAAATGCCGGAACCCCCTCAGTGAGCGGACTTACCATCGGAGGGGGGGAACACACGCAGGCATTTTGGCAGGGGCTCACGGAGGACGCGCGGAACGCGGCCTGATTGTTGGGCCCCATAGGGATCGATAAAAACGTCCCCCCCACCCTATGCATTTGAAAATGGCGCCGAACCGCGGGTTCAGGGTGGAAAGGAAGACGCAGAGGGCGGAAATGCAGTCAGCCTGCTTAACAACGCATGCACGGGTGAGCGGGGAGAAGGGACGGCCCCCGCGGAGGAGCGTATGACCAATCAGAGCGCTCAATTTAAATTAGGTCCTTATAGGGCAAGGACCTCCCCCAGCAGGAGGCGGGGGAACCCCAGGGAGAGGGAACGGCCCGACCCCCGCAGGAAGGGGTGGGGTCAGAGCCTGAGAAAAAGGCAGAGCAGCCCAGAAATGTCCGGCCAGTCCACATCCGGCTTGGACTCTGACTCGAGCTCTAGGCTCGAGAGGGAATCGGAGGATTCCGACTTGGATTCTAGTTTTAACAGAAAGAGAGCAGCAGCATATAAGGTCACTAGTCACAGCGTTCCCGCGTGGGTGAAGGGGTTATCAGAGAAAGACCGAACCCCGCTTAGAGACTGGCAGAAAATAAAAATAGTGTGCGTGGAGTGGGCTCCGTCTGCCACTCTGGTGTTCCCGGTCCGTGTGGGGGGGGCAGGCGGAAATCAAAGAACCTATTCCCCAGTAAATCCGAAAGACGTACAGGCAATTATTAAAGCGATTGCAGAGAAGGGAATTAATTCTGCCATGGTTTCCACACTCATTGAAGGCGTTTTTGGGGGGGATGACATGCTACCCTTTGATATTAAGCAGACGTGCAGAATGATTTTCGATGGGGCAGGGATGATCGTTTTTAAACAAGAGGGGGAGGACAACTGCATAAAGCAGCTAGCATTGGTAACCGGAGCTGACCATCCACTGCACGGCTCCAGCATACAGAGGCTAATGGGAACAGACCCCACTATGATCACCCCCCAGGCACAGGCGTAGGGCTTGCAGGCCCATGAGGCTATGACAACAACCCGTGCTGCCTGACAACTGACCCGTGTTGCCTCCAAAGTAATAGCCAAACCCTCCCCATGGTCCTCTATAAAACAGAGTGAGAGTGAGAGCTTCATTCAGTTCGTTGACCGTCTTCAGGCAGCATTAGATTTCTCTGCATTACCCTCAGAGGCGAAGGGTCCTGTGCTGGCAGAATGCCTACACTAGCAATGCAACTCAGCCACCAAGGACATTTTAAGATCATTGCCGCAGGGGTCTAATATAGCTGCCATGATCAGACATGTTGCAAAGGAGGAACATCTAGCTCCCATCCAAGCAGCAGTCCACACTGCAATAACCAGTGTAATGGCATGCCTTAAGTGTGGCCAGGCCGGCCACTTGGCAGTAAACTGCCCCCAGCCAAGACACCTATCAGCAGCTGCTCCACCACGCCAAGGGGGACTTAGGGGACCATGCTGGGCATGTGGAAGGAAGGGGCATTTAGCTAAGGAATGCAGATCCAGGCCTCAGGGAAACGGGAGAGGGAGGGGGCAGCCAGGCCGTATCCAGCCTCCTCCCACCTGGAACATGCAACAGCCCATCTACAGCAACCCTCAGTGGGGCAGGGGACCCTCATACCCCATGCCCCCACAGGGAGCAGTCAGTTTCGCATCCCCACCAACAGCGCAATGGCAGAGTTGTGCAGCACCGCCAGTAATACTTTCGCAACCCCCCACCGCCACAAGCTGCGCCGGTGGCACAGGACCAGCAGGGGACACCCCAGAGCAGGATCCCTGGGTGGCCCTGGCCATGAAATCAGGGAAGGAACCCCTGATGGTTTGGGGGACATGCCGCCTTTATGGTAGTCAAGATCCGCACGTCATAGGGTTTCAGTTTTGGGCGGACACGGGATCAGACTGCACAATTTTTCCCCAAGCATATTGGCCCGGACATTGGCAATTCAAAGAAGTCCCTCCAGTGAACAGAGTGGGAGGGCAGTCCCGGGCGTGGAAAAGCACCCAGCTGGTAGCTATAACACTTCACACAAAAAAGGGACCAGAACAGACAGTAGCAATCTACCCCTACATTTGGCAAAATTCTCCACCCCTGATAGGAAGGGACGTCCTTGCTATGTTAGGAGTCAGGATTACAAATTTATCCTGAGGGCCACTGCCTGTCGTGGGTTGACAGCCTTTATCCCAATATCGTGTGTTGTGTCTGGCAGCTGTGCCTTTTCTCTCTTCCCCCCCCCCCGGCCGTCTTGCTGCGGCGGGGCGGGGAAGAGAGGAGGGAGGGTTTGACCAGGCCTCTTTGGCTTTTTGCTTTTGCTGCTTGGCTTGGCTAGCCGCTTTGCTTGCTTGCTTTCTGCTTTTTTGTGCTGTTTTTTTCTTTTCTCTTGTTCCCTCTTCCTTACCCTCCCCTGAAGATACTGGACCGGCTCCGGACCTGACCTGAGAGCTCCAGGACACCCGAAGCTTGCAAAGAAGAGTGGCGCCCTCTCAACACAGTCTGTTTTTTTGTTTTCTTTTCTTTTCTTGTGTTGGGGAGTGTTCTTTTGTTACTTGTAAATAAATAGGTTTTGTTTTCCACTTTGCTCCTCCGAGAAATTCCTTCCCGAACCCGGTATTGGGGGAGGGGTGGTTGGAGGTTTGTTTTGTTTTGGGGGCTCCCTTTTGGAGATTTCCCCTAATTTGTCCTAAACCAGGACACCCTCCGCTGCCAATCAAATTGACTTGGAAATCATTAGACCCCGTATGGGTCGAGCAGTGGCCCCTGACAGAGCCTCGAGCGGCAGCCTTGCTGGAACTGGTTGATCGCGAACAGCAAAAGGGTCACACAGAACCCTCCATCAGCCTATGGAACACCCCTGTATTCGTGATCCCCAAAAGGTCTGGAACAAGACAATCCGACCCATGGGTCCAGTTCAGACACTGCTACCCACGAACTCAGCCATCCCCACAGGGCAGCCATGCGCAGTGCTGGACATCAAAGACTGTTTCTTTTCGATACCCCTGCACCCTGAGGACAAAGAACAATTTGCCTTTTTCGTTGTGTATCGAAACGACGAGCGGCCCAACCCTTGCTTCCAATGGTGAGTATTGCCACAAGGCCTAGTAGACAGCCCTGTCATATGCCAAATCACCGTGGACAAAGCACTAACGCTGGTCCGACACTCCTACCCCACTGCGACCATCATTCGATACATGGACGACATCCTAGTCACTGCACCTTCGGCAAGCCAAGTAGATCACCTGGTGTCCACAATCACGGAAACCCTTCAGGCCAACGGCTTCGAGATCGCAAGCGCAAAGATCAAGAGAGGACCCTGCGTGACCTTCCTGGGAGTGGGGATCACAAGCTCCTACGTGACCCCCCCCAAGGTGAAGGTCCTTCGAGACATCAAGGCGCTCCATGACGTGCAACGCCTGGTGGGATTGCTGCAGTGGCTTCACAACATCGTCCTAATTCCTCCCAAGGTCAGGGACCCTTTATATGACCTCCTGAAAGGAAAGCACCCCTGGGAACCCAAGGAACTGACACCGCAAGCAACGAGCTCCCTCGACTTCATCGAAAGCCAGATGTCCACTGGCACACTTGCCAGGTGGAACCCAGCCATGCCTCTGGACCTATATGTCCACTTTACACCAAAGGGGGGAGTGGGAGCACTGGCCCAAGGACCTTCTGAAAAGTCCCAACCAATCCAATGGGTGGTCCTCGGAAGACCTGCTCATGCATTTTCCCCAGGAATCAAATGCATCGCTAACCTCATCATGAAAGGCAGCAAACTTGCCTTGAAACACCTAGGAACCGAGCCGACAAGCACCCACCTTCCTTTCCGCAAGCAACCGACCACGGAGTCAGCCACAATATCGGAGTACCTAGCCCTTGCTCTCACCGGCTTCAGAGGAGAAATCTCCTATTCTGCCAGACCACCCTGGACTCAGCTGCTGACCATTGTTGACATGGACATGGCGCCGAAGGTCAAGGACCAACCGCAGCCAGGACCAACGGTCTTCACAGATGCTTCCTCCATGACTTCCACTGCAACAGCAGTGTGGCAGGCAGGAGAACAATGGCATTGCGTCAAAGCACGTGACCCCACACTGTCAGTGCAACAACTGGAGGCAGCAGCAGTGGTCTTGGTGTGTGGACTCTTCCAAGAAGAAGACCTCAACATAGTAACTGACTCTATATTCGTGGCAAGGCTCTGCCTAGCCATGGCAGGACCAGGAGTGTCAACATCAGCAGCAGCCCTAATGCTGGAAGAAGCACTCTCCTCGCGACAGGGCACTGTGTTAGTCATTCAAATCAACAGTCACAACCTAGCCAAAGGTTATTTCCAGATCAGCAACGACAAAGCGGACGCTGCAACAAAAGGCGTATGGACATTGCAGGAAGCTCGTCAACTGCACGAGTCGCTCCACATCAGAGCCAAAGCACTGGCGAAGAAATGTGAAATCTCGACAGCAGACGTGAAACATGTGGTAGCCACCTGCCCTCATTGCCAGAAGTCACCCCTATGGACCTGTGGGGTCAACCCGAGAGGTCTCAAGCCTTCAGAGATCTGGCAGTCAGACTTCACCTTGTGTCAACTGCTGAAGCCCCGAGCATGGCTTGCAGTGACAGTGGACACTTACAGCGGAATGATCATAGCCACACAGCACCCCAAAACTAACACCAAGGCCACAGTTCAACACTGGCTGACAGTCATGGCTTGGCTTGGTATCCCCAAGCAGATCAAAACTGACAATGGTTCCAATTTCACCTCCAAACCAGTGCAAGAATTCACCTCAAAATGGGGCATCACATTAGTGCAAGGTATCCCGTATAACAGTACCGGGCAGGCCATAGTTGAGTGAGCAAATCAGACCCTGAAAACCAAGCTAGAAGTGTTGGCGAAAGAAGAGGGCTTTGCCAGTTACATTCCCCCAGGAGATCAGGGGCGTATACTGGCAACCGCTTTGCTAGCACTGAATCAATTCCCTAGGGGAGATGAAACAAACAGTCCCGTCCAAAAGCACTGGGCCACCCGAGCGCTAGAGGAGGGCCTGCGGGTAGTAATTAGAAATGAGCTAGGCGAATGGGAATGGGGCTGGAGGCTGATGCTCACGGGGCGAGGGTACGCAGCTGTCAAAAAGAACGGCAAAATCAGGTGGTGTCCACTTAAGTCAATCAAGCCCGACCTTCACAACGAGCAGAATGAGACTGACGAGAGTTGCGCATTTCTGTTTACAGGACATGCTCGTGGGACGTCCTCGTGACGCGTACATCCCCGTTCCAGAGGAAAGTGACAGACCACCAAGCCGCCAGGCAGCGCCCAAGAGACCCGCGTGGGTGAGACCCAAGCATCAACGGTGTTTCTGTGTGATTTTGCTGTTGGGGCTTGTCGCCAGAGGGCAAGCCAGCCCAGACCACTACCCCCATCAGCCATTCAGGTGGGTCATGCGACACCTTAGTAGTGACAAGGTGCTCAAAGAAATCACCACACCGAACGCCTCATCCTTCGTGCTCCGCATCACCGACCAGTTTCTGGGACTACCAAAGGTAGACCCCTATTCCCCACACGCCACACACATGTACCTATCCTACTGGTGCCCAGCTTCAAACCCAGGAAAAAGCTACTGCAATCACCCAGGGTGGGGATATTGTGGGCACTGGGGCTGCAAAACCCCAGTTACAGATGCCAGGCCGTCAGGGCCTGGGTGGGATCCACAAGAGCCCAACAAATTCTTCCAGTTCACCTGGGCACCAAGCGGCTGCAAAACACCTGTCTTCCTCCAGGGAAGTTTCTATCGAAATTGCCATAAAATCCCTAAAATTCGGAAATGCACTGACTATAACATGACGGTTTTGCAGCCAGATCACCCTAGTTGGGCCATAGGCAGAACGTGGACAGTAGTCCTTAAAGAGTCGAAAGAGAGGGTGAGTGTGCGAATTATCAGGCTCCAACCGTCGGCACCCCAAGCGGTTGAACCCAACAAAGTGATTAAAAGTGCGCAGAAAGGGAGAAACACGACCTACCCCAAAGCCTTGCCCACAAAGGTCACCAATATCCCAACCGGCCATGCGGAAGCCTTTCAGATAGGCCGCTCAGCCGGGTTGAACTCAGACCCAATCCTTCGTATGCTAGAAGCTACCTTTGTATCCCTGAACGAATCCAACCCTAACCTAACCAAATCCTGCTGGCTTTGTTACGATGTCAAACCCCCCTTTTACGAAGGAGTCGCTTTAAACACTCCCTTCAGTTACTCCACAGACGATGCCCCTCACCAGTGCAGATGGGATACCCCCTGCAAAGGAATCACCCTGAGTCAAGTCACAGGCCGGGGCAGATGCTTTGGCAATGCAACCCTAGCTAGGCGGAGAGGCAACGTCTGCACCAAAGTTGTCAAGCCCAACAGGAAAAACAATAAGTGGGTAGTCCCATCCGCATCTGGGATGTGGGTTTGCCAGCAATCTGGAGTGAGTCCCTGTGTGTTCCTTGCCAAATTCAACGACTCTAACGACGTTTGTGTGCAAGTTCTGGTTGTTCCTAGGGTCCTGTACCACTCAGACGAAGAAGTGTACCACCTTTTTGAGGAACCTAGCCGGCTCCACAAAAGAGACGTAATAACAGGTATAACTATCGCAATGCTGCTCGGCCTAGGAGCAGCCGGAACGGCAACGGGCGTCTCAGCCCTAGCGACCCAACACCAAGAACTGTCCCAGCTGCAAATGACCATCGATGAGGACCTGCAAAGGATCGGGAAATCCATTTCCTTTCTAGAGAAGTCAGTCTCCTCACTCTCAGAAGTGGTCTTGCAGAACAGGCGAGGACTGGACTTCCTGTTCATGCAGCAAGGAGGCCTGTGTGCCACCTTGAAAGAGGAGTGCTGTTTCTACGTGGACCACACGGGAGTCGTAAGAGACTCCATGGCGGAACTCTGAAACAGACTGGCTCAGAGACAGAAAGACAGGGAAGCACAACAGGGTTGGTTCGAGTCCTGGTTCAATCAATCACCATGGCTAACCACCCTGATTTCTACCCTAATAGGTCCATTGGCAATGCTACTTTTAGCTGTTACTGTCGGACCATGCTGCTGAACAAGCTAGTCTCATTCGTTCAGACTCGCCTAGAACGGGCCAACATCCTGTTCATAGGCCGGCAACAAATGCTGTGAATTCAACCAGGGAACACTGCCAGTCACAAGATTTTCTAAACTTGCCTGGCAAAAAATTACTCATGTTTACCAAACCCCTTTCCCTTGTCAAATTACAACCTTATACCTCATTTCAGTGCCTATGTATATGACTACCTTTTTCATTTGTGAAAAAGGTCGGGGGAGATGTGGTAGATAGGGACAGGCGATTGGAAGATCACACGATGTGACAGAAAGCGGCAGGACACCTTTTCCCCTAATCTATTAAGATAAGAGATCACCCTAGGAGGGTAACTAGGAATGTAGCCCCCCTAACAATAGTAATGCTAGTAACTTTCCACTCCTGGTAACTTTCCACTCCTTACTAACCCAAGATGGTACTGCAGACCCCCTCTGACGTAGAGAGACCTCTTAGACTATAAAACCCCACGAGAAGAGATAATAAAGGCCTTTGACCGTCCACCACATTGGTGTCTGCGTACTCTTTGGCCCGAGCGACCCTGGAGAGTTTGGGTCGCCGTGCTGTTCCTCGAAACCAGGTCGCCTTGCCTTATATCAGAAGGCAACAGACCGGCCACAAACGGAGGGAAGCAAGAGAAGCCTGAGTGAGTGAGCGAGTGAGTGAGTGAGTGGCTGCCCAGGGGGATAAGGTGGGGCCCCCTCCAGGCGTGCGGAGGAACAGAAATGTGAGTGGCACACAAGGGGTTGGCCTTCCCCCTTAAGGCTTGGTAGGCACCCTCAGGACGTGCTGAGGGTGGCAGACAAATTGGTGAGTTGGCACGCAAACCCCGAACGGAGCTCCGGGTGCGTGGAGGATCGGGGCAGTGTGAGTCGCGCACAATCCCTGGAGTGGGGACACACGGGTCCCTACCAGGGTTTGGGGTGCCCCAAGTACAGCAGCAGCACTGAGTAGAGCCAAGAGGGCCCCAGTGCCCAGGGTGAGATGGCAGTGCTGGGGGATCAGTGTGCCGTGGGTCAGGTAGAAACTGTAAATCCACTGGAGGCCCCTGGGGGGACTGGGGTCACAGGGCAGGGCAGGGCTGGGCTCACACGGCAGGGCAAGGCTGAACCTGCCCCTTCCTCCCCCACACACCAAATGTTTGGAGACAACAATCTCCTCCAGTCTGTCATAACAAGCAATGTTGGAGGTGAAATCCCAATTGTGGTCATGGGCACCTGGCTGAGAAGGACAGTTCTTTTCCATAGGAAGGAAAGCACAGAGCCCCAAGGTTTAGAAGGCAGGTGAGAGCCTCAGTAGGCCAAGGCCAGCCGGACTTGTCAGTAATAGCAGATTTTGGATTGAGGGAATTTTGGAGGTGGAAACCCAATCTTGGCCATGGGCACCTTGACAAGCAGGACAAGTTCTTTCCCATGGGAAGGAGAGCATGGAGCCTGCCCCAGTGTTCTGGGGACAGATGAGAGGTGACCATTGTGAAAGTACTGCCAGCTAGATTTGTCCTGGTGATATTCCTATGGGAAGGATCCCTGGATATAAAGGAAATTTGGAGGTGAAATCCCAATTCTGGCCATGGGTGCCTGGAGCAGAAGGACAGTCCTTTTCCATTGGGAAGGAAAGCAGAGAGCCCCAGTGTTTCAGCAGCAGATGAGAAGTGACCCTCAACATTTAAAGGTCACTTGGACCAGTCAGCCAGTCCATGGGAGGCAAAACCAGGCAGACCTGTTCTATGTTCCCTTGGTTTTATGAGGCTCCATAGTGTCACAATGGTACCTTGGATCCATGGGACTCCGCAGTGTTGTAATGAGGACTTGATTCCATGGGTTCCAGCAGTGTCACAATGGCCTCTTGATTACAAGAAGACCTGCAGTGTCACACTGGCCCCTAGGTTCCATGGGGTCCCACAGTGTCACAGTGGCCCCTGGGTGTCATAAGGCCCCGCAGTGTCACAATGGTCCCAAGGATTCCATGAGCCCTTGCAGTGTTACAATGGTCTCCATGGTTCCTCAGGCCCCACAATGTCACGGGACTCCTCTCTTCCATGAGGTCTGCAATTGTCACCATGGACCTTTGGACCCTTTGGGTTTGCAGTGTCACAATGGTCTCCTTTGGTTCCACAGTGTCACAATGGACCATTGATGACAGTAGGCAACTCTGTGACACCGTGGAGCTTTGGTTCCATACAGCCCTGCAGTGTCACAAAGACCTCTTGGTTTCACGAGGCCCCACAATATCACAATGATCCTCCCAGGGTCACAATGGTCTCACTGGTTCCATGAGGCCTCGCAGTGTCACAATGCTTTGCTTATTCCATGGGGCCCCTCAGTGTTACAATGGTCTCCATGTTTCCATGAGTCCCCTGAGTGTCACAATGGTCTCTGTGATTCCATGGTGCACCTCAGTGTCACAATGGCCCCTTGGTTCTATGACACCCCAAAGTGTCATAATGGTCTCCATGGTTCCATGCAGCCCCACAGTGTCACAATGGTCCCTTGGTCTCAAAGGCCCCACAGTGTCACAATGGTCCCTTGGTTCCATGGCCCTGTGCTACTGCATTCCCCCCTCCCCTTCTCAGGCCGCCCTGCCAGCTGAGAAATGCTCCTTGGGCATGGGCCTTGGCCAACAACCCCTGGGCTCAGCTCCTCTGCAGCTCATCACGTAAACTGCTCCAGGCACTGCTGCTCCCCAACCAGCTCCTGGTTGCTGTAGGAGCAGCCCTGGGAACTGTTTTTGTTCCCTCAGTGGCACAAGATCCCTGTTCTCACCCTGTCAAAGAAAGCTGTTGATGCCAAGTGAGGCCAGGATGAGCTATTGCTGGGACTCCAGCCCCTCTCTTGGGGCCCTGCAAACAGCGCTCCAAAAGGAGCCCTTGGAGCTCTCCTGGGCCAGCAACTCCCTCTGAGTGGGGCCTCTCCCAGCCGGGAACTCTCCCGTTTGCTGCACTCGGGGATCCCAAACAATGACGGAGCCTGGGCCGATCCCCCCACTCCTCCAGGCTCAACCCTTTGCTCTTTGCTGGGGAGATGCCAAAGCATCAGCAGTGAGCATTGCCTGCCCTCAGGGGAATTTCTCACAGGTGCCTTGCACTGACTCTTTGTGTCTGTGTGCACACAGGAGTGCCTGTGCTGGGGAAATGTGGCAAAATGCTGCTCTCTGAGGGGTTGGAGTGCCTTGGATAGCTGAATCAGTCAGGCCTGTAGGGGAGGTGAAATCACAAGGTCTAAGTGAAGTTAAATGCTTATAAGAGCTGTTCTTTTGCTAATTTGTTACCTTTAATAAAAGTTATAAGACAAGTTCAATATTGTTAAGTGTTATTCCTCTGTTAAACTGCAAAGGCATAGGTTTGAGTTAGGTTAAACTGTCACACTCTGCTCTTTTGCTAAATTGTGAAGTTGAAAGTATCAGTTAAGGTCAAGGTATAAGTGTAGATCCTGTTAAGTTTGAGCTGTGTTAAGCTTTTAGGCCGTATTCCTTTTACCCTTGCCTCCAACGTCCTTGTGTCTCACACACCCACACACAGAGGGAGAGTTTTCGGTTAATTTCTGCTTTGATTGCCTGGATTCTGTTTGGTTTTGTTGTTGCTTTGTTTCCCTGGTGTGCCTGAAGTGACCAGTCAGGAGCACAGTGACTCTTGCCCAGGAACTTTGTGCTGCTGTCCCTTAATATCCAATCTGTTTTTTGCTGATCCCTTGCTGGGGATTTTTCCAGAGCTCTCAAGGCCTCGTTGGTAGCAGGGTGAAGGAGTCCTGGCCCAGGCTCTGGCCCTGGGGGACACAGGGACGCTGCTGGGGGGTCCCTGTCCACCTGTGCCACACCCAGGGCCCCGGCCCCCTATCCCTGTGTCAGGCTCTGGGGTCGATCTCGTGGAACATCCTCTGGGGGAGGCTGCGGGGCAGGGGGGACCTGGGGGGACAGGGGACCCCGCTGTGCACGAGCAGGGTTGGACTGCTCTGGGGGGAGCTGTGAGGGGGGCCGGGGCAGAGTGACCTCCCCGGTGACCTCACACAGCCCCTGCAATGTCACACAGCTCCTGAGATGTCACACAGCCCCTGAGATGTCACACTGTCCCTGTGATGTCACACAGCCCCTGTGATGTCACACAGCACCTGTGATGTCACACTGCCCCCATGATGTCACACAGCCAACTCTATGTCACCTTGTGATGTCATACATCAGTTCTGTGACGTCACAGGAGACTGATGGCACAGTCACCCTGTGATGGCACAATCTGTTCTGTGATGTCACAGCCTGCTCTATGATGTTACACAGCCACCAGGTGATGTCACAACCCACTCTCTGATGCCACAGAGCCACCCTCTATGTTGGCAGACTCTGCTCTATGGCCTCACACCCTACTCTGGGATGTCACAGCCAGCTCTGTGATGTCACAGCCTGCTCTGTAATGTCACAAACCCCTCAAGAACTCAGTTCTACTGAAACACTGAAGTTTCTTGTACTTTGAAGAGATCCCTGTCAGGGACACAACTGAGAAAGTGTCCCCCAGTTCCAGCTAGAGCACAACACTGCAGGCAGTGATGCCAGGTGGGCACAAACAACGCAAAGGTGTCTCTGGTGCTCAGCACACCTGCATGTGTTTCAGGAATGAAAAGGGCCAAGGCCTGAGCCCCAGCCCCTGGCCAGGCAGATCCTGTCCCTCCCCCTCTGCTCAGGGCTCTTCCTGGGATGGGCATTGGCATGTGGGGATGTGCAATGCCAGGGGCAGGACCATGGGGCAGCCCCTGCCAGGCTGCTGAGCAGGGACAAGGAAGCAATGAGGCCCCAGCCGTGCAAGGGTCACTTGTCCCCTCCTGGCCCCAGACCCAGCAGTCATGGCCAAAGTGCTGCCCAAGTTGGCTCTGGCAGGGCTGTCTTGCAGCTGCTGCCCATCCCTGTGCCCTGTGCAGCCCAGGCTGTCCTATGGTGTCCCTGCCCTGCGCCTCTGTCCCTGCAGGTTGTCGGCATCCCCTGGCTGCCCCACCTGGCTGGGCCCTTCCTTTGCTGACAGGTCTGCCTCCTGTCTGCCTCTGCCTGCCCACACAAAGCCTTGGGCTTATTATCAAAAGGGTAATTTATTTTTACTGTGCCTGTGAGCTTCTGGCACAGGAACAAGGCATGCAGGGGCTGCTTTCCCAGCAAGGATGGTTGGAAGAGAAGAAGAAGACATCTGGCTCAAGAATGCAGTGATAGAAAAAGCAAGGACCGAATCTGAGAACCTGAGGTGGGTTTTATGGAAATAGGTAAATTTTAATATAGACATAGTGACTGTATATAAGCGATAACACTTGTAGAATCACATGTCCATGTGAGGAGTTATCACCTGCTGGACCTCAGGCCTGAATAAATGATACTCTTTTAAACACCAAATTAGTGTTAAGGAGACTTACTCTGGTATTTTGGACATTTGGTGACAGCAGAGGCTCACAGATCCAAGGATCCAGCTGTGACACTTAAAACCTCATGGAACAAAGGGACCATTGTGATTCAATGGAACCTCATGGAACTACAAGTCCGTTGTATTAGAACAAGGCCTCGTGGAACCCAGGAGACCATTGCTGACAGTGTGGAAGCTCATGGAGCCATGGGGTCATTGTGAGAGTTTGGGGGTGCATGGAACCAACAGTCCATTGTGACACAGCAGAACCTTCTGGAATCAAGGTGGTCATGTTATGCTATAGAACCTCATGGAACAAAGGATCCAAGGTGTCGCTGTGGAACTCTGTCCATTGTTGACAGTGCAGAAGTTCATGGAACCAAGGGTCCATTGTGGCTCTGTGGGGTTTCACAGAACCAAGGAGACCATTCTGACACTGTGGGGCCTCATGGAACCCCCTGCCACTGTGACACAGCAGGGCCAAATGGAGCCAAGGGGCCATTAAGACACTGAGGAACCTCATGGAACCAAAGTCTATTGTGATGCAGTGGAACCTCATGGAACCAAAGGTCCATTGTTACACTGTGGGGCCCTGTGGAACCAATGGGACCATGGTGACACTGTGGTACTCCATGGAACAAAGGGACCATGGTGACATCGTGGTGCTCCATGGAACCAAGGTGCTCCATGGAACCAAGGGGCCATTCTGATTCTGCTTTGCCTCATGGAACCAAGGGGCCACTACCATACTGCAGGGCCTTGTGGAACTAAGGCAGCCTTGTGACACAGCGGGGCCTTTGGAACCAAGGGTCCATTGGGATAGTGCAGGGCCTCATGGAACCACAGAGACCATTCTGAGCCTTCGGAACCCATTGGAACCTAGGGTCCATTGGGATATTGCAGGGCCTCGTGGAACCAAGGGGACCTTATGAGCCTTCGGAACCCATTGTAACCGAGGGGCCATTGTGACACAGCAAGGCCTCATCGAACCATGGAGACCATTGTGACACATGGGGCCTTGTGCCACCAAAGGACCATTGCGGCACTGCAGGGCCTCATGGAACCAATAGTGACACTGTGGGGCTCCAAGGGATCAAAGGAGCATTCTTAAAGTGCAGAACCAAGGAGGCCATTGTGACACTCTGGGGTGTTGAGAATTTAGCTGACTAGAGACTAGGAAAGTACAAGGCCATGGCTAATTCCAAGTCCTGCACCTGCAAGATAGTGTGTCCTTGGGCCTAGCTGTGTATGATAACAAGTGGACAGAGAGACGTGGGAAATAGAGAATGTAAGCCCAAAGGAATGAGGAAGAGTTGATGGTATAGTTTAACCAATAGATCACTTAGCTTACAGAATATTCATAAGCTTATTATTTGCTGTATAAGTGTCTGATGCTCTCTTCAATAAATGGAACTTGCTTATCACTCATATTTAGTGTCCGAGTTTCCCCTCATCGACAAATGGCTCATCCCCAACAAAGGCCTCATTCTGCAACAAATGGCTGCCCAAACAGGGACCTAAAGGAAGTTTGAACTTGAGAGCCATTCTGCAACAAATGACGCCTGAACAGCGACCCTATGGACTCTACAGACCCTACAGACTCTACAGACCCTACAGACCCTACGGACTTTACAGAAGATTTGGGCCTGCGAGTCACGGTCGGTGCAGTATTTTGGTGTCGGTCCCGATGCAGCCCAGGAGGCACAAAAAGTGGGCCCTGCCTTAGGCGACCCTACAGAGGAGTCCTGGAAAAAGGCAAAAGGGCGGGCTTCGGTGCCCTGGCGACCTCACAGGAGAGTCCAGCTGACTGAATGCCTGGCAACCTCACAGGAGAGTCCAGCTGATTGAATGCCGTCGATGTTTTGCAAAGGGCTGCAGCAGCGCTGACTATCAGGTTAGAAGGTAATGGAAAGGCAAGTGGCTAATCACCTTTTTAGATGCTTTTTAGAGAAACGAGGATTACAGGGTATAGATCTGCTTATTAGAAAAGCGGGGACTATAGACTGTCGACTTGGGAAGAGAATTCCCGAGATTGCTGCATATAGACTTGTAAAGACGTGAGTTGTGGTGCTGGCGCTGCAAGTATACGCACAGTGGGTCAGCAACCCTGCTGTGATGGCAGCAGTAGCCGCGGCTCGGGGCGCCTGCGGGGCTGTGCCACTCCGAACTCGGCATGGGCACTGCGCCATGGGGAGGAGCCGCGGCGGGTGGTCGCCTGAGATGCTGCGCTGCAGCGGCGGTAGCGGTGGCAGCTGCGGGGGGAGCGGAGCCGCCGTGGGGGGAGCGACCCACGCTGCCATGGGTGCAGTGCTGGTTGCGGCGCACGCAGTGATTCAGGCTGCCGGCGAGTCTTGCGAAACCAGAATCCCAGCGCGGGGGGGTCGCGCATTCTGACACAAGCGGCACATGACCAGAGCGCTTTTCCAGTGTGAGCGCTTCTCCCTCCGCCCTGCGGCCAGCAGGAGTCAGTTTCGACTTAGCAACCTAAACAGACAGTACTTTGACAGACTCCAAGTATAGCTCCGCGGCTCAGCCGGCGCCTCCACAGACAGTGTCTCTGGCGCACAAAACTCGGTGCGGCCGGCCGGCGCTAGGCGAGCAACAATACGAACAGCCACAGAGCGCAAGCCAGGCGGGTGCTGTGCCCATGGTGCGGTGTGGTGCGCACCGGCAAGGCTGGGTGCACGGAACTCAGCAGCAGGCGGGCAGCCTGTGGCGGGGCCCACCGTGCCCTGCTGGCAGCCTGAAGCGGTGGCGGCAACGGCGCAAAGAGGGCGCAGCGTGGTGGGGGGGGCCCCCCGCCTCGGGGGCCACGACTCGCGCAGCCGAAATGCTGCGCTGCGTCCAGCAGCAGCTCCGTTAACCCACCGCACCACAGTGACACGAACAGCAGCGGCCCGATCCCAGGGCCTTCCAAGCGCGACTACTTTCCCACCTCCGCCCCATGGCCGGCAAAAGCTTCAGTTTTAGACCTAATAGCCATAATAAATGTGGCTCTTGTCAACAAAAGAAAAGATCCCTACTGCAATTAAGAGACTTGTGATAATAAATAAGCGACACCGAACAGCATTGCTATCAAGACACTCCTCACCTAAGTTAAAAAGACTTTTTGTTCTTCCTGGCAGAGACTGTGAAAGAGAATGAGTAGTGAATGCGTGAGCCAAATTTCGGCCGATTTAGCTGAGCGTCCATTATACTGTCTTCAAATCACCTGTATTAACATAGACTTTAAACATCAGAAGCCCAGATAACTCAGTCGGTGGAACATCAAACTCTGAGATTGTATTTTGAAAAATTTACAAATGTTAAAGATGTGTTAAAGCAAATGTATAAGTAAGATGTAATAAGTGTGCTTTTTGCATTCTTTGAGCTTTGCTTGGATGTGGTAGATGTAAAAGCAAGCACTGAATTGTCGCAGACATTTCTCCACAGAAATCCTTCCTTTTGGATTTCTGCATCTTCGGGAGGCCAGGGGCCCCCGAAGAGAAGGTAAACAATTATTATCAGCTGCTGTGGAATGCAATAGGATTCACCTTGATTGGCTCATTTTCTATGTTTATAATTAAGAGCCAATCATCAGTTCAAGCCAGGGGACTGAGTCCTTGGCCACAACTTTGTTGTGGGTTCTTTTCGATCTATTCTTAGCTTAGCTAGCAGCTCTGCAAACCTCTCTCTATATTCTTTTTAGTATAACTATAATGTATTATATCATATATTAATAAATTCAGCCTTCTGATCAAGATGCAAGATTCACCGTCTCTCTCTCACCAGCAGCGGCCCACTCAGGTCGCTGTAATATCTGGTGACCCCTCGTGTCAGAGCAAAAATTAATCTGATAAGACCAGAGGAGCAAAATTGCTGCACTGGGTAAAAATCCTGTATGTGTAGCATTTGAGGGTTGCTTTGAAGTGACCTCAGAAAGTGGATTCAAGCCAGGAGCTGAAGAACCGAAGATCCTGATTTGGACAGAGTTCACAGCCAAGGCTGACCACAAAGAGAATCTTTCTTCTGGAAAATCATCAGGAAAGATGATGGAAAAGAGCAGCAGACCTGTGGAGCTGGCCAGAGAAAGCTGGACTCTTTCAGAAGGTACTGTTCACTTTTCTATCCCTGATGAACCAGCCCTTCGTAGCTTGTGGCTGTTCGTATGGCAGACCCATGCCTTGCCAGAAGAGATTCAATTCTCCTCTGCAGAGGAAAAAATCATAGCCCTCTGGAAACATTGGTGCAGAGAAGATGGTTGCTTTTTGTCAAAAACAGATATCTATGGGTTCTTTCGATGGGCAAAGCTTTTTGGGTTCTTTGCTGATATTCTGTATGCTTTGGATGTTTTTGTCTGGGAGTGCATGGACTCGATTATCCAGTGCGTCTACCTGGAGGGACGCGTGTTGCCTTCCATCTACCCAGCATTTATAAAGCTTTTCCCAGTCCTGAAACGCAGAGCAGCTTGTTTTCAATGGATTTCTAACTGTTATGGCCAGGCTCCGTTTCCACCGCCTTTGGCAGAAGACCCGGTGGGGGACGACTTTGGGTTTTTTTCCCCCCCCTGCTTCGTGGCGGGGGGGGCCGAAACTTCGCGGCGCGAAGAAGTTTTTTTTACTCTTGCTCCGGAGCATGCTCAGATGGAGTGTCCTCCTTCCCCCCCTTCTCTCTCTCCGGGGGGATGGGAGTGGCCGCTCAAGCCAGCGCCGGCCTCTCAGACTCCGCCTTCAGAAACGGGGGCGGCACCGGTCTCCGAGGTTTCCTCCACGGCCCTGCTAGAGCCATCACTCCAGGAGATCCCGTCTCCGCCTCTCCAGGAGGTCCCGCCCGCGGTTTCACCGGCCTCCCTGCCCCCGCCAGAGCCTGTGTCGGAGAAGGCAGAAGAGACAGCACTTCCGCCGATTGACCTGTTGCTAAGCAACGGCGACGCTTCGCCGCTCCTCCCAGCTCCGCTGGTGCCCGTGCCGTGCCCGCCGCCGTTTTCAGAGCCCAAGGACGCAGCACCAGCGTGTTCCCGCGTGTCCCCGCCGCCTCCACAGCAGACCCCAGAGTCAGCAGCAGAAAACGGAGTTGAGCCCGCGGGACCCTCGGAGCAGCCCGCGGCGGATCCCACGCTCAGCGCGGTTCCCCCCCCGGTTCCGGCTCCCTCCCCGATGCTTCCACCGGACGTCCCAGCAGTCGCTCCGGCAGGGGGTCTCTCCTTCCGTGGAGCGGGGGCTGCCCGCCAGCTCACTGTTGTGGCAGTCCAGCTGCCTGTTTTTAAGATCAGCATTCTCGGCGGTTTGGGGGGTGGTTTTTCGGGGATTGTCCCATGGAGGCTGCCACCTCTCTTGTGTCCTAGTGGCATGGGGGGCAGGTGCATCCAGAGAGTTCTGCCTCTGATCCCCAGCCCGGAGGGGATGGGGATGAAGCCAGGGGGCGGATGAGAGACAAACCCGATGTATTGCAGAGGGAGAGGGCACAGTTGGAGGAGACCATGGCTGGTTTGCTGTGGGAAACAAACATTCCCAGACCCGAGATGAAGATTCTCGGGGCAGCTTCTATTTCCCTGCTGCTGGCATGCCTCAGTGGTTTAGGGGAAAGGAAGCGTCTCACTGCCCGTGCTGCCATTGTGCTGGCAGCAAAGTTCAGGCCTGTGGGAAAGCACAGCCTCCCTCACGAGTTTGGCCTGGGATGCTGGGCTCAGGAAATTCCTGGGCCGGGCCCGCTGCGAGGCCTCTTGATGTTTTTGGGGATTCTGGTTTGTCCTACTGGTCCGGGTCCCCCTGTGTGAGCCAGTTTTGGGGTTCCTGGTCCAGTATGGGCCAGGGCCCCCAGGGCCTTTCCTAATCTGGCATTGCTCTGCTCGGCTGCTGCTCTTTTGCTTTTCGATCAAAAAAAAAAAAAAAAAAAAAAAAAAAAAAAAAAAAAAAATTATTTTAAAATTAAATAAAAAAGATTGAAAATACTGGGCAGCAGCTCTGAAGCGCTGAAGCACTGAAAGGCCAGCAGAAAGGACATTTCAAAATTGTACAAATTATTTTAAATTGTGTTATGCTGTTTCAGGACCAAAAAGGACTCTCAGATGTCCAAAAGAAACAACTTCAACTGATGGACTGTTCCTGAAACTCAGCTGCATGGACTTGAATTCTCTTTGCATTGTTTCTTGCAATTTTCTTATACTGTAGGATTGTTTTAGTGAATTATTAGTATTCTATATTTTATAGGTGAAGGAATTTCCTGTTCATTCCACATCAGCATTTTTCTTTTATTTTTATACAATTTAGAAAGGTGAGATGTCGCAGACATTTCTCCACAGAAATCCTTCCTTTTGGATTTCTGCATCTTCGGGAGGCCAGGGGCCCCCGAAGAGAAGGTAAACAATTATTATCAGCTGCTGTGGAATGCAATAGGATTCACCTTGATTGGCTCATTTTCTATGTTTATAATTAAGAGCCAATCATCAGTTCAAGCCAGGGGACTGAGTCCTTGGCCACAACTTTGTTGTGGGTTCTTTTCGATCTATTCTTAGCTTAGCTAGCAGCTCTGCAAACCTCTCTCTATATTCTTTTTAGTATAACTATAATGTATTATATCATATATTAATAAATTCAGCCTTCTGATCAAGATGCAAGATTCACCGTCTCTCTCTCACCAGCAGCGGCCCACTCAGGTCGCTGTAATACTGAATTCAAAAGAATTTTTCCACAAGTATACCTTGAACAAACTCCTTATGTTTAGGTGCATTCAAGTGTAAAAATGCTGTAGCACACACATGAAGGAAGTTGTTTTAGCTTAGTATTTTAGAGTCAGGCCTGTAAGTAAGTTATAGTAAATGCTATATTCTATGTCTATAGTAAGTTCCATCCGTTGCTAAGTAGTTTAACTTAAGTTATCTATTAAGTGCCATTAAATGTTAAATACTGTTAAGGTTAAGTTTTGTTAAGTTTATGTCCTGTTAGGTTTAAGTGCTGTTCAGTTTAATTTCTGTTAAGTGGTATTAAGTTTAAGTGAAGTTAGATTCTGTTACATTTAAATTATATTAGGTTTAAGTGTTATGTAGAATTTAAAGTCAGTTAAGTTCTGTTGAAGTTAAGTTCTGTTAAATTTAAGTGATTTTATGTGTAAGCTCTGCTGAGTTAAAGTTCTGTTGAGTTAAAGTTCTGTTAAGTTTAAGTAAAAATAAGTTTAGGTGATGTTAAGTTCTGTTAAGTTTAAATATTTTAAGTTTAAGTATTTTAAGTCTAAGTGCTATTAAGTTTAAGTGATGTTAGATAGATTTATGCATTTATGCTAAGCGTTTATTTTATGACCTGTGTGCAAGGTGTTGTCATGAACATCAGAGAAACTCTAGTTAAAAGAGACAATCAGAAGCATTTGTGAGTAAAGCCATTCTTTTTTTAAGTATATCTGCTGCTTGAGAATGGAAAGCAAACTTACCAGATAATCAACGCAGATGAAACCTGCGCACATGTTGCTCCTTTAGCTTATTTTTGTAAGTTATATTAGCTTATTTTTGTAAGCTATATTAGCACACCTTTGTTTGAGCCTTGTAGCAGCATAGAATCCTTTCTGTGTCTGTCGTATAGCATATCCTATAAATAGTGATAGCCTTTTCAGTTTGTCTCCCTGTCTTAGATCCCTTGTAAGAGAAAAAGCTTGCTAGTTGAGAATACTGCTTGTAATGTAATAGTTGTTAGAATTGCCTATTCTTGTGTTGCAGAGTGTGAAGCAGTTAGCCCATAGAACTTTGCTTGTTCCAAAAGAAAACGGGGGAAATGTTGAGAATTTAGCTGACTAGAGACTAGAAAAGTACAAGGCTGTGACTAATTCCAAGTCCTGCACCTGCAAGGTAGCATGTCCTTGGGCCTAGCTGGGTATGATAACAAGTGGACAGAGAGACGTGGGAAATAGAGAATGTAAGCCCAAAGGAATGAGGAAGAGTTGATAGTATAGTTTAACCAATAGATCGCTTAGCTTACAGAATATTCATAAGCTTATTATTTGCTGTATAAGTGTCTGATGCTCTCTTCAATAAATGGAACTTGCTTATCACTCATACTGAGTGTCCGAGTTTCCCCTCATCGACAAATGGCTCATCCCCGACAAAGGCCTCATTCTGCAACACTGGGGCATCATGGAGTCGAGGGTCCATTGTGACACAGCACGGCCTTGTGAAACCATGGAGGCCATTTTTACACTTTGAGGCCTTGTGAAACCAAAGGGCCATCGTGGCACTTTGTGTCCCCAAGGAACCAAGGAGTCCATTGTGACACTACAAGGCCTGATGGAACCAAGGAGTCCCTTGGGATACTATGCAGCCCTGTTGGGCCAAAGGGCAATTGTGGCACTGTGTGGCACCCTGGAACCAAGGAGAAAATTGTGACACTACAGGGCTCCATGGAACTCAGGACTGATGGAACAATGTGGGACTCATGGAACCAAAGATTCATTGTGACATTGCAGGGCCTTGTGGAATACTGGAGCCCATTGTGACATTTCAAAGCCTCATTGAACCAAGGGGCTCTGCAGGACCTTGTGGAACCAAGGAGACAGTTTTGACACTGCAAAATACACTATGGAAAACAATACAGAGAGAATTGTCTTGTCCTGTATTCTTTTCTGGTTTATAGACTGATACCAGCAATGTCCAATTGATATTGACACCCAGAACCTCCTAATGCAGTCTCAATAGATATGAAAATCAAAACCCTTCATGGCTGACAATGAATCCCACTTTACCCCTAACCCCTCCTTACCATTTCCCTCGTCCAAGCTCTGGGACTTCTACAGATCAGGAATGGTGTGGCCAGCAGGAGCAGAGCAGGGATTCTTCCCCTGTGCTCAGCACTGGTTCAGCAGCACCTAGAGTGCTGTGTCCAGTTCTGGGCCGCCAGTTTAGGAAGGCCATGGAGGGGCTCGATTGTGTCCAGAGAAGGGCAACAAGGCTGGTGAGGGGTCTGGAACACAAGTCCTGTGAGGAGCAACTGAGGGAGCTGGGGTTGTATATCCTGGTGTCCTGGTTTGAAAAGGAGGTGAGTTTTTTGGGATGCTGTGGTTAGGCCAATAGGTGCTCAGATTTGAATATTGGCACATGGTGTGGCCACTGAGGACATGAATATGCCTCTGAGAACACAGGGGGTTCAAAGCAGAGAACTGCCAAGAAAACTTTCTTTTGGTTCCAGTGGGTGAAAGAGGTCAGAGCTCCCCTGCCCAGCTGCAGGCTGGGTGCGGGAGAGGAAGCCATGGGGCCGGGTGAGGTAGGCCGGGGCCTTGGGCAGAGAGGGGAGGTGAAGGCCCCTGCAGGATGGAAGGGTGGAGGAGCACTGAGAGGCAGCAGGCAGCCCCCGGCCCCCGAGACAGAGAGAGACAGAGCCTGTGCCTGTGCTTGTGCCACCTTGAAATTTGACATCATGTGCTGGCAGCGCGGCTGAAGGAGAAGGGGGGCATGCAGCAAGGGTGTGGCGAGAAGGTGCCCAGCAGGGCCAGCATGGGAGTCCTGGACAGGCAGAGCCTGAGATTTGAACTCTTTTCTTGGATGATGGAAACCTTACAAATGCTGATCCTCCTGGATCTGAATGACAAGAGAGATTGAGATGAAATAGAAGGAAATGGACAAGTGTGATGAAAGTCCGTGCAAGTGAAAGATATCAGAAGAGTAGAGAAAAATCCTAGATGATGGAATGGCATTTGGCTGGACTTCTCTTGTATAGCCATGGACAGAACCATTTTTCCCGTGACACAGAGAGTGCATTTAGGGGGAGGCAAGGCCAGAAAACCTGCTGGCTTCTGCCTGCACACAGCCATGAAGTTGTCATGTTCCAGAGGGGGAATGTGCTACCTAAAAGCAAACCAGCACATTATCCTGGGGGAAGGAAGAAATTCCCCTCTAGCAGATCAGGTTTGGGTAGGGATGTTGTGGGGATATAGTCAGGCAGGCAGAGCAGCAAGAGAGGAGACCAAACACTGTGGACTTACTGGGAATAAAAGCAAACCTGAAAAGCAAAAGAAGGAAGGAACACAGCCAAGACCATCCCTGTAACAAGGAGATGGCAAAGAGAATTTAAATGGGCAGTAAAGCAGCAAGGAAGAATCATAAAACCATGACAGCAATCAGCTTGCCATAAGTGACAGAAACACAGGCTGTGCTTACGGACTATGGGCTTCAAAGGCATTTTCTGCCTGGAAAAACAGGACCAGCACTGACTGACAGTGTGGTTCCAGTATGAAAAGCCAATCTTGGCTCTCCAGGGATTCCTGCTGCCTGTGAAGGCAAGCTGGGCTGCTGGGCATTCCTGCCTCTGTTCTGCCCTCTGGGGTTCACAGACACAGCACACATGCATTTTCTAGCACACTGATATCATCAACCCCTGAGCACCAAAATGCTCTCCAAAAGTCTAAACCAGATGATTTGGACTCCCTCCTGTCTCCTCCCACCAGCCCACTCTTGGCACAAGCCTCATTTGAGAAAATGTCTCCCATGACTGAAATTCCAATGGTCTCAAGTTTTCCTCTTTACAGTGGAACACAACTGCTGACATTTTTCAACTTCTTCCCTCTCAGCTCTCTTGGGAAACTGCAAAACAATCTCAATTTCTTCAAGTGAAGGTGGAAACCTCCAGGAGCACATGGCTTTGGATGTGCTGTCGTTCTCCAAAGGGAAAGCAGAGCACAGTGTTGATTTTGGAAAAGATGAGCAGAGCTGGAGGAAGCTGAGCAGGAGCCTCAAGTGGCACCTAAAGGCCTCTCACTGCTTCTGCTCCATCACTGTGATTGCAGGGGTCTTCAAGAACACGGTTCCTGCAGTGCCAATGCCATTTAAGAGAAGTGACTCCAGCATAAAGTGCAGAAGGCTCAGCCTCTGAGCTTTGGCTGTGACCTGCACAAAGGGAGCCAAACTGGCTGAGAGAAGCAGAGATTCCTACCAGGAGCCAAGATTAACCAAGGAGACACAGGGTGTGGTGTAGACCCAAGGCAAAGCATGAGAGCAGGTAAGAACTGTACAGCCCTCAACATTCCTGTCAATCCAGAGCTTGCAAGAGAAGGAAACTCCTTTGGGATACACACCATCAATGCATGCCCAAAATCAGGGGACAAGTCTCAGCACAGAAAGATTTCCACCACCTTGCAGAACAAGGTGCTGAGATATTTTCTTCTGCATGTGCTGCAGCAGATAACTTGCTTTGCTGTACACTGGGAGAATGACAGCACTCTCCTCTTCCAGCACAGTGTTAAAGCTTCGTGTGCCAGCACTTACCTTGTCCTTATTCATGAGAGACAGCACCATTTCAGAGACCTCCCGAGCGACGAAGTTCTGAAATACCAGCTCTGGTGGGGAAACCCCAAACCAGCTCTGTTTCGGGGCAGCTGACGGCAGCTGGAGAGGAGAGACAGCAGGGAGAGCTTCAGCTGCTGTGAGGAAGGTTCATGCAGGAGAATCTTCCACTGATCCCCAGTGAAGTACAGACTCTGAGGGAGCACGTCTGCCCAGCCCACACTGGGCAGACAGTGGCTCACCCACCTCTGCTCTGAGCTGATCCACAGCTGCTGGGCCACACAGAGCAGGCTCAAGCCAAGCTGCTCTTTTGGCATGGATTTCTCCAGGTTTCCTTCTCCAGAGTGCCAGGCAGCACTTTCCTAAAACACAGCCCTGTGCCCATGTGGTCACAGAGCTCTGGGGCACTGACTGAGCACTCATGGAGCAAGTAAAACCCATGAATTTACATTAGACTCCATGGGAAAGGATTTTGGAATGTCCTTTACTCTGAGACAGGGAAACCGAGGCCCACACAACTGCAATATCTTTTTTGCTCTAGAACTTAGACATCAGTAAAAAGAGCACAGGCCCAGAGGAGGTGTGAGAGATGAGGTGACATTTGGCTGAAGCCAAAAGTTTATGAAGCAAACGAATGGAATTTCTTGGTTCTGTGTGTTGTTTGTGGTTTGGATTTGCTCAGGTTGGTTTGTTGAGTGTCACAGTCAGAGGCACGGGGTTGAAGACCTGACCAAAAAGAAGGAGGATGAGAGGAGAGGGGACAGAAAAGTTGGTGCTCAGTAGAGAATGGAAGCACCTGAGTACCCATCCAATGGCAAAGGGCACAAGGACCGCCCCAGCCGGGTACGAAGGGGATACAAAGATTGCCATTTTCTCAGAGGGTGTGTGTGTGTGTGCTTGGCTCTCCAGGAGGGAGACATGCCCGGCTCAGCTGAATCGTTACTAAGAAACACTTTTCTTTTGCTCTGATGATTTTGTTCCTTTTCATTGTACTTAAAAGTTAGTACGTTTCAAACAGAGGGAAAAGCAAAAATAAAAAGACAAATGAGATGAAAATAAAAAGACAAGTGAGGTGAATGCTGAATGAGGATAAGTTTCAGTTATTTTCTCAGCAACTTGGGTAAAAGTAGAGTTGGTATCTCCTTTTTCCATGAGCTTTAAATGGGTGCTTTCTTGTCATTACTGCGATCTTATTTAATGTCATTGTAGAGGCACATCTGGAATGACACAACAACAGCAAATGCTTCTGGAGCAGAGACATTGTTTGGAGAAAACTCTGCCCTGCTTTGTCTGCCACACTGCTGTCACTGCAGAGACACAAGCAGGTCTCCTCTGTGACTTCACAGCAGACACATTCTGCTGAAGGGAGTGGCTGCAGCACACTGTCCCTTAGCTGTGCCCTTCCCTGAGGTGTTCCCAAGGCTCCTCTCCAGGACAATCCTTCACCTGGATTGTGTTCTGTGTCTCTTGCTGCCAATTTCCTGCTCAACAGCCCACCTCAGTCACCTACCCGTTTGGACTGTGCTTTATACTGAGCTAGTCCTGCCAGAAAAGCAGCTTTAAACACACCTCTAAGTAGGCGCTGATCCAGACAAAGCACATCCATTCCCCTCTGCCCAGGGCCAGTCCCCTGTACATCTGGCAGCCTGAAAAATCCAACACCCCATCAGGGTCCAACACATTGTTCCAGCCCAAAGAAGTAATGCAATTTGTTCTGTTAAATCTGAAGTAATTCCTGCAGATCCTTGTCCTTCAAAGGCCAACGCTGCCACTCTGGAGGGAATCTTGTGACCCCAAGCATTTGATGGTGGCCACACCAAAGCAAGAGGTGGCTCCTCCAGCAGGAGAGGGGCAAAGGGCAATTTTGGGCCTCTGTGTCCCCAGCCTTCCTCCTATTGTTTTAGCAATGGCAGCTGCACTCCAGCACACCCCAGCAGCTTCAGCAGAGGGTATTTGTGTTGGCTTAGTGCAGATCAGGACTCCCAGTCCACCCCTCCCAGCACTTGGCAATGACAGCAGGACCTGGACACTGAGGTATTTTGCTGCAGGCAAGCCTGTCACAAGCACACACCCTCTTCAAACTTCATATGAAACAGAAAGGAAAAGAGCAGGAAAAGGCTACCTTTGGGCGAGTCTCACTCCTGTCTAGAAATGGGCCAATTCTGGGCAGAATACTCCCCCCAGTGTTGGCCTCCTTCTTCCTGCTGAGAAACTTCTCCCTCTGAAACTTAGAGGGAAGCAGCTGAAAGGCAAAAATACACCAGCTAGAGCCTCAGATATGTGCTTTTTCAGAAAGGCTTTTCTTGAACGAGTGACACTGGTGAATAACTTGTGATCACAGCCACTAGGACAGCCCTGGGAGCCCTGGAAGTTTCCTGCTGAAATACTTAGCATCAGTCAAATAATAAGACAGAGTGGAACACACATAGTCCAGCCACATGGCTCTGTCCCATTGGCTTCTCCGTGACTGGATGGGACATGGTAGGGGATTTCTGCTCTTTGGGCATTTGTTTCCTCTTACGTTTCTTTGGATTGAGGCAGTGACCTTTCCAGAGAATGGGGAGGAGCTCTCAGAACTGCCTGAACTCCATCCCTGCACAGCACTCAGAACTCACAGCAAGGAGGTATTGCTGCTGGCTGAGTCCAAGAGATGAAAGAAAACAAAGTTGAACCAAGAGTGAGGTGCACAGGAATGTCTCTAGGTTTTAGTTCTCCCTGTTGATTGTTTTCTCTGTCTGGGCTGACAGAGCCCTCCACAGAAGAAAACAGAGGCATCTCCTTGACAGAGCCTCAGCAGTGCGGCATCTTCAGCCAAGGGAGCTGCAGACAGCAAGGGGCCTTTGTGGCCCTGGCTCCAGTGCTGCCTGTAGGGCTGGATCTGTGCCCGCACAGGAGCTGGGAGAGAACAGCTGCTTTGGAAGCTCTTCCAGCTGGGACCAGCCATGGCTCTCAAGGCTTTGGGCAGAGTATGAACTTCCCCCCGCCACATGCCCAGGTGCCCAAGGGCAAGATGGTCAGAGCAGCACAGGTGAGTGCCCAGCCTGACAGAAGGAATTCCTGTGGCAAAGGGAAAGGGACAGAACACATGCCCAGGCCTTCAGCTGTACATTGGTTTCACTTGGCTCCGCTGGCACAGCCAGGCAAGACACAGCTGAAGCATCCCACAGTGTTCCCTATTGCACCAGGACAGCCCCAGCAACAGCAGCACAGCACAAAGGGCTGGGGAAGGGCTCTGCAGCTTCACAGCACTGCTGGACAACAGGGGCAGGGAGAGCAGGGACACCAGGGCAGTGCCAGCCTTAACACAGCCCCAGTGGGTACTCACAGTAAAAGACTTCAGTCCTTTCCTGGACAAAAGACGAGGTGTTGTTGTCTTTTCCGGGAATCCAGACGCCATTTCCAAGGGAGGATGTCGCAGATGACTGACAATGCCTCAACAAAACTGGAAGGAGCAACAATGGAACTCTGAAAATCCAGAACCCAATTCATGGTACATTCAAGGCATATACTGGTGCTAAAAATGTTACATTACTTGAAAGTAGCTAAGTGCTTGTTTGGTGTAAATAGCTAGTATAGTTAGACCTCTAGTTGGACTTTATTTGAACTATATGGCTACTTTGTGCAATTCACAGATGGATCATACTGAAACCTGGAGCTCAAAAGCTGAACATTAATAAGAGTTGGAACAGACAAAGTCGTAGCTTAAATATTACTTAAAAATAGCTAGAGTGGGCCTCCTCTTCTTTAGGCTAAAGCACCCCTGCTCTCTCAGCTGGTCCTCACAGCTGAGAGACTAATGAGAGACTGGAATGTTATGGCTAATGGCTTAAATGTCATTATAAAGGACTTGCTGCCCATTGTGACAAAACTGTATAAAGAAGCTGCAACCACTCAAGCCCACCCTTCCCTGAAAATGCCTCCTGACTGGAACTTGGCACTGTGAGTTAAGCTGCCTAAGGGAACTTGAGACAAGATCAAGGTGACACTACTGTCCCATTAGCTCAGGTCTGGGGAGAAGTAAACAAAGCTGAGGAGTAAAACCTATCTACAACAAAGCCAAACCCAGCAGCTGTCCTGAAAATCAGCCCTGTTTGGGTTCAGGCTGGGGAAGTCATACCCACAGACTCTTCTGCTGAGGCCAGGTTTGCACACAAATCTCCCAGCAAAGACCTCCACAGTGCCTCCAGACCCATTCCTGAAGCCTTGCACCAGACAACTGCAGGGCATGCAAACTAACAGAACAAATCTGAAAATCCAGAACCCAACTCATGGCAGACTCGAAGGATATACGGGTGCTAAAGATTTTGTATTATTTGACAGTAGCAAGAGACAGACTCCAACTTGCCCCACCCCAGGGAGGTACCTGGGCAGTCCCACCTTGCCCAAATCTGCATTAATCCATTGGAGTTTTACATTTTGCCAGACCTCACCACAGAGAAGACCAGAAGAGGATTTAATGGTATGCTGATGGCATCCATGGAATGGTGATATTTTCTACTAAATCTGTCTCTGTCACTCTCTTTCTCCACCCCTTCCCAACCCTCATCCCCCTCTCACTTTTTCTTTTCTTTCTCTCTCTTTCTTCCTCACATTTACTGTTCTATAAAATCCAGACTATTGACTTTGGCATATTTGCACCTCAATACAGAGGCATCCCCCTAATAATTTTAATCACCAGATGATAAAAACCCACTGAAACTTGAACAGGACTTATTCACCTTTAAGCAGTTTAAACAATTACTATAGGAAAAAAATGCATAGACTAGTATATTTAGAAGATGTTGCATTTCTTCAGTGAAAAAAAGCACAATCAGTAGAGCATTTACTGTTCATCCTTTCAGGTGTACATGTCACTGAACTACTGTGCCAGAAGACCGGCATGATCACATCCTGTATTTCCCTTTGGCATTCTCTTTCAGAGCACACATGAAACAAAACCAAAAAGTTCAACTTTAGTCAGTCTTTACCTTCAAATGAAATTCAGGACTCCCTAGCAGAGACCGATGCTCTGCACGCTGAGGAACTTTTCGCAGAGGCCAATGCTCTGCACCTTTAGGAATTCTCTGTGCAGAGCAATGCTCCGTGAACAATTCCCCTGGCGAATGGCCCGGTGCAGCCGCCTGCAGGAGCCCAGGCTGCGCACACCCAGCCAGGGCCGCGCTCTCACACGGCTGAGGCCGCGCCGCTGTCACAGGCGCTGAGGGCCCGGGCGCGTTTACCGGGCAACCGCGGCACCGAGTGCGGGGCCGGGCGGGACCGGGCCGGGCCACAGGGATTTGCAAAGGAGATTGGCACTGCAGCGACTGACTGCAGTTTGGGGCTTCCCAAGAGTCTTTCTGTAAGTAATGAAAGGTTAAAATGTGGGGATAAAGGCACCGATGTCAGGTGTATACATTGCTCTTTGCCGCACTAGTATTCTACCCTGGCCGGAACAGCAGGAGGGGCTGAGGGAGCTGGGAAGGGGCTCAGCCTGGAGAAAAGGAGGCTCAGGGGGAACCTTCTGGCTTTGCACAACTACCTGACAGGAGGGGACAAGAGGCTGCTGCAAGTTCAGGCAGCGCCGGAGCCGCGTGGTTCCCCCTCTCCTCCCCCGCTCCGCCTCTTCCTCCCTCCCTCCTCCTGCTCCTCCCCCACACCCGGAGCCCCCGCAGCCCGCGGGAGGGGCAGGGATGGAGCCGGGACAGGTCGGAACGCAGAGAGGGCTGGGGGGATGCCAGGAGTGGGAGTGACTGGGCTGTACTGGGATCATTCTGGGTGACTGAGTTCTACTGGGATCATCCTGGGATCACACTGGCAGTGAGGAGGAGCAGCGCGATGGCTCCAGCGCTGGGGCTGGGGGCGCTCCTTGGGGGCCAGGGGGAAGTGGGAGGCCCGGCACGGGGACCCTGAACCGCAGCTGCCGGCACGGGGACCCCCCTGTTCCCCTTATCCTGCACAAGGCTCCCCCTGAATCCCCCATTTCTGGACATCAGGGCTCCCTGCTTCCCTTCTCCTGGCCATCCCATGGCTCCCAGACTCCAGACTTGCTGTGGGCTTGACCCTGAGATGCCCTGGAATGCCTTGGTCCCCCAATCCTGCCTTTCACAACCCCCAGCCCCAGCTTTGTGCAAAATCAGAGACCCCCTGAACTCCTCGTTCTCAAACATCCCGGGTATCCCCACCCTGGTCCCCCCTTTTTGGGAAATCCTGGACTCCCCTTTCCTGGGCTCAAGGACCCCCTGGAACTCCCTTCTACCTCTCCACATCCCTGCTCATGTCCCCTGTCCCTCAGCTGTGCCCTGTCCCTGTCCCCTGTCCCTTGGTTCTGTGGGGCCCAAGGTGGCAGCAGGAGCCAGGGCAGCCCCAGGGGAGAACAACCCTGAGCCCCAGCTGGGCCAGTTTCCCCCAGGTCACTCCCAGCATGGGCCCTGTGGCTCCCAGTCACTCCCAGCATGATCCCAGTATGATCCCAGGTGTTTCCATTCACCCCTACTATAGTTTCAGGCACTCCCAGTATGGTTCCAGTCCTTCCCAGTATGATTCCAGTATGAACCCAGTGACTCTCAGTACAGTGCCATTTGCCACCAGTATGGTCCCAGTCACTCCAAGTCACCCAGTATGATTTCCAGTCACTCCCAGTAGGATTCCAGTCACTCCCAGATACTCCCAGTATTATTCCAGTAACTTCCTTTATGGTTCTTTTGTGATTCCTGTCACTCCTGGTCTCTCCCAGTACATCCCAGTTGTCCCTAATGTGTTTCCACTCACTCCCAGTTGCTCCCAGTAGCTTCCAGTATGATTCCATTTGCTCATAGACACTCCCAGTCACCTCCAGCATGATTCCAGTCACTTCCTGTATATCCCAGTTGCCCCAACATGGTCCCAATTGCCCTCAGCCTGCCCCTAGTCACTTCCAGTATGATTCCAGAAGGATCCCAGTCACCCTCAGTGTGGTGCCAGTTGCTCCCAGTATGATCCCATTTGTCGCAGCATAGTTCCATTTCCTCCCAGTGTGATCCCAGTTGCCTCTAGCACAGACCCACTCCCTCCCAGTATGATCCCAATCTGATGCCATGATGATCCCAGTTGCTCCCAGCTTGGTCCTAGCTGCTCCCAGCTTGGTCCTAGTTGCTCCCATTTCCTCCCAGTGTGATCCCAGTTGCTCCCAGTGGCCCCTGTGTTATGTTTTGGAATGGGAGGAAATTTAGGGAAGTGATACAAAGTTTTTTGTGGATCTGACAGTCTGTTGACCTGCTGAAAAGTTAGACATGCTTTTGTGAAGCACACATGGTAAAGACCAAAAAATTCAGAAACTTTTCTTTTCTTTGTTGGTCGGCAGGGAGGTGCTGGGTTTGGGTTTTGGCTTCAGCTCTGTGTCTCGGCTGGGCTGGGCTGGGCTGGGCTGGGCAGTCTTGCTGCAGGCTGGGCTTCTTTTCTATTTTCTGGGTTTCTTGCTGGCTTCTCTCTCCATGGGCTCTGGTTTGGCCAGGCTGGGCTTCAGCAGCTGCTGGGCAAGGAGACAGGGGAGGCTGTGGAGCTTTAGCCAGAGCAGGGCTGACTGTGGCTGTGAAGATCTCGCCGTCAGGCTGCTGCTTCTTCTTGTGAGCATGGCTGAGATCAGAGACTTCTGTAGCTGCTGTAGAAAACTAAACACTAACTATAAAGCTGTTCTGAACACAACTGAGCCACAGCTTTCTGTTACAAGTTATTGGTGGGTTAGGTAGGCTTCAGGCGTGATGTTAACTTTTTCAGTACTTCAATCTTCTTTTGAGTGAGAGAAAAGAACAAAATGCAAGTATATTGAAAACAAGATGAAGATGCAAGTTAATAGTAATTCCCAGATGGGAGGGGTGAGAAGATGCTTTGTTTTTAGAGCTGAAATACTCTTGTAAGATATAAAGAAAAAACTCTTTTCCCTTATAACACATAAAACTCCAAGGAAATGAAAGTGTTTGAATTGATATTAGGTAAAGTGTGGGATCTCAGCACCTCAGGACTGATGTGCAGAGTGACTGAGACCACCCTTGGGGGGCTCGGGAGTCCTGGAATGTTGCCAGAAGTGTCTGGTGGCTGGGCTTTGATCCTACACGGGAGACGACACCTGTATGAGGATGGGAGGATTTCACTGGGGTAAATGGTGAAGGGATAAGTTAATTAGAGTGTGAAACACAAGGTTTAAGATTTCTGTACAGGGGGGTCTAAAGAAGTAAGATGGAGGAATTGGGGCGTGTCCTGTCCTTCTTCTTCTTCTTCTTGGCCTCCATCTTCTTTGGTGATGTTGGCACTTTGGGGTTGGTTATTACTAAAAGTGCACTGGTCAATAAGGGCAAAAGGTATTGGGGAAAATTGATAAATATTGTATATGTAATTTTGAGTGTAAAGATAGGTGACCGCCCCGGGGGCGCGCAGTGTGCTCATGGCTGGCTTGCTGTGCAGACCTCTGTTGGGCTGAGAGAAAATCTTTTAGATAAACAACTAATAAACACTGAAGACCGAGAAAAAACCTGAAGCCTCTTCTCGTCCTTTGAAGCGCGGGCTGTCCAAGGCCACCCCGGGCCTTTCCAGGTTTTAAAACAGCCTAGAAACCGACAGTAAAGGCTTCTACATTAAAGTAAGCAGATGTTGAAATAGCTGTAATCCCATGAGAAGTTTGTACAAAGAAAGAGCGTAGTCTTGTGCTTCTAAAAATGAAGATCTCTGCTCCCAGAGATGAAGAGGATTTTAGAGATAGATAATGAGAACTTTTGCCTTTGAACAGCTCATCTTTAAAACAATACCCCATCAATCAACATAGCACATCTCCAAGCTGTGGGAAGGCTTGTAGAAATAAGAAAGATTTTATGATAGCAAGGTTCCCCTGGCGGTTGTTATTCATGACAAAATTGAGAACCATGAGAAAACTGTTTTTTCCTTTTGTAGAAAAGTCTCCATAACTTTAACAAGAGGGACTTCTCTCCCTAAGTGAACTAAAAAATGACTATTTTAGAGGTAGTAAACTGACTAGAAATCTTAAGTTTAGTATCTTTACATTGTCAGTGAGAAAGAAAAAATTGTGGGGAGAAGTATTCTAAAAAGTTTGCTTTCATTCCTACTACCTTTTTTTTTTTCTTTTAGTTACTATTAATAAAATTTTTCTTTCTACCCTTTTAAAGTTTTGAGCCTGCTTTACCTTTCTCCTAATCCTATCTCACAACAAAAAATAAGTGTATTAGTAATTAACCACACCAAACCCACGACATTCTTTAGTCCATTAGCCAAAAAAGCCTCAAAATTAAATAGATCTTAAATTAGCAAACCAAAACCACGACACCCTGGCACAGAGCCAGTCACTCCCAGTATGATCCCAGTATGAATGCACTGTGATCCCAGTCTTCCCCAGCACAGTCCCAGTCAATCCCAGTTGCCCCCAATGTAGACTCAGTGACTCCAGTCGCTCTCAGTGTGTTCTCAGTCATCCCCAGTATGGTTACAGTCACTCCCAGTATATCCCAGTTGGTCCCACTGTGATCCCTGTTGCCCCAGTTCTGGCCCTGCTGAGTCCCAGTGTGCTCTGATCCTGCTCCCAGTGGGTCCCAGAGCTGGGTGCAGTGTATCCCGGTGTATCGCAGTGTATCCTGGTGTATCCCCGTGTATCCCACTGTATCCCGGTGTGTCCCAGTGTGTCCCAGTGTATCCCAGTGTATCACAGTGTATCCTGGTGTATCCCGGTGTCCCAGTCCATCCCAGCCTGTCACAGTCCGTCCCAGTCCCTTCCCTTCACTGGGAGTGACTGGGATCCTACTGGTGGAAAGTGGAACCTTACTGGGCCAAGTGGATGTGACTGGGAATGACTGTGTGTGTGCTGAGGGCAACTGGGATATACTGGGAGTGTCTGTAACCATACTGGGGGTGACTGGGAACACACTGAGAGTCCCAGAGGGTCCAAGGACACCGTGGTGACACTACAGAACCTCATGGAACCAAGGGGATCATTGTGGCACCACTGGAGCCTGTGGAACCAAGGGGCCTTGGTGACACAGCAGGGCTTCATGGACCCCAGACACCATTATGGCGCTGTGGGGCCTGATGGAACCATGGAGACCATTGGGACCCTTCAGGGCCTCGTGTCACCAAGGGGGCATTATGGCACCTCAGGGACACATGGAAGCAAGGGACCATTGGGTCCCATGGAACTGAGGGAACATGAAACAGGCCTGGCTGGCTTGGCCTCCCAGGGGCCACCGGACAGCTCTGGCTGGTGTTGAAATGTCAAGGGCTGCCTCTCATCAGCTCCTGGAGCACTGCGGCTCTGTCCTTTCCTTGCTGTGAAAACAACTGTCAATCTCTTCTAAGTACCCATGGCCAGAATTGGGATTTCAACTCCAAATTTTTCCCATAGGAATATTGCCAGGACAAGTCTGGCTGGCAATGGTTTCAGGAGAGTCACCTCCCATCTGTCCCCAAAACACTGGGGAAGGCTCCGTGCTTTCCTCCCTATGAGAAAGAACTGTCCTACTTCTCCAGGCACGCATAGCTGAGATTGGACTTCCACCTCCAGAATTCCCTATATCCAAAGACTGCTCCTAGACAAAATCTGCCATTCCTGACAAGTCTGGCTGGCCTTGGCCCAGTGACACTCTCACTTGCCTTCCAAACACTGAGGCTCTGTGCTTTCCTTCCTATAGAAAAGAACTGTCCTTCTCAGCCAGGTACCCATGGCCACAATTGGGATTTCACTTCTAGCATTGCCTATTGTGACAGACTGGAGGAGATTGTTGGCTCAAAACATTTCACGTGCTTGGGAGGAAGGGCAGGTCCAGCCTTGCCCTGCCCTGTAAGCCCAGCCCTGCCCTGCCCTGTGACCCCAATCCCCCCAGAGCCCCTATCCCAGCCCAGCAGTGGCTGCCAGTCCCTGGCACAGCACAGGCAATGCTCCACAGCCATCTCTGCAGCCCCCAGCCCAGCTCCTGAGGGACCAAATGAGCCCAAGGACCACCCATGGGAAGGGCCCAGGAAGTCCAGGGGGTATTGAAGCCTGACCACAAGGCAAGCACACATCTTGACCCTACCTCCTCCTGGAATTTCTATCTGAACACTGCTGCAATCTAGGAGTTGGTAGCTGTGTGTGTGCTTCTCTGTATCTTTTTTGTCTTTCTCTCTTTCTAATTCACTCTTCTTGTAAATTTTGAGTAACCTAAAATTGAACAGGCTCAGAGGTAGTGAAGTTGAATGGGCCAAGTCAGTGCTTTGAGAAGTGTTTTTTGTTGATTGAATGTCATAATAAACCTTTTGCCAAAGTTTCTCTGATTTTCTAAAGTTCCCAGTAAAGGCTGTTTTGTTGTTTTGAGCTCCTGAGAATCTCTTGTTGGTATTTCTCCAGAGCATCCAACTCAGAGTACAGAAACAGCTGTAATTCCTTTTAAATGTCTCCTTGAGAGATTTTTTTGGGGGATGGGAGTCAGGGCTTGTCTGTCCTGCTTGGCACAGCCCAGCAGGGCTTTCCCAGCCACACTCCACACTCCATTGCCCAGCTGAAGCCGCTTGGTGCCTCTGAGTTGTGCTGTCCCAGCCCCAGGGACACTCTCCTTGTCTGCCCATTCCCCCACGGTCTCTGGGCAGGGATGGCCTCAGTGGGGGCTGCTGACATCCTCAGCACCTTGAAGGCTGCTGCTGAATTTTCCTGCTCCAGAGGCTTTTTCAGCCTTCAGCTCTCCAGTGCAGGAATTCAGTGTCCCAGGGCTCAATAACATTCAGAACACCTTAACAAGCCAAGCCTCTGGGAATAATTAGATTTAGGTTTTCAAATCTTTTGTGGTTAATTGGGCAGATTTCAGAAATGCATTCAAACAGAATATATTTTATTTAAAAAAACAGTGAGAAAAGATTTCTTAGGTCCCATTTAGGTTTTTCCCTGTTGATAAATTGATATGTGCAATCTCCAATTGACACTGAATCCAAGTGAACTTCCTCATGAATTTGAGTAGATATGAAAATCAAGACCCTTCATGGCTGACAATCAATCACACTCTGTCCCTACCCCCACCCCACCATTTCCCCCATCCAAGGCCTGGCACTCAGAGCAGCCTTGTGCAAATCTGAGCTTCCTCCAGCCCAGGCTGCACCTGCAGCTTTCAGCTCCTTGGCTCCAACTCCCACCTGCTTTCCTTGGAGAAGGAGCTGCCTGAGACACAGAGGGACATTATGAATCAAAAAAACATGGCCATTAACTGCTTTATACCAACACAGAGTAATGGCAACCAAAATGCACTCAGACCAGGGTTTTTTCCACTCTCTTTCAAGCCTCGCGCATTAGGCACCAAATTTTGTCCTGGTTTAGGGCAAATTTGGGAGAAAACCTCCAAAGGGGCCCCTCCAGAAAGCAAACCCACATTGCCTCTCCCCACAACCAGGTCAGGAAGGATTCCCTGGAGAGAAGTGGAAAGAACCTGTTTATTTAACAGGCACAGCACCCCCAGCACACAAAATGAACAATACAGGGTGACATCACTCTTTCACCAGTCTGAAAAAGATGACAAATTCAGAAAGCCTCTCTTGGGGGCGGTCGCTCTGTTATCAGTCCCTCAGGTGCTGGGGTAGCTGCTGCAGCCACAAGGTGCAAACTCTTGGTGTTTCCCAGGTCCCAGTCCAGAGCAGGTTTGAGTGGTTCTAAAAAAAGGAAAGGAGAAATAGTACAGGGAAAAATTCGGACTGCTTAGCTAAACTAATTAATGAACAGAAGCAAAAGCAAGAGCAAAGCAGGAATAAAGCAGAAGCAAGAGCAAAGCAAAAAGCCAAGCAAAAAGCAAAAGCAGCACCATGTACTGCCCTGTCTCTGTGTCCCGCCAGCCGTGGGGGAGTGGCTGAGAGCAAAACCAAAACAAAACTTCGCTCTTCAGAGCCAGTCTTGAAAGCACAGAACATAGTATCCAGCATAAACAGAACAGACAACTGGGGATACAAGCGTCCTAACATCACCCTAGGACAGCAAAGTTATTCCAAACTGCCCCCCAGCAGCTCCCTCCTCACCGATGCCATCTGCTGGGGCTGTGCCAGCTTCAGGAGATGCCTCCAGGGCCTGCATTCCCTGTGTGAAAAACGCATATTGTATGACTGGCTTTTAACAAATATTAAAATTAATATTATATGTGTTGTGTTAAAAAGTTATATTGTACTAATTTTCTTAAGTAGTGTTTTAAATCTAGTTTTAGGTTATAACATAATGTTAAAATAGAAACTATGCTATGTAAGATACTTTTTTAAAGAGAGGACTTACAGTGAGATAGCAGCCACAGGACACCTAAATCTTTCAGAGAAAGAGAATTTATTGCTCTCTTAACAGAAGAAACGAACTTCTTCCTGCCTGCTCAGCCATGAAGATGCCGTCAGCATTCAGAGGAAGAAGTTGACACTGACCAGACAGAATCCTGTGTTTGAATAGAATTTATGCATCATGGATGAGGGGTATGAATATGCAACAGGTTATTGTTTTTAAGGGTTAACCCTCTGTTAACCTGTGTCCTTTCTTGGGCTTATTTTCCCCAGAAAAAGGTACTTGGACATCCATGACTCTTTGTTCTTCTTGTCTCATATTGTCCTAAAACTTAATTGTCCAAATTTTTATTATCCTAATTATATTAATCTTTTTATAACAATTTAATTACTACTAAAATTTGAAAATTTTAAAAAGAAGTGATTGGCGTTTTTCACACAGTATCTGCCACAACATCCCATGTACCAATGTTTCTGGGGGAACCATTTACAACATGGGGGGGGGGGGTCACAGGATGTGAAAAACACCAATCACTTGTTTTATAAAAATTTAAAAGTAATAAAATGGTTATAAAAATAGCAATATAATTAGAGTAATAATAATTTGGGTAATTTGGATTAAGACAATATGATACAATAGAAACAGAGTTACGGATATCCGGGTACCTTTTCTGGGCAAAATAAGCCCAAAAAAAGACACGGGTTAACAGAGGATTAACCCTTAAAAACAATAACCTGTTGCATATTCATACCCCTCATCCATGATGCATAAATTCCATTCAAACACAGGATTCTGTCTGGTCAGTGTCAGCTTCTTGCTCTGAATGCTGACGGCATCTTCATGGCTGAGCAGGCAGGAAGAAGTTCGTTTCTTCTGATAAGAGAGCAATAAATTCTCTTTCTCTGAAAGATTTAGGTGTCCTGTGGCTGCTATCTCGCTGCAAGTCCTTTCTTTAAAAAAGTATCTCACATAGCATGGTTTCTATTTTAACATTATGTTATACCCTAAAACTAGATTTAACCTACTACTTAAGAAAATTAATTGTAAAATACAAAGTTGTGTTTCGTGTCAAGTACAAAGAGGTGATGTGTGTTGTTGTGAATGCGAAATGTGTAGACCCCGACAATGAGAGAGCTGTGAATTCTAATAATAACTGAAGAGAATAAAGCATAGAAAAAGGCCTTAAACCTATCTATTGTTTGCAAATTAACCCTAGTTGATTTAAGAGCATTAGAATTAAAGTGTTAAAAATGTTGCTTTTTGCCTGCATTTAATCCATAAAGAGTTCTGCAATAATAACCTTTTGAAGTATAATGTTAGAATATTACTTGTATCCTTGAAACTATAGCTTTAGAATATATATAAAAGAAATATGCTTATCTTACGCCTTATTGAAGCAGAGAAAAACAGCTTGAGAAAAGAAGATGAACATCACATCAAGAGTTTATAGTTTCGACCAAAAAGAAGCTAAACATCACTGTTACGAGATTTATAGTCTCTGCAATTAAAAGGTGAACACACATCTGAAGTGCTAGACCCCACCACATGAGATTCATCTTTCTTCTTTCAGAAATGAAACCGTCACCATCTAGAGATACTCCTTTTGAGATACATCCTGGAAAACTAAGATCACAATAGTGTATAGAATCATGATGTAATAATTTAGAATAAAAATTGCTGATGAGTAAAAAAATTAGAAACAGAAACTGCTGAAAAAGCTGATGAGTACCCCTATAAATACCTGTAACCCTCAATTATCGGTGTGCAGTTGGAGGGAAAACTTCCCCCACTGTACCCAGCGCTGTATTGCTCATACTTTACCATGTTAAATAATAAATTGATTGCTGCTTGAATATTAGCCTAGTCAAGCTTCTTATTCATAACATTAATACAGCATAACTTTCTGACAAAACACATATAATATTCATTTTAATATTCGCGAAAAGCCAATCATAAAATACGCATTTTTGCCACAGGAGAACTGGGCTCTCCCAGTTATTCCCTGTGCAGGCGTGACCCCCCCCTTCCCCTCAGAGCTCTCCCGCGCTGAGGGGCCGCTGCCGCTTCCCGCCCTTCGCGCCCGCCCTCAGCGGCCGCCGGGAGCTGGGCCGCCCCGCCCGCCCTTTTATCGGAGCCATGGAGAAGGAAAACCGCTTTAAATTGTTCATGCCGCCGCGTCTGAGCGCTGGGCAGGTGTCTGCGGGCAGATCCCAGGTAAGTGCTCGGCCGCGGGGCCGCTGAGGGCGGCCCATATCACACCTTCCCCCCCCCCCTCCCCCGGCTGCCCCTTCGGGCTGTGCTGCTCTGGAGGCCGCGGCTGAGGAGGGGACGGGGGGAAAGCGCAGGGGCCCTTCTCCGGGGACACGGGGACAGTGCTGGGCCCGGGGAGTGCCCCGGCAGGGCCCCGAGCTGGAGCACACACACACCTGCCCCTTGCTCCCAAAGAGCCCCGGGCTGGAACACACACACACCTGCCCCTTGCCCCGGGCTGGAGCACACACACACCTGCCCCTGTATAGGCCGAGACGGCTCCTGTGCTGGACTCATTTCTGTGTGTATGCCTAGTGTGGCACATGCACAGACATCTTTGGTTTGAATTTCAAAGACCTTTGTTGTTGTTATCTATCAAAACTGAAGGGAATCATCTTCTCAAGCATCCGCTCTGTGTTGTAAGTCCGTGTTTGATGTGGGTAATTCAGCCCAAAGAGCGAGCAGGGCTCTATCGCTGGCCAGGGTCTGTGTACAAATCACCAACGGGATGGGATTGCTGAGGAACTGACTTGAGCTGTTTTATTTTCCAGCATCAGTCTCATTACATGGTTATGACAGTGGGAAGATGCCAGCAGCTCACATCCCAGGCAGCTGACCAAGAACTTAATGTTACAACTTACTTTAAAAGTTTTTTGACCAGTCACACAAATCAAAAGCACATTGACAGTAGTTCAGTCCAAGCACTATAAGCACACGTACCTTTGGTTAAAACAATGCTTGCTTATTTTGAATACAATACCTGCTTTTAAGCCTTAAAGCAAAATGCACATAGCTCCATTATTAACCTTAAAACTTCCTAATATCTGGCTAGATAAACTTTTCTGTAACTTAGGGAGTTATTCTAGCCAAACGTTAATACACAGACCATTGTTCTATTTGTCCTTACTTTTCTACTTTTTACATTATTTTTTCTGCTGACCTATCTCATGGCTACTGCTTGGCTCTAATCCCAGTTCTGCTGTCTCTGAGGCTGCCTTTTGCAGCTTTCTGAAACCCCTCTGATTTTATGGATTCCCACAGGCCCCACTCAGATGCTCGCACTGGCATTGGTGTCTTGGTCTCACTAGATCAGGTGTGCAGTGAAAATGTACTGGCCCCACACTGAGTTACGGGAATTCCACAAGTTATTTTTTCATGTTGAAGCTCCTAATGAAGTATTTTGAGATTAGGGATGAGATATTCTGACAGCAGATGAGTTAGCTGTTTACAGGATGAACTTCTGTGACTTCAAAACCTTGTAAAAGGGTATTCTCATGCTGACACATAATCAGATATGGTTTAGAAGTGCCCTTGGAAGTAAAGCAAAAAAGAAATATCAACTACTGGTCTTGAAAAAAGTAATTTGTCTCCCTGAGTCCTTTGCCATGCAGCAGTGCCCAGACAGGCAGAAGCTGCTGAGTTCCCTGCATTGAAAGCTCCCCTTTGGCCACAGTCTATAAATCAAACTGCAGGACACCAACAGTTTGATCAACCACTGGGAAGTAAGAAGTGAGTTCCAAAGCCATTACCAATACCTTGGGCTTTGAAAATTGTAGGCAGCTGTTTTATTAATGATAAATTCTATTTTCACATCATCTGTAGGGATTTTTTTCCCTTGGATTTTACAATTCATTTTTTACAAATCTACCCATAAGGAACTAATTTTTTAATTTGTGCAGGGTTTTAATAGATGTTCAGATGATGACTTTAAGCTGCCATTCGATGTGTGGAGCCGTGGCGAAATCACTGATTCAGGTACAACTGGAATGTTTGCCATGCACCTTCTTTAGATTTTTATATATTGTCAAGTTTTAATTTTCATGAGTAGTCTCACAGTTCCATATCTGTAACTGTTAAATACAGTTTCACTGTTACTTGTTTTAGAAATACATTGATCAAAATCTCTTCATGTTTCAGATACAATTTCACAGCAAGTGAAACTTTGCTCTGAAGTAGATGAAGAGGTGAGCTAAGTATCAACTCTGCCCATCTAATTAATTCCTTGGGGTCTTTTGAATTTGTTCCCAAACAGTGCCTAAAGCATTATTCCGTAGATATTTTAGGGCTAAAGGGAGTAGTCAAAAGGGAATAATGTTTTCTGTCTCCTGTTTAAAGCTTAATAACTTGGAGGAGATATTTGTGATTTAGTGAACATGCCTGGAAACAAATCTTTAAAAATTAGGGTGATTGCAATATTGTTGTTGTTTTTTTCTTTGTTTGAAGTGCCTGCGAAGTCTATGAGCTTTATTTAGAGTAAGATTTAAACACTTAAGTATCCTTGTGGAACTGGTTCTGAATATTCTGTTGAGGGGCAGAAGGGTTGAAGTCAGAGTATTCTTTGGAAAACTGAAGTAGATTATCCCAATTGCCTTGTCTGACTTTATTTTATCTGTAAAACAATGAATTCAGTGGTTTCCTCAAGCACTGTATTCTTCTCACAGTGTCTTTGCCAGCACATCTCTGCTTTAGCACAATTCAGTACAGCTCATTTTTTTTGCAATACCTTCTGTACTTTGCAGCTACAAAACACTGTTTGCTACCACAAAATAAAACACATTTCTTGTGCTCTCTCTGCTGATTTTCGTATTCCTGACAACTTTTTAGACTCTTTTAATCCTAAGCTATTAAAGTGCCATCAGGACTGTAACAAAAGTGTATTGCAGCCAAAACAAGGATGGTGTTTGGGAGTGTTGTAAGTGAACCAAAGGGCCCTTAGGGCTTGTGTGTTGCTCTCCCTGCCTCGACCACTGGCCCAGCACTGCTTGTAGGGCACTTTCAAGGTGTTCTAAGGGCACAAGGGTGGTGCTTTTCCTTCCTGCTCTGTGTGTGAGCAGAGAACTGCTGGGACACTTGGATATTTATAAATCCCTGGGTCCAGATGGGGTCCATGCCAGGGTGATGAGGGAGCTGGCAGATGAGCTTGCCAGGCCTCTCTCCATCATTTATCAGGAGTTGTGGCTCACTGGTGGGGTTCCAGATGATTGAACACTGGCCAGTGTGACACCCATGTACAAAAAAGGTAGGAAGGAGGATCCTGGTAATTCCAGGCCAGTCAGCCTGGCCTCAGTAGCAGGTGAGATAATGGAGCAGTTCATACTGAGTGCTATCACACAGCACTCACAGCATGGCCAGGCTATCAGACCCAGCCAGCAGGTGTTTACCAAGGGTGGGTCATCTCTGACCAAGCTGGGCTCCTTCTGTGAGCAGGTGACCGCCTGGTGCATGCAGGAAAGGCTGTGGGTGTTGTGTATCTGGGCTCCAGCAAGGCCTTTGGCACTGTGTCCCACAGCACACTCCTGGAGAAGCTGCAGCCACGGCTGGGACAGGAGCACTCTGTGCTGGGCTCAGAACTGGCTGCATGGCCGGCCAGAGAGTGATGGTGAATGGTGCTGCATCCAGCTGGCAGCCAGGCACCAGTGCTGTCCCTCAGGGCTGTACTGGGACCAGTTCTGTTTAATATTTTTACAGACGACATGGATGAGGGCATCGAGTCCTTCATCAGTAAATTTGCAGAGGACACTAAGCTGGGAGCTTGTGTTGATCTATTGGAAGGAAGGAGAGCTCTGCAGAAAGACTTAGATCAGTTGGATGGATGGGCAGAGTCCAGCAGCATGAAGTTTAATAAGTCCAAGTGCTGAGTTCCACATTTTGGCCACAAAAATCCCCTACAACGTTCCAACCTGGGGACAGTGTGGCTGGACAGTGCTCAGGCAGAAAGGGCCCTGGGGGTGCTGGTGAATATGAGCCAGCAGTGTGCCCTGGTGGCCAAGAAGGCCAAGGGCTCCTGGCCTGGATCAGGAATGATGTGGCAGCAGGAGCAGTGAGGTCATTCTGCCCCTGTACTCGGCACTGCTGAGGCTGCACCTTGAGTGCTGTGTCCAGTTCTGGGCCCTCAGTTTAGGAAGGACGTTGAGATGCTGGAGCACATCCAGAGGAGGGCAACAAGGCTGGTGAGGGGTTTGGAACACAAGCCCTGTGAGGAACGTCTGAAGGAGCTGGGCATGTTCAGCCTGGAGAAGAGGAGGCTTAGGGGTGACCTTATTGCTCTCTACAGCTTCCTGCAGGGAGGTTGGAGCCAGGTAGGGTCGGTCTCTTCCACAGGGCAGCACTGACAGAACCAGAGGACACAGTCTCAAGCTACATCAGGGAAGGGATAGGTTGGATATTAGGAAAAAGATTTTCACCAAAAGAATAATAAAGCGCTGGAATGCTCTTCCCAGGGAGGTGGTAGAATCACCATCTCTGGATGTGTTTAAAAAAAGACTGGACATGGCACTTGGTGCTGTAGTTGAGGTGTCAGGGCAGGTGTCGATGATCTGAGAGGTCTCTTCCAACCTCATTATTCTGTGATTCTGTGATTCTGTGTGTGTCCATGGCAATATCACAGGTACTCTTGGGCAAAGTCTCTGAAGCTGCTTTTACTTAACTCAGCAGTGTCTGTCAGAAGGAGAGGACAGAAGTGGTGGGAAGAACCTACTAGAAGGAATTTTGGCTTCACTGATAATTCTGGCAAAACTTTTATTGATTTTGGTGGACTGAAGTTATCCATGTCTTTAGGCCCATCTATTTGGTGATGTCTGAAGGGGGTTTGGGATATTTAATTGTATTTGTTTCTCCTGTGTGCTTTGTAATGCCTTTTGATACATACATAGAGGATGCACAAAGATTTAAACTTGGACTCCTGATCATATCTAAGCTTATATCACCATCTGTGGAAAAATATTACTCTTGTGATGTTTCTAGGAGAGAAATATGTTATCTACAACAATATTAATTAGATATTATATACTATAAATTGGATAGTATTTGAGATTAAATTGTGGACCCTGTTTTAATAGAATCCAGAAACAATGAATGAATTGTTCTCAAAACTCTACAAAGAGGCTGAGAAGATCAAGCAGTGGAAACTGACTGTGGAAACTGAACTAAACCAGAAAGAAAGAAAACTCCAAGAGAATAGAAAGATTATTGAAGCACAGAATAAAGCCATTCAAGAACTGCAGGCCAGTATTGTATAGTGTACATTGAATAGATGAAGTTCAGTGTTTCCTGATTCAGTATGACACTATTATTGATACAATTAAATATTAAAGACTGTTGCAGTTTGGTTTGTGCCTTGAGAAAGTGATTATTTTGAGAAGTTGCAGGCACCTGTCCTGTGTGAGTGTGTGTATGAAGAATATACCTGTAAGTGTCTCATTTGCTGGTAAATTATTGTTCATTAATTACTGCATCTTTCATGAAAAAGATGACTCAGCATGTAATACCAGATAAAACAGACTTCTGTCTACTGATGCCCTAAATGACTGTTTCATGAGGGATTTGAGAAATCAAAGTGCATTTCTAATACATTTTCCAATAACAGTCTTTTTGCATTTGTTCCCTATGAAATCAGTTTGAAAATGGAAAACTCCATTTGAAACTGGAAGATGAGATATGTGAAAATAAAGATCTCTTGAAAGAGTAAGTAATAGAACCAAGTATATATTTTTGTGGTGGAAATAATCCATTTTCACATGGGCAGTTTTATGTAGCTGTTAAATATTGAAGGTCATTTCCATTGTTACTCCTTAGGTGCACAAAGTACTGTGCACTCCTGTGCAAACATGATATTTTTCCCTCCTTTAGAGCTGCTGCTTCGAGGCATCTGTGTAATCTGCTCAAGGAAACCTACACTCGTTTCACAGAGAAGACCAGCAAATGTAAATGCTTTTTTAGTTTTTATTTATCAGAGTAAATGTGCTTCTAGCTTGCTCTGAATTCACAAACAGAAGCAAGAAGAAGAAATTTCTCGTGTTGTTCAGAGAAGTTCTCCAGTTGAGATCGACTGGATGTGGCTCTCAGAATGAGAAGTGAATTTTAAGTGGCTCACAAAATTGGAAGTGAAGCCCCAGGTCTAACAGACTTGTGGTTTGTAATGCTAAATGCAGAGGGCTTTTGAAGGCAGTGAAATTGTTTGCTGCAAGGTTGCCAGCCTGGGAGCTCTTTGGGTGCCCAAACAGTGCTCCAGGTTTGAGGCAGTGCCCACAGCCCCGACTGGCACTGGAGCCACTGCAGGGCAGGGCAGGGCTCCCCAAGGCTGCTCAGCCCATTGAAGCTTTGCAGTCCCAGCCACACTCTGGGAATATATTCAGACATAAGAAGTGACACTTCATGCCTGTTTTTAGGCAGTAGAATCTACTCTAAATTCCCAGCACTCTGGAACAAATTTCCAGAGCTGACATTTCCATGTTTTCAGCCATCACACATTTGTGGGGAAAAAAGGTCTTAACCCCAAGGTATAATGAGTAACTGGAATTCTTCTCATGAAACTGAACAAGCCAAGACAGTTGGATAACCTAATGAAGTTTAAATTCTTGAGGTTTTAAAACATGTTCTTGATTGGGAATTTTACTTTATATGCAATTTAGAATTTTACTAACTTGATCGTGGATACTTAAGAAGTGTCTGTGTCTTTTTTGTCTTAATTCTAGAAACACTAGAATAGTTGGAATACACTTAATTCTAGAAACACAGTGCATAGATGTACTGTTCTTTTTTGATACCTGTTTCTGTTACTGTTCTCTTTTTAATTGTTTTCTATCAATTACAAAAGGGAAAGAAAAGAAGGAAAATATGGACATGGAGTGTTGCAATTTTATGACAGATCTGTGGTTATAGATTGCAGTTTATAAATACTAACAGTTTTGATACATTATTATTCAACAGCATTAATACTATAATAATTAATATGGTCACATAAGCTGATCCAGAATTACACTTTTCACAGAAAAAAATATCTTGGGAAGGAAATTTAAAAGCTGAGCTTGCTCAATGTTTCAATGAAATACACATTTTCCCTAGATTCTAAATTTTTTTAGATTGTAACTTTTGGCACCATGTTTCATAATGACTTATTTAATAAGAAAGGAGCTGATAATTCCTTTTTTAATTCATTATGCTGATTAAGTATTATGACTTGGGCAGCTGGCATTCTTGTTCAAAAGCAAAACTTTCTCCTATGTTCTTGCTTTGATAGATGAACAGGAAAAGGAAGCAACAATACAATTGTATGAGGAACTTCACAGCAACGTAGAAGTAAGTGACCAAGCTTGATGAAAGGAATGTGAGTTATGTGAGCTGAGCTGAGTGCCATGTTTATGTTGGGATACTGTTTGTATCCATCATGTGTGGGTATCATGTCATGTGTGATGCAGGAAGTTGGGTTTTCAATCCCTTTTCAAGAATTATTTTTGTGTTACATCAAACACATTCAATGGAGAAAGTGCAGCAGTGTGTGGGATGTAGATCCCTATGATCTGGGTGATGTGTGCGTAGTGCTGGGTCACTGCCACAACTTCTGGCTTCTTTTTGGGCTCTGTTTCACCTCCCTGCTGGTTCCTCAGAGTGGCTGAGGTGGGCAGCAGCCCCTGGAGAAGTTCCAGGGTTTCCAATATTGAACTTCAAATATTAAATTTTGTTTTTAGAGAATGACAGTGGCATTTGAAGAGCTTTGTGTGCAAGCAGAGAACGACAGACTGGAAATGAGTTTCAAATGTGAGAATTCTGTTTATTGAGTTTATGCAGCTGGCTCAGTTTTGTACTTCATAGCTTGTGTTACACACGCAGTGTCAGGGCAGGCAGATGTGAAGTGCTGGAATGGTGAGCAGCTCACACTGAGACACTGGGACCCTTCTTTTATTCATGCTGCCTTTGGTCACTGCCTGGCCGCTTCTGTTGCTGTTCCACTGGGCCAAATCTGAAACTTTATTTTTCAAACAGTCACTCAAAATTGAAGTTTTGTCTGTGAAGTACAGTCTAGAGATCAATATTTATTTCACATAGTTTGTTTATTTAAATGAGAATCCACTAGTGTATAGCTACAGAAACTTTAGCTAAATGCTCTCTCTCTGTATGTATAGCCTGCTATGTTCTTGTTTCATTTTCACATGGTCTTTTCTGTTTGTATTTTGATTATAAAATCAAACATTGCCTCAACAATTACTCTTGGAAAACAAATGGTAGAGCTGTAGAATTCCAAGCAATCTTAAAGTGGAAGTTGTATTGAACTTGGAGTATATTTCAGCTAGAATGTTAACTATGGATGTTACTGTATCTCCAAAGTAAAAGAAGAAGCGGAAAAAGTGGACAAGTTTGAGAAAGAATGCAGACTGGAAGTCAGCCAAAAGGAAAAGCAGGTTTGCTTATTTTACCAGCTAATATGTAGAGCTTTATTTGTGCCTAAAGGTGCAATGCAAGAGCCAAGAAGTGTTTCTGGGTATTAGTAAAAAAGACAAAATAATGTCTGAAGCTGCTTTTAAGTCAAATTCTGCTAAGTTTAATGATGTTTCAGTACCTTTAGTCTACTGGAATTGATGGTTTGATTTTGAATTGGAGAACATTTTGTTTAGAGTAATGTGACTTGATCAATATTTGGCTAAGATTGTATCTAGCCAAATATTATCTATCTATCTATCTATCTATCTATCTATCTATCTATCTATCTATCTATCTAATCTAACTTCAATGACAGCAAAATGTCTGCTTATCATAGCTGGGGTACAAATGAAAATTATTATCTGTCCCTTTTCCAGACTTCATGATGATATTTCCTGCATTTTTCTAGATTCCAGCTCTTACCATACAGAGAGATGAAAAAGATGATGTCATAAAAGACATCAAGGCTCAGCTGCAGACATCACAAAATAAGATTGCTGACTTAATGGAAGCAAAATGTAAGAGTTCTGCCTGCTGTATTTAAATGTAATTGTTTACAGAATTTCAATGTAGTTGTTTATGATTGTTTATTTATTATATGTAATTGTTTATTAGAAGCATAGGAAACAGGGCCATGATAGTCTTATTCTGTTGCTGGTTGGCAGCAGAATTTTGGGGCCTTGAAGGCCTTATTTTTGTTTGGAACAGGAGCTGCTCATGTGGGAGCAGGACTGGCAGGGCAGTTTTTAGGGTGAGTCAAGCAGTGAGAGCTTTTGAAAATTGCAAGGGGAAAATATGTTGCTTCAGTTTTGCAAATTTAAAGTCAGGTAGATGTCACTGAGGAAACTTACTTTTCAGAACTTACTTTTCAATATTTTAAGCCATCTATATTCAAATTTTATCTATCATTTTATAGTAGATGATGTCAGTACCATTGGTCTTTGTTACATTCTTTAAATGTATGTAATTTTCCATTTTTAGCAGCATTTTTTAGTAAATATCCTTTTTTTAACAATATAAACTTTTTTTTTTTTGTTTAGTACATAATGAAGAAATGTTAAAGGAATCCCAGGTCAGTAAAGAACATTTGAGGGTAGAGCTGGAAGAGGCTAAAATTTCATTGCAAAAGGCAGAGGTACCCCTTACTTATAGCTTTACAGTAGAAATAGACTGGATGATCATTTGCATAAATAATTATGGATACTTTAGACACGAAACAGCTGTAGCTGTTTGTTGGAAAACATGTTTAGAAATGATATCATGTCTTGAAGGTTGCTCAGAAGAACTTGGAAACTGAATTCCAGACTACAGTGAAAACATTAATTCAGGTCACTGGAGAAAAGGAAGAGCAGGAGGAAGAATGTAAAAAAATGAAGGCTTTGCTTGCAGCCCTGACAGAGGAGTTTGAGACTTCTGTTGCCAATTTGAAAAGCTTGCTGCAAGAAGAGCAAAATAGGTAAATTAATGAGTTGAAATTCTAAGAGTGATCTTACAGGTTGCAGTCTATAACAAAACCAAGAACAATTGGAAATGAAGCTGAAATTTGGAGGTTTTTTTCACACAGTGGTCTAAATGCAGAGAATTTATGTAATTTTTTTTTTGTTTGCGATAGTTGATACTGTATAAAAAGTAAATTTTGCCCCCTTCAACTTGCATAATTCTGTCTTTAAAAAATACAGATTTCTGTAGATATATATTTGTTTACTTTTATGTCTACTGTTCTGAGGTTGTAAAACTGTAATTTGATGTGTGTTGCAGGCAGATAAATTATCTGCCTGTTAAAAGTTAAATGTTCTTAAAGTGCTTGTGGTAAGACTTTGTCTTATTGTCCTGTAAGTTTCAAATGCAGTGCTTTGTACTCTACATTTGGTATTTTTCATTTACCATTTTCCTAGATTAAAGAAATCTGAAGATGATTCAAAGCTGCTTACCTTGGAGCTCCAGAATAAATCTGCTGAACTGGGTAAGGCTTGTAGAAAGGCAGAAAATGAGCTGGGCAGTAATAAAAATGTTTTCTGCTCTTTTCTGGAAATGGACTGTCTCTAGTAGTTGAAGAAATGATTTTACAGTACCTGTACCTGTCAGGAATGCCTGGATTTATTTTTACTCAGCTGATCCCTTTTCTTTGGGGGTCATTGGTACTGGCAGCAGCCAAAGGGCAGTGCTGTGCACAGCTCCAATAGTCAGACCATTCATGCATGAATTCCTCTGCAGGTCATTTTGGTTTGCAGCGCAGAGCAGCAGCACTGCAGGTGCCAGGAGTGACTTCTGCAGCAGAGATAAAACCCTCCCATGGAGGTTTCTGTGACCCTCCCCATGCTGGAAGTGGAATGATGCTGGCAGGGGTTCTCTTTAAATATCATCAATTTGATACCCTGTGGTTTCTAGGGATGTGCTCCTTAGTCCCCAGAGTAAGAGCTCTGCCTTGCTGTTGAGAACTTGTAAAAAATACCAGAATTGTGACTGTGCACACAGAAACCATCTGGAAGTTAGTAACAACTGGTTTCCTTTCTCATCATATCCATCTGATACCTTCAGCAGTTCAGATTTTTTCTGGAACAATGCAGGTGCATCAATACTTGGAGAATACTCCAGTCTTACAGTCCATGGTTTATTTGAAGCTATAATTGTGGAAAACATAATAGGCTCTAAATTTTATTTAGGATAAATATTTAGCTTCTCTTCAGATATAGATTTGCTAATGTCTGAATCATCTTTTCAAATCTACATTTAGATTAAGTCATAAATTAGCTTTTCATTTTCTTCACTTAATCCAACAAGTTTTGAGAACTGGGTATTGCAAAAGGGTAAATGTTTTATACTGCCTGCTAATAATGAAAAATTATTCCTGTTCCATTAATTTTACATTCCATGTGCTGTAGAAGAGATGACTAAAGTAAAATGTGATAAAGAAGTGCAACTTGAAGAGCTGTCAGAAACTCTGGTAAATGTTCATTTTATTAATCTCATGGCATTTGCTCTTCATATGAAATTCCTCTTGCTTAGTAAGTATCTTAAATGCCATAAATAAACACCATCTAGTCTACCTTAACATTTCTACTAAACTTTCTCACACACAATTTCAGTGTTTTCTTTTAAGAACTTCTTTATCGCCTCTGTTTTTCTTGTCTCCCATGTTTTTGGTTTTTCTTGTCTCTTGTGCTTTTAGTTTTCCTTCTCAAGGTTTTTGATTATTTCTTCTTTGTTCATGCCCACTCAAATGCCACTCCCTCTGGATATAAAGTTTTCCCATTTTTTCTTCCTTCCAGGAAGGTAATTAGCTCTGGCCTCTGTGAACCCTTCTGTGCTGTGACACAGGCCCATTTTCTGTCACAGAAGTCAAAGCTATATGAAATACACTCTTAACAGAAGTTTATTTTCATTATGATTTTATATTTAGAAGCCTAACAAGAATCCATATCAACTCAAGTTAAGATAGTGTGAAATCAGGTGTGTCTGCTTGTTGTTATAATCTGTGCATTGAGTGTTCTGAACTGAGTTTCACTCATTTTCTAAAATGGGCAAATTGGAGGACTTTGATTGAAGAAGAATCTTGAGGCTACTGTAGAAAATATGCAGAGAGAGAAAAATGTGGAGAGAGAAATGAAAATGCTCTCCAAATGAGAGAGGTCTGAAGTAGGGCAATAGTAACATATTTTTAGAAATAGTGAAGTTGCACATCATGAACTTGTATACAAGTTTATACATAAGAAACAGCACCCAGAGCAGGGTCCCACCCTAATTTTGCAGCCCAGGTAATGAAACTCACAGCAGGGGACAGACATGAACAGCACTGGTGTCACAGTTCACTGTCTCACGCCACTTCCAGATCCCAGCAGAGATTGGAAAGATGCAATCTAGATAATCCATGGCATGGATGTTGTTTGGTTCTTCTGAAAGCCTTGTGCTCTTAGCTCATGTCTGATAACCTCCAGCAGTTGGAGTTTGCACTCTTCCTTTTCATTTTGCAGAAAGAATTCCATGGTTTGAAAGCACAGCTGACAAGTACAGCTGAGAAGGAACAAGATTATTTAAAGCAGCTTGTGACTCTGAAAACAGATCTTGAACAAGAGGCGTATGACCATTTTGAAAATAGAATATTTCATTAGTTTTGGTGTAATATAGAAGTTGCTTTAATCCACAGTGAAATGAACTATGATTGTTTTCTAATGGAAGTTTTGAACCACATATATGACATTATTTATATACTTACATTTCTAAATTCACCTTTCTCTATTTATATGTATTCTATGGCATATGTAGTTGTTCCATATCTCTCTGACTTATTTAACAAGAAGAGGAAGTTTCTGAATTCATTGTTAATCTTGCTTTAAAATACATCATCTTCACTAACCATTATATTTATATAAAAGTTGACTCTGATTTTCTTTCCTTCTTCTGTCACCTTTTTACATCTCTCTGACTCTGCTGCAAAGCTTATATTTGTAGATAAAGGCCTAGACTTCTTTCAGCATGGAATGACACTTGATAATGGGTATGTTTAATTTAAAAGGAGATTTCAAAATGCATCTTCTTATTCCTCTTGGCCATTTGTTTTAAATTAGGTTAAAGAATGAACAGCTAACAGTGTATCTCAGTAAGCTTTCACTAGAGAAAGAACAAACAGCACAAGAGAAAAATGCTGTGGCTGCAGAACTCAAGAAACTGCAAGAACAACAAGAGGCAAGTTGTAAACTTCCAGCTTTCTTGAAAGGACAATACTCAGTTTGACAAATGACTCAGTTTTGCAAATTAGATGATGAGCTGCAACATGACTTGGGTCTGTAGAGTACCTGAGCTACTTTTTGTATTTGAATTGGAAAGGAAGTGTATTTACACTTGTGAACAAGGCAGGTCTGTGTGCTTTGGATGGCTTTGAATTTTTTAAGAAGTCACTTTGAATTTTATTTCTTTGCTGACACATGGGTCTTTATTTAGGATAGTAAGAAAAAAGAAGACAATACAAAGCAGTTAGTTGAAAATCTAGAAGAGGCAAATAGCCAGCTAAGGCAAGTAAAAGCAAATATTATTAACTGATATTGTTAAAGGAAGTAGACTCAAATAGTTAGTTGTGTTCAAATGCTGCTTTCTGGGATTTTTTGATTAATGTTTTTCTAGATTACATAGCTAAACAGAAACTATTCAGAATTGCTGTTGGCCAAGTAGAAATTTTCTCAGATTAGAAATACCAATTGCTGCAGATACAATGTTTGCTGTCATTTTGTATTCCATAGTAAGAGCTGTCTTGTTTTGCATTAGACATCTCAGGTGTGAAGGAAATTCAAATGGAAGTTGAAGGTTATGGATGAAATGTGACAAGGCAAAACTGGATCAGAGTTACTCTCTGTATCCCCAGTTCAATAGGCAGCTCCCATGTTTCACAGCTGCATTGCAATAGTCCAGGTCAGGATGTATTTTTCTGGGGTTCCTGGAACATCTTCTCCTACTTAAAAGAAGTATGGACAGTTCACATATTGACTTACTGGGCCTGTTGCTGCATTTCAAGAACATTTTCATTTTCATTGAGCAGCTTATGAAGTTCCCATCAACATTAGCATCTCTTTTTAGAAAATAAAATATGGGTTTATTAGAAGTACTGAAAACAAGTTAAAGGCAATATGTAAATATATACTAATGTTTGTTAATTTGGTACTTAGAAATGAACTGGAGTCTTTGAAGGAGAAAATGGCAAAGACAGGTGAAGAGATGAAAAGTACACTGGATGAAAGAGAAGAAAATGTATGTCCTGTGTCATGAAAATATCTTACAGAACCTGCAGGGCAGCATTCAATGTAAAATCTTTGTTGGGATTTTTTCTGCAGAGCTCTGCCTGGGGGATGTGATCTCTGCCAGAGGTTTCTTCTTTCCCAGCTGCTGCCAGCTGTGCCCTTGTGTGTCCACATGTGAGCCCTGGTATTTCAAAAGACAAGCACAGTCACTGGGATGTTCACTCTTTGCTGGAAGTTTAGTATTAAAGATTTGTTTGTTTTCAGGCAAACAGAGAACCTGTTTTTCTGTTTTTCATATACCCACTCAGTGATGGATGGGCTCTGGATTAGCTTTTTATATGTATTGTGAGTTTGAGCTTAAATAGATACAAACATTTTTACTTTCTTTCTATTGGTTCAAAGCAACCTGGGGTTTTTAGCATTAGAATGGATTTCAAAATTTCATTGTAAAAGCCTAATATTTACAATTTTAATTTCAGGTTAAGAGAACTGAAAATGAAATTTCAAGAAAGGAAAAGCCATTGAAGATTGTAGAAAATAATTGGGAAAATTCATTTTTTCATGGATGTAGGGAACTTCATACAAGTGCATTTTTTAAATTGTGAAAATGCTGGGGGTTTTTTTCTTCTTCTTTCTTAATTCCATAACCACTAAGGAACTGGTTCACTGCTGTTAATTAACATCTTGTGGTACTTTATGGCTAAAACTCTGATTATTCTAACATGTCAGCTGGTGTTTCAGTCCCATTGGAACAAACCAGACTGGTGCAAGGGCAGATTTGAGAACATTTACAGGAATTGCTCACATAGGGAGTCATTTGTTGAACTTACTAATTCACGTCTGAAATATCTCTTTCAGATGAATAATCTGAAGAAACAGGTGGAAAATAAAACCAAATGCATGGAAGAGTTGCAACAGGAGGTGTGTAGAGATTTTAAATGTCACAAATACATAAACACATTATACTTTGGATTGCCTTTTCAGCAGGTTTGTGTCTGCTGTGATGTCTTTAGATACACCTATGTAATTTAAAAATTCTCCTTTTTTATCCTAACCCTGAGCAAACTAGGGAGTCAGCTTTGGAATCACTTGATTTGTGTAATGAGCCTTAATTTGAAAAAAGCAATTACAAAAATAATATCTTTAATAAACTTCTACTCTTTTTCATTTAGTGCATAGTGTTATTTATGTACTTGTATGAGTATCTCAGTTATCACTAGTAGAAAAGAATTCTGCACTAGCACAAATTGTATAAACTTCAGTGTAAAAATAAATAACTTGTATTTTTGGTCATGACATCTTCACACCTTCTGTCAGCAGCATCTTAGTTTTAATTCCCATTCTGCTCCTCATTTGTTATTCCCTGCTGCTGCTCAGGAGGAGCCTTTCTTAAGGCCATGAAGAAACAGTAATTATCACAGAAATTAGCTGAACATTCATTTGTTTGAAGAATTGTTCTGGAACCTGAGCTGCACAGCAGAGAGTTATTTGCCTGATGAAAGCTGGAATTTCTTGATGCAGTTAAACCATGACATAATTCTATGAACTTATTAAGATAAAGTGCTTGTTTCGTTTTATTTCAACAGAATAAGGTGCTGAAAAAGAAAATTACTACAGAAAGCAAGAAAAGCAACACTTATGAAGGGAAGGTAGGTTTAAATAACATCATGTAGAAGATGAGGTGAGTGTTTTAAGTCCCAGTGTAAGTAATGATAATACTTGTTAAATACATTCTGAGCTGGTTTATGGATCTGGGATACAGACTTTGCAGGAATGAGCTCATAGTTTTTAGAAGATGGTTCCATTTTAATCATTCGGCACTGGCTATTGGACATTTAAGAGATGGATTCAAATTGCAATTATGATGCTTCTAATCTGTTCCTTACCTTTTTTTTCTTTTGTTGATAGTGGACTGAACAGGGTTCAGCAACCTCATTGTAACAGAAAAGCATTTAAAAGACATATATATACATATATATATATATATATATATATATTACTCTTTTTAGTGTGTTCTTTAAATGTGTTCTGCAGTGGCAATCCCTCTGATGGGAATATTGTGTCCAGCTTTGGGTACTGCACTTGAAGAAAAGTGGAGTTTTTTGAGGATATTCATATGATAAACTTAAAAGGAAAAACTGTAATCAAAATGCCCAGCTGGGAGGAAAATGTACCATAAAACCTGTGAAAATCTGATACAGATTTACAAGAGAGAAGAAACAAACATCTGTGTTTGTTTTTTCCTGAGGCATTCAAAGCATTTAGGGTGACTGCTTAGGGCAGTCTTCCCCATTGTGCTGTTGCCATTGTTCCTTTGAGTATTTTCTAACTCACTTCAGGCCAAAGTTCAACTCTTTATTAAAAAAAACCCCTGAACTTTTAAATAGGAAACACTTCAATCATACCTGAAAAGTAACAGTGTTTGTGCTCAAAAATAAGAGGTAAGAAAAAATCATCAACATAGTAATTACTAAATAAATAACAGCAGCAATTCTGCATTCTCCAAAGGTGAATAAATTGCAGTTAGAGATGGAAAATATAAACAAGCAACATAAGGAAGAAGTTGACATCTATAAAAAAGACATAGAAACAAGAAAAGTAAATGAAAATAAACTTCGTGAAGAGGTGAGAGGTGTTAATTTTTACTGCAATTTATTTTTTTTTTAATTTAAAATGTTTTTATGAAGATTTATTGGCCAGAGTCCTTGCTCATATTTCAGTCTTATTAACATAAATGGAACTTGTTGTGAATCCCTGTGAACAAAGCTTTAGTACTGTTAGGTGCTTAGGTTGAAGTATTTGAATATGTCTTTGAAAATGAGAACTCAATTAAAAATTCTTTCTTTCAAGATATAGTTCAAAGAAATTCCACCCTTGGTGTAAAGTCAGCCCAGTTAAATTAGATTATAACTTCTCCCACATTAGTATTTTTCTGCCCACACATTTTTTGATGGCAATGCTAAGAAATGTTAGGGCAGAGTGCTTGAAATGGCCTTTTGGTTTGGAGTGAGCTTGCCTGCCATGGCTGTACCTTTGATCTTGCCCATGTAAACAATCTGCAGAAAAGATGAGGCATTTGAAAGGGATCTTAAAAGCAAATAAAGCCCAAGTGGGACTGCAAACTTTGTACCCACAGGGGGAAGAAGAAATTAAGATTTAAAAAAAAATATATTGTTATGTTGATGAATGAAATGCAATTTATTACTGACAGGTAGAAAAGATGAGGTTGCTTTGTGATGAAACTGCAATGATACAGAGAGAAACTGATGCCAGATGTCAGCACAAGATAACTGAGATGGTGGCACTGATGGAAAAGCACAAGGTCAGAGATTTTCCTGCTTGCTGTGGTTTGCAATGTGTGATACCATGTCAATACCATGTTTATAACTTGTGACACCACGTTAATGACCTTTCAAAAGCAGAAACAGGCCTGAGTCTGGGAAAAGGAAGCTGAACACATGCTGGACTTTGCATCATCTAAAATCAAATTCATTGAAGATTTTGAAAAGATTCCTATGGGCAGATAATTCCGGTCATCTAAACTTCTGGGATTTTTAGATTTTTTTTCAATTCAGGCTTCCTTTGATACCTGTGAATGCAATATTTTTCAGTATCAGTTTGGCCTCTTTCTCAGAGGTTACCTAGTGACTGTCAGCAGTTTAGCCTGACACATTTTAGTTTACCTTTCTATTCCTCATTTTGCAATATCTTTAGCAGATGCATTAATAAAGATGGCACAGCTGGCTCTTAGTGCTGAGCACATGTTGCTGCACAGAAAAAAAGCACTCTCTGCCAGTCCACAAAATAATATTTGAATTGAGCATTTTCTGTTTTACAGTTTGTGCAGAAGCATCAACGAATCTTTTCTTTCTGAATCTTAAGAGCCTGGTTTGAAAAAATGATGTTTTAAGACTGGATAACTCCATAATTGTAACATTTAGTCACATGTTTTGAGTTTGTTGTTGGTTTGGTTTTTTTACCACAGAATGAATATGATAAATTGGTTGAAGAAAAAGATGCAGAGTTAAAAGTATACAAAATGAAACAGCAAAAGCAGATATCATCAGAAAGAGCACTGGTAAGGAGTACTTTGCAATGGTCAATAATTCAGTGAAGGGGCTGATGTCCTTGTGGAGTGGTTTTATACTGGCTAAGTGCCAGGCACACACAAAAAAACATTCACTCATTTTTCTCTGCTGTAGTTGAGCAGTGGAGGGGAAAGAAAAATTCAGAGACTGAGTTGAGATAAAGATTAGGAGAAAAACACTTTGAGGGTAAAGCAGATTCAAACTTAAATAGTATAAAAAAATATTATTAATAGAATTAAAAGTGAGTAATGAGAATTAAAATAAACCTTTAAAACACTTTTTTTTCCCAATCCCTCCCTCTTGCCCACCCACAGCACAGAGAGACAAAAGATGTGATTTTCAGTCAGTGTGTGACTTCTAAAGATCTTTTTTCAGTTTGCTTCAAAAGTTTCTTTTCCTGCTGTGCTCTGGGGTCTTTCCCACCAGAGACAGTTCTCTGGGAACTTTTCCAGTGTGGTTTGAATTTTTACTAGTAGCAATCCCACCCAACCTGCTGCACCAGATCTTATTCTGGGCACTAAAAACTCAAAATGTTTCTAAAAAGAAATTGGAGTAGCAGTGTGTTTGTGTCTGCTCCTCCAGGTAGTGGGTCATGTTCTGACTCCCCACTTTGAATAGGAAACTTTTGTTTTAAATATTTAGATTGTGCCCTCTCACCCCTGTTCTCCCAAGGGTTTTAAGGTATTACCTTGAACACTTCTGATCAAGTACCTGTTTCTAACAGTGCTTCAGTCTTTTTTAAACAAGCTAAAGCAAAGCTTCAAGTATAGGGCTGAAAAGCAAATAGAATTATCTTGTGTACCTAATGAGTGTCCCTGTTAATTAGTCCCTGTCTCACTTGGGACTGTTCTGGGCTGTGCATAGTTAACCCTGTCCTGTATTTAATGGTTTGTAGGAAAATGAGCTGTCATGTTTGAAAAAGGAACTGTCCTCCCTTAAGGAACAACTGAAAGCAGAAATGGAAGAAAAGGTGGAGTTTTTTATTCCCTGAGCAGTGGGCGTGAGAGGTGTGGCCTGGGCTTGTGCTGTGGGAAGAGCTGGATTAGAAATGAAACTGAACAGAAAAATAGTGACTTTGGAATGCTGGGGTTGTGCTAAATCTGGTCATATTTTTGTGTGAACTTTGTAGCAGTCTGTGATTATAGACTGTGCTCTGTCATTACACCAAGAACATTTTTAACAACTGAAATCAAATAAATATTTCCTTGCTGTCACATAACTCTTTTGTAGGAGAATTTCGTAAAAGAGCACTCTGGCAGTATGATTCCTGAAAGTGAAAAGAAACACAAGGTAACTTGAACTTTTTAATTGCTTTTAGAATTTGGGAGTGTTTATATGTGTAGAATCAATTGAAATGCCATGACAATGACATGTTTATTTGCATTCAACAAAAGACATTGGAATGCTTTTGACTTCAAACTTTTTAAATTATAGAAAATACAGACTTATGTTCCTGGTACTCCTAAACCTTGTTTAGATCTATACAGTGAATCTATTAATGTAAAAAATAGAAAGTCTCCAAATTATATTCCTAAAATTAAAAAGATAAAAGTAAAAATAAAAAATGTATTCTTCTGAACAGGAAGCCCCTTGGGCAGTCCAACATTGAAGTTTTGTAACTCCTAACAGTGAATTTTTCTGGTTGCATTTTTCTACCTGTATTTCTTACTTCTCTGTAGATGATTTTTTTTTTTTCCCCTGGGATAAGAAGGGATTTTAAAGGGTCACACCATTCCATGGAGATATTAGAGAGCAGTTTCTGGAAGGGCTCCCAGTGTGTAATTTTTCTTGCTCAGTTGTTGATTTTTTTATGTCTCTACAATTGTTTTACTTATATTAAAAGTGTCCATTTGTAAAGGCACTTTTCCTCTATGGAAGAGAAAAAAGCTGATATAGCTGTAAAAATGGTCAAAGTATCAAAGTAGTCCTGACTGCAGAACTCACCCTTCTTCCTGTCAGGAGTTCACTTGTGGTTTTCATATTGGAACAATGGAATCCAGCAGCATTTTGATGTTATCTGTCAAAAAAAGGGTTGCACTGGACCATTCAATGCTTCTCAGTTTAACTTCTAATGAAAAAACTATTTTAAGTAACACCAATCTTGATATAGCTATCAGTCTTTCTCTGGAAGCC